>NC_086238.1:26581532-26887661 GCF_036321145.2 Pelmatolapia mariae | reverse complement strand
AAAGTGTGAAAATTATGAAGGATTAAAATATTCCAAGAGCTCAAATTACTTCACCAAAACATGTTTCAATCATATTTTATCAACACAAATTGCACAGGTTTATTGAATATGAATAACTTGTGTTAATTCAACTCAGTTGTTTAAGCTCCTGCCAAAGTAAAACATCTGTGTGCATTTAGTGTAATAAACTATTAAACCAGAATTACATATTAGGATTTAGCCAAGTGTTAGGATGTAATACAGAGTAGTATTTCTAGTAGGCTTGTTTTGATATGCCTGTTTTCATTTTATTTTCTAAATTTTAAAGAAGGCTTTAGAAAGGTCAAAATAAATCTTCTGTGAGGGCGTATCAGCTATTCTAACAGAATTCATTTTACCAATGCAAGGGTGCATTAGTACCTTGTAATACAACATATCTATTTCATAAAGGGCGAACACAAATTTCCAAAGAGACTTCCTGACAGCTGCCATTTTAAGTATAACCTCTGGTACGGGCACATTCAGTTTGCAGCAGCTATGCAACAGTGGCCTCTAGAGGTGTTTACACACTATGACCAAATCAGACAATGCAACACAACACGCAGGTCGCCCCAATGAATTGATTCAGCTTGTAGCAGTGACTTGTTAACTTCTCATTTGTCAAGCATATCTCCCATGAATGATATGAAATCATTTAGAGACATAACATTGACATCACAAAGCAGAAGCTGCAATCAGTTTTTAGGAAAGTGAGTTTAATAGGAGTAGGTAAAATAATGCAGTAATTTCTTAGTTTTATAATCCCTTTATAAATCATGTTGGCTACAGCCTATTTAGCAGTGCAAAAGGAGCATCGGACAAACAAACAAACAAATAAATAAACAGTCAACAACAACAAAAAAGTTAGTACCCAGGGATAAAAATGTTGTGTATGAAAGGGAAACCTAATGGACAGATGTGATGCCTGAACAGTGGTGGCTTTAAGTGATGTATCAACTCAAACATGCATCCATGGTCTGTGTTACATAAGTACGATGATCGGTGGTGACGGTTGGCGCCGCTTTGGAAGCAGAAACTGTTGGTTTGAAAGCCTTCAGTGTCTCCTTGTGGCGGGACTCTTATACTGCACTGTAAGATGTCGAGCAGTGTCAGTCGTATGCTAGAAAGTGATACATTAAAATTCCTGGGGTCACCATGAAGAGCTTACTTCCTTTCTTGCTCAGTGTGTAAAATGTGGTACTTAATGGACTGAAAAGAAAAATGATGGCACCCTTGTAGTTCACACAAGTGGTGATGATTCAGGGTTTTAATTTGTAAGGTTTGAATTTTGAGCCATCATAAATTTTAAAAGAGGAAAGTATACTATTTAACATATGTTAAGTCAAAGCTAATATAGCTGCTCATATATAGCTACTTATAATTTGAAGAGCTGCCTACACCAATGAGTAGACTTCCCAGAATGGAAACAGCACTCTTTGTGTGGTTTGAGAAAACAGTCAAGTTGTTAAGAACTATGACTGAGAAGGATGTGCCTGTGTACAGCAGCAGGCTGCCTTCCTAGAATTTGGATATCCCCCGTGCGCTCGTCTCTGCATTATGTGCATTACCTCTCTTGGAAAATTAAAACCACAGCAGCTTTTTATAGTTTTTTCATTCACTATCAGCTTACACCAAAAGTCTACTCTGAAGAAGATTATTCAAAACATGCAACACAGAATAAAACAAGTTTAAATTAAAATTAAAGAAATCAAAATCTTGTGGACGTATGCCTTTTACATGTTGGCAAAATATTTAGGATGAGATGGAGATATAACACTCATGCACCCTGAAAATTATGAAGGTCTAAATATGTATCAAAGGGGCTCACTGAACATCAGTGGCTTTCTATGGGGCAAACGTACTTAAACCAGCCACTGTGACCATTGCGGCAGAGCAGAATGAATGATACTGATGGGGACTAAGAGGGTTTGTAGTTAAATTCCTGCTCTTACAGGATCAGTGAGTGTCTGTTTAAAGATTATTAACATACTTTTACATCACTATGGAACACCAGCATTTCTGCAGAGGACAGAACTCCCTGCTTTAATCTACCAAGATGCTCTGTGTTATGTTGTCATGGCAATATGAAGTCAAATAAATACAAATATACAAAAATGCACATTTAAAGGAGGACAAGAAGACAGGCAATTGGAAGAGCTTTTGAAGCAGGAAAACTTTTCTGGATTTCTCTTAATTTAACTGGAAATTTTGCGAATACAAGTCAAGAAGGAAACAAGGAGGCAGCTGGTTGGATTATATCTGAGGACAGGATGCATGAAGGAGAAGCATGAGGAGAGAGAAAACAGCAGAGCGATGGTGCAGAGCCAATCATGGATCAAGTCGAAGAAGCAAGCATCAAAACTGTGAGTAAACATAACACACAAAGAGTTAAAAATTACTGTGCTGATTAAGGAAACATTAAATTTGGTTAGTTTGGGGTCTGCAGCTTCAGGTTTATGGATTCAGTTGGTCTAAAAATTAAGGAAAGACAAAAAATGTTTCTTTTGAAAGGTTGTTGGAGGATTCTTACTGTAAGAAATATCTGGGTGTGCATCTGCTTTTATTTAAAAAGGTTGAATTTTATTTCGTCACATTGGAAAGGGAAAATTGGAGAATCGGGACAATAATGTGGCCAAATTTACTGTTTCCTTAATCAGAACAATAATTTTGATCTGAACTAGAAATTGTAAAATGGGTTATTTTCTTTCTTCTCTACTGATCACTGTGTTAAATGTTGAGTTACTTGTCAGTCTACATTAATGTTAATGGTACTTTTAAAAAATGCAGTTTATTCGTAATTTTGTAGAAAAAGGCTCTGCACCTGTCAAAAAAAACAAGTATCCACACCCCCAAAATCACTGTGGATCAGAGTAGCTAAGCCCTGGTTAACAGCAATTATATTACAGGAGATGAAAAATATTGGAATGATTGAAAGAAACAAAGATTGCTTTAGGGTTTGAAGATTTGACTTTCTTATTGAAAGAGACGAAAACTAATCTATGTGTGACACTGAGAAAAAAACTGAACGCTTAAAAGATCTGGAGGTCTGACTGTTGTTATACAAATGTGCAAACTTGTTTTAATGACATTAGAAAGAAAAATGGGATGTTTAAAAAGGTAATATATAAAATAGTTTCTATATTACTTGAAAAAATGATGTTGGTTAGCGCTGCTGTATTTGGAAAAATGCTGGCTCACCCCTGGTCTATACAGACAATAATCCCCTCACATATGTGATGAGTACTGCAAAGCTGAATGCAGTAGGCCACCGCTGGGTAGGTGAGCTGGCAGATTTCAGGTTTGATGTCAAATACAGGCCGGGGAAGGTGAACATCGATGCAGACTCATTCTCTCGGTTTCCACTTGACATTGACACCTACCTCACAAAGTGTACTGAAGAGCTGACGAGAGAGGCCATTCAGGCTACATGGGAGGGTTGTGAGTCTGCAAAGAGACAAGATGCTGCATATGTCGCTGCCCTGTGCCTAACATGCCCAGCCAGAGACACCTGTGAACATGTCACCATTGCAGCCTGTCACAGTGACCTGGTAAAATCCCAAAGGAAGGATCCCTCTATCAGTTAACTTATCAAACTGAAAGAAACAAAATCAGTAATAACTAATGATGGCAGAAGGAGAGCCAGTGGCCCTGTGAGAGAGCTTATGCACGAGTGGGGAAAGCTTCATATGGAAAATCAGCTGCAACATCGTACAGCGGCTCAGCGAAGGCAGCTTGTGCTGCCAGCACAATATCATCTCCTAGTGCTTAAACATCTCCATGATGACTTGGGTCACGCAGGGCAGAGAGGGTCATTCACTTGGCACGGGACCGTTTCTACTGGCCTTTTATGAAGAAGGACATTGAGGCGTATGTGACCAGAAAACACCCCTGCATTAAGCAAAAGAAACCAGTCAAACACATCAGTAACCCTACGATGTGTCATATATGCATGCAGATTGATGTCATATGTCACCACAAGCTCAGCATCAAATGGCAACCCAGCTGAGCGATCTAATTGGACATTTCTTCAAATGCTAAGGACACTGGAGGAGAAGGCAAAGAGCAGCTGGAAAGAGCATCTGCCTCAGATACTACATGCATACAACTGCACCAGGCATGAGGAAACAGACTTTTCACCCCACTACCTCATGTTTGGTCGACACCCCCGTCTCCTAGTAGACTTAATTTTTGGCCTGTTAGCCAGAGATGGGACTGAAACACCTCAGAGCTATGCTAAAAAGTGGGTTTTGTGGATGGAAGAGGCTTATCGTATTGCAGCTGAGAACAGCCAGCACTCTAGTGCAAGGGTTAAGAAGAACTATGATCATCACACACAGAACACAGTCACTCTCCAACCTGGTGAGACAGTGTCCTAGTCTGTAACATGAGTGAGAGGGGAGGACCTGGAAAATTGAGACCTTACTGGGAGCAAACTGTGTATGTCGTCAAACAACAAGTGAGTGACAGTCCCATTTACAAAATGTGTTCAGAGACGTAATGTGTTTACTTCATAGAAATCTCCAACACCTCGTGAAAGACCTACCTGTTGACCACTGGGGGACCACTACCACGTAGAGGGAACCAAAAGAAAAGAAGTCATCGTGTTGGGAGACGTGACTGGTTGGAGACACCTGAAAGCAGTGACTGTGAAAACTCTGAAACAGCCAGAGTACAGTACTGGCTTAGAGTATCACCACAAGCTCAGCATCAAACAGTGAATATGAGAGCAACAATCCGGTTTGGATCTTGCACTTGTGTCCATCCCATTTACCTCGTGCCGCTGGGCCGTGACAGATGTCATTTATGTCATACAGCCTTGTCTCATGTATGCACTCAGCTTGAAGTCCTGGAACGAGACAGCTTGATATCATATATGCATTCAGATTGATGTCATATAGGCATACAGATTGATGTCATATAGGCATACAGTATGATGTCATATATGCATACAAATTGATGTCAGGTCAGGCATACAGTGTGATGTCATATAGGCATACAGTATGATGTCATATAGGCATACAGTATGATGTCATATATGCATACGGTATGATGTCATATATGCATACAGTATGATGTCATATAGGCATACAGTATGATGTCATATATGCATACAGTATGATGTCATATAGGCATACAGATTGATGTCAGGTCAGGCATACAGTTTGATGTCATATATGCATGCAGATTGATGTCATATGTCACCACAAGCTCAGCATCAAACAGTGAATCTGAGAGCAACATATCAGCTGCAGAGGAATCCAGAGAGAGTCCAGAAAATAAATACACATTTTATATGTCAGAGCAACCCAGAGTTACCTCACCTGAAAGGGAAACTGAACAAGAACAAATTTCCTCTGTTCATTATCTCTCCTGTTTTACAGGATTGTAATCTGTGGTCACGCCCACTACAGCAAGGCCTGTAACATGAACAAATAAATACCACCAACAAGTGTCCCTAGGGGACTGGCGAGACTTTTAAGGCAAGTGATTACTTGCCAGGTTACCACATAGAATACCTAAGCTATTAACTAGCATCAATAAGTCAGTCACTAATATTCCTTGGCAGGTGATTAGCATCCCCTGGCCTAGTTACTGTCTAGTAACTAGTAACTATTTAACACCAATTCATATTATTTGTTAGATTCACTTTTCTTCTTACTTTAGTCAAAAGTCTGTTGACCTAAATATGTTCAAAGTTGCATCATCTTGATATTTACACCAGTGTTGTACAACTCTGAGTGCATTCTGCAACTGATGGGAGGGAAAGGACTCCTTAGCACGACCATTAGAAAAGCCCCTACAGCGCACAAGTAGTTTGGTGTTTAAGTGGCTCAGAGGATCAAGGACAGGAGCAGTGACAAAAGTTATCCTCTCATCACGGTGAATTGTGTGCGCCTTATACAACAGGACAGCAGGAGAGAGCTGGACCATTTTTGGTGCCTAGGTATTTTGTGCAGGCGAAGCAATGAAAAACTCACAACTGCATTTCTTAGTCTGACAGGACAGGATGATCACCCTGAGGCGCTTAAGAGAAGAAATCCAGACCCTTTAACGTTCAAGGAAATTGTGACACATTAGTACAAACAAATAATCGTTAATAAATCAATATCAGTGACTTAAAATCACAGGAGATGCAGGATGAGTTATCCAGATTCATTTAATAATTAACCAACAAATTTAGATTGTCCAGTTAATGTTGCTACTAATTCCCTGATTGATACATTTCTTTACATTTGCCCATTTTTTTGTTGATTCGGAAATAATTCATTGATCAAATTAAACTCCAATTCCTGCAAGCTTTGGCAAAGCTGAGCATGTTCGGTCTGTTGTGTATACAGTTGTGGCTCTAAATACAAACTGAAGTGGCAAAGTGCACAAAAGCAAACTTTGTACCACTGACAAAACATTAGACCACAACTGTATTCATAACTCAGGCTGACTCAGGCTCTGTTAGAGCTTCTGCTCTGTGACCCTGTTTTGCTTGGCATCAATAAGTCATTTGAGCCAGGGATGATTCTGAAGTTCCTCTAGGGCAGTGGTTCCCAAACTTTTTTTCCTGGGCCCCCCTTTGTTTTACAAGAAAAATGTAATCTGCAATAAATTACAGGCAGTAATAAAATAAACTATTAACTCTTTTATGCTACGTCCACACGTAAACAGCGTTTCGAATCACCGAAAACAGAGATTTTTTAAAACTCCTTTTTTGCGTTTACGTGTGGACGAGGAATACAGAGTTCGTCACGCAACGTCAAAGGTTTGTGCCTTTTTTCACGTCACGCTGTGCGCCATGTTATTGTTTACATGAGATGAATTGCAGAATGGCAGATAGAGACGAAATACTGTTAATCTGACTATCTGCAGTTTTTACACGCAGTTACTGTCCCTCCATTTACAAAGGCAGAGGTGTCACGGTGTGATTATTTTACATGTAGTTGTTTTTTTTCCTGTGTAATAATATTCAACATTGCGATCAATACATTTTTCAAAAAATGCCTCTCTGTGCAAAATGGGTTTAAAAACATAAACAGCTGTGGGATACTGTTTGTCTGTGATTTGAACCAGGGGAACAAATCGTGGCAGGATCAGCCTGATATTATTTTTATCCCGCTGTAACTTTACTGTATAAAGAGCTAACATCTCCAAAATGTCAGGAGTAGTTAGTCATTACAACAAGTGTTTGTGAACTAAAAATCAAAAATGTGGGATACTGTTTGTCCGTGATTTGGAGAGCCCAGCGCTGCTCCCGACAAAGGGAAAACCAATTCTGCAGGGGAGACCTACCTTGGCACTTGTGCAGGTGAAGCCAAAGGGAAGATATGCTTCACCATATTTTCTAGTCTTTGGCTTACAATGAAGTTGGTTTGGAAACATATTCAGCTATGCTTCATCTCCTGCTTTGCGTTTCTGTGGGCGCCCCGTGCTAGGAATAAGACACGCAGACTTAACATGACTGAACATGACGAACCGACGAGGAACACGTACACTGTGAATACATACAGAGGGAAAAGGGGACTGGAGATGAGACATGGACATAACTAAGCATAAGTAGAACATGAAGGCTGGGGGGGGAAACACACGTGACAGAAGGAATGGGTCACAAAACATGTTTACAAAA
Source organism: Pelmatolapia mariae (assembly GCF_036321145.2). Lineage (NCBI taxonomy): Eukaryota > Metazoa > Chordata > Actinopteri > Cichliformes > Cichlidae > Pelmatolapia > Pelmatolapia mariae. The sequence continues at coordinate 26,880,028 of NC_086238.1, read as the reverse complement.
CATGTAAACAAGAGGAGGAGATGGGGGGAAAAAGACTTTACTGAAATACATGAAGGGCCAGGGCTGGGGCAGCCAACCAGTCACAGACAAAGAGCCACATCATACACCTGGGCACACATGAACATCACCCATCCCTTCCTCTGTCCTGAGTTCAGTTTAGGGTATCGAACTCAGGACCCTAACCTCATCAGGCCGGGGTCTTTGTGTGGAGTTTGCATGTTCTCTCCAGCTTCCTCCCACAGTCTAAAGACATGCAGTTAGTGGGGGTCTTCTCGCGCCGTTCGCATTCACACAGAGATGCATTGAAGATCACCTTGTGGTTAGTGCCTTCTATTCGATGTACAGACTGAATAATAACACCTTCTAATTAGTATGCGGCCTGTTCTGTCTCCTATTGGTGCTTTTCCTACGAGTAATCAGTGCTTCATGGCTTACTAAGCTTAACTTTTTTCACAACATTGATAACAAACACACACAAAACAACAACAACAACAACATATCTTATCTAAAAAAAACTTGATTGGACCACAGTTTTGATGTTCATCCTACATGTTTATTGAGATTGTCTAATGTCTGCGACGGTATCTTCTCCCACGTCTGCGGACACCGGAGGCCTTGTGGGGTCTCCTGCGTCTGCGAACGGGGCGAGAAGACCTCGCATGTTTGCGTCTATACCTGCGTCGTGGCATTGTCCAAAACGGCGGTACCTGCTCCACGTCACGGGTTCTATTTATGGACTCACCTGGCAACTTTAGTGATGTCACTGCTGATGTTGTCACTGTTGGTGTGACCTCATGACTCATTCATGCCATCTGAACTGTGGTGTAATTATGAGGTCACAGGGGGACGTGAATTTATTCACAAAGTTGATAGAGAGTTTGGGTCATAACTCAAAGACACAATGATGCAGTCAAATCATTTGGAATTAAATATCTGTAAATTACAAGATTTAGAGGGTTCTGACATCACATCCAGTCTCTCTGCTGTGATTTCAAATATCAATGCCCAAACCCCACCACCGACAAATAACACAGAACACGCAGCCAGTGACGCACCAAACACACACGTTTAGTGACCAATAAATCAAGCGCCACAGGTGGTGTAAATGACAGATCAGGGATGTGTAATAATGTTGATTTTTTTCTGTTCTTGTTCCTTTTTACCAAGCCGGGTTTGTTTGTCCTTGTTTCCCTCTCCTGCAGAGTTCCTCCTGAGGGAGTTCATAAGCCAGTCAAAGATCTGCACGTCACAATGGACTGAGATGTCAACTTCCTCCCACCAAAAAAACAAAAAAAAGTAAAGTCGTCATGCAGCATGAGGACAAAAAGTCATACTACAGCTATTGCACCCTCTAATTTATTAGATTCTTTCAATTATGTTTCATAGGGGCCTCGGAGCACTTCTGCAAACTAAATGAGCTGTGCTGGAACTTACACCATCATGTAACCCAAAAAAGGAAATCTCTTATTCATAAAAAGAAAAAAATGTTTGCTTTGATTATTCCTTGAGAAACTGAATGTCACGGTCCTGGGTCGATGGCCCAGTGTTTTCTGTTTTGTTTTATTAATCTTTGATTTCTTGATGTGGATGTGAGGTTTTGGTTCTGTGTCCCCGCTGTTCTGTGTTGGTATTGTGCCTCTATATAAATAGCATCATAATTTCATATTTTGTCAGCACTTCCTAGTAGTATGTAACTACACCATAAATGTCAGGGTTTGCGTGTTGAGATATGAATGGAGGACCCAAGATGCAGGCACTGCTGATGTGAGTGAGCTTTATTCATGGAGAGTGACATACAAAAAAAGGCGAGGGAGGCGAGAAACAAAACTAAGAAAACCTAAACTGGGAAAGCTGAGAACCAAATAACAAACCTGGACACGAGGGAATGGAGTTAAAACACGAAGGATGACAAGCAGGAAAAACAGCATGGAGGAGCACAGACGGACCAGTAACACACACAAGAGGACAAATGCTATAAATTAGTGAGGGCCCGCTTGAAGCTGACGCTCCGGCGCGTGTGTCAAAAAACACCAACACACCGCTTCAGAAGCACTCTGTCGATGCTTGATTCATTTGGCCACAGTCACGTGATCAGTGATGTCCAATTGTGAATTGTGAATTCCACTGTGTAGAGTGGGCAATCATAATGAAGCAGTTCAGTTTTTTTGTAGATTCAAGCTGCTCTTCATATTTTTGACCACCAGATGTCACCAGAGAGGACTGTGTTAAAAAGCTTCCAGTAATGAATCGTTTTTCAACACAAGCTTCAATGCTTCAGAAAGCTTTGTTTGGCCATCACTACTATAAATACACACAGAGGGAAACGAGGAAACTGCACACAGGAGGGGGACACAGCTGAGCCTAATGAATCTGACGAGACTGAGCTGAAAGACGAGATGGATCATTCAAGTACTGTACATGATGTGGGTAGATGCTGTACGTTTATGGGCTGCAGGAGAGGCACAGATTAGGGTATTTGTGCACACGAGGTTGTTTGGGGTGCCTGCGTGTTTGCCTGCTGGGCCTGAGCGAGCCTCTCATATCTGTGGCCCGGCGGTCTCTTCTCTTGCTGAGGATCTTAACGTAGTTGGCTGGGACGAGCATGTGGTCTCACCGTCCACACTGGCCAGGAGCCAGCCACGCACACGGGGCTGTAGCTCTAAACACGAGGGAGAGGAAAACACTGTGATAGATGTAAACATGGGGCACGCTCACACAAAAGAAGAGCCCTCATCTGTTAGTTGTAAGATAAGGAAAACAAAAATAGAAGGTTTTGGGTCAAAGCACTCAGAATCAAATGTCCCGCAGCCAGTAAAAAGCTCATCACCTTTAGGAGCGAGGTTGAGCATCTCTCCAGCTCGCATAGAAAGCTCCTCCTGAGAAGCAGCTGTCAAGTCATATTCTCCTCTGGCCACCACGTGGTCGTCCTCCTCGCTCGCCCAGTTAGTGTCTAAACCAAGCAAGGAAACTGAATTAACGACATTCATAATTTTAACTGGTCTTAACCAAAAACAAGTCCTTCTGCTTTTCCTTACACTTGTAAAGTAACTAATGGCATATGGAGCTATGGTACCCAATTTATTTGCCACAGAGTTACACAAAGGCACATATGATGTCATACAAGCAGACTCATCTTTACACGTGTACTGCAGCCCTGAACATTACCAGGTTCAGATTCTATTATCAAACTTTACAACAGCAGCCTTAATTACTTTAACTCAAAACAATTAGCACCTGCAGCCACTGTCCTGTGTTGAGTACACCTCTCAAAACAACAAAATGTACTCATGTGAATATGTAAGTGCTTGCTGTTCCATCTCTTCCACCTGCTGCACAAACCTGCTGGGGGGGACGTCTTCAAGGTGAGGTGTGTGTCTGTATCCTCCCAGGCTGTAGCCACCACCATAGCCGCCACCATAGCTGTAGCTGTAAGGCCTGTAGCCACCACAGATGGAGCTCCCATAGAGGCTGTAAGAGGGGAGAAGGAGCTGTTGGATGGACGGTAGGACTGCTGGACCTGACGAGGGGGCACCAGGAGCGCCATCCTGGGCAGGACAGAAGAGCCAGCAGGGGTGGAGGAGCCTGTAGCTTATCCCAAATCTGTAGATCTGTTTGGTGACAACATAAAGATAGAATATCAGTAAAATCCACCCATAATTCATTGCAACATTAATTGAGCAAAGCATTAGTTCGAAACGTCATGGAGTCAAGCTAAACCACAAACTGAATGAACAGCTCATAGAGTGGCTCTCTTCCACAGCGTGTCCTTTGTCCTTTCTCCCTCCCCTCAACCCCAACCAGTCCTCAGAGGCTGCCCCTCCCTATACCTGGTTCTGCTGGAAGTTTCTTCCAGTTAAAATGGTGTTTTTCCTTCCCACAGTCACCAAGTGCTCACTCAAAAGGGTTTTTTTTGATCATTTAGTTTTCTCTGTATTACAATAGGGCCTCCACCTTGCAGTATAAAGTGTCTTGAGGTGACTGTTGTTGTGATTAACGCTATATAAATAAACTGAAATTGAATTGAGTCAACACTTCCTCCTGCCTCATCTCCAGCTCTGCTACTCTTCATCTGTACAGACTGTGGAAAATACACAATAAATTCACCATCAACCAGCAGCTAGTGGCAACTTTTAGCATGGGATGTTTTCTGACATGAGCTGACATTATGAACCAGTCAACACACCTTAAATATCATTATCACAGCTCTGATTGTTCAGTTTCTCCAATCTGATGACCATATTCTCTTAACCGTAAAAAGATATGTTGATATGTCCAAAAAAGATAAAGATGTGTCCAGATTTAATTCCATTTCCTCACTTAAAGCGGAAAAAAGTGTCAGGGTGGGGGGACTGATTGAACTGTGATTGTGGAATTTGCCTCACACAGGTGCGTTCACTATTGCTTGTTTGAGAATACTGCTGTATATATACAAATGCTGACTGTACAAACAAACTGTTGTACATATATTTTTAGAATTATCGGAAAATGTTGAGAAAAAGACAAGAAAAAACAATGACTTGCAGCATCAAGCGGAGGAGTTTAATCTTCTCTGGGTCTCGTTTAGGAGTTTGGGGACAGGTGAGCAGAGGACTGACAGATGAAAAAAAATGAGCTTTCTCTAAGGGTGTTGCCTCTCCCTTAAAGACAGGCTGAGGAGTTCAGCTACTCAAAAGGGGCTCAGAGTAGAACTGCTATTCCTTCACGTTGAAGAGAGGCTGATGAGAAAAGGAGAAAGAGGCCCCAGGGCAGACCCAGGACACTCTGGAGAGGCTATATCTCTCAGCTGGCCTGAGGATGTCTTGGTGTTATCCCAGAAGAAGTGGAGGAGGTGGCTGGGGAGAGGGAGATGTGGGCTTCTCTGCTTAGGCTGCTGCCCGGGTAAACCAGTCCTTGATAAGCAGAAGAAAATGGATGGATAACAATAATAAGCAGAAGAAGCTAAAAGACACAGACACAAATTTAAAATAAAACATTATTAGTTATGAATTGAAAGATATAATTATTCAGCTATATAATAACTCAGCTTATAAATATACATGTAGGCATTTTTTTAAAGTAAATTATCGGGCAAAGGAACTGAGTTTGTTGGCAAACAGCAACAGGAAGACAGCAGCTACATTTTCTTCTGAATTGACAGTTAGCAAGTACAGAACAAACAGAAATGCAATTACAATATTTATTTTATTAATTTAACTTATTACCCAGAACTGCAACAAAACAAACAAACAAAAAACGCTCAATTAACAGAAGAGAGAGAAATCTAGCGAGACACTCTGACTAGGACACGGCCTCAGAGGACCAAACTAGCAGTCAGCCACTTGTACGGCTGTGCAGATAAATAATTAGTTGCCGTTTTTGTTTTGGGGGCTTTTTTTATTCCTGGGACTTCTGATCCTCTCCAAATACACAGGGAAGTACCTGATGCAGCTAGTTTTGGGTACTACCATCACCAAGCATTTACAAAATCTATTAGAGGATAATAAAGTGTTTTCACCAACTTGGCCCAGAAGAAAAACATATTTTAGCATATAAAATAGCAGTCTCTTCCAAACAAGTCCTTTAGCATGCTGATGTTAAAAAATATCATGTAGAGTAAGACAGGCATAGAGAACAGCACTGACTGGGAGAGGCTTTGAACAGATGACATACTCAGTTCAATTCAACATATAAGACTTTAAGAATGCACAAGCATCTATCAAAAACCTATTTAATCTATCATCTGTGATATTATTATATACAATTATAATGTATTGTTCATCTCCCTTAGATAAACAGGCAGCCTTCAGGTATGAAATATTCATTTGTCTACTGTTTCAGTGGCTGATAGTGCCCCACAGGCCTCAATGTGAGTTTGAAGCCATTATAATGTTTAAGTTGTTTAACGATAAACAGATTTTGAATGAAAGCCACGAAACTTCGGTAGCACAAAAAAGTCTATATTCTTTGTGTCCATATGGATCAGTCATATTACCATTATTTCCCCCTAAGGTTGCCAAAAGCACCAAGTTAATACTTGAAAAAACTGCAGCAATACACAAAAATATAATCAATATTCTGTTTACTTGGTGACAACGCCGCTTTTAGCCTTCAATCAGAAAGCCTTGAGTTGGCTAGTTAAGCATCGGGCTAACGTTTAAAGCTTTCACTTTGGAGAAGTAACTCGCATTACTGCTACTGCTGTGTAATCTTGGTTAAATTCACAGCATATTCCATAAATTACCCTGCAATAACTAACTGTTATAATAGCGGCACCGTATTGCATCACACTGAGTGCATTTCAATCATTTATCCCGCGAGTTTGCTAGCTAGCAAAATAATAAAAACGATTTTAAAAATTAGCATGTGTAACGTACACACTCGAGAAAATGATTTACTAGGACTTACGCAAACTCCCCCATTGTGAAAACGTACAAATCCTTCTTGTATTTTTGGTTTTCCAGCAAACACTCATTAAAACGGCCTCCAGGCACGTTAGTGCACTCACCCCCGACTGTTCGGGGAGGGGGTGGGGGGTCACAAATTGAAACAGACTGACGTGCAGAGCTACAAGGCAGCCCAGGCAGAGAAATGTTGCTTTTAGACTTTTTATTTCTCTATCTGATAAGAAAACTATTCAATCAGATAGTTATTTGTGGTGAATGAAATACAGTTTCAAGACGTTTTAAGCACAAAATCCCAAATAGAAGCACTACAATATTAAAATCCAAGATTGTTCAAGGATTTCAAGCACCCGTACGAAACCTGCATATGAAGTTGATGATTGTTAAAATAAAATAGAACATTTTCATCAATTTCTTGTACGAAATGACTATATACAGAAAAGCTCGACATGTTATGCAAAAGAAAAAAAAACAATTCTCGTAATTGTCAGTTTCGTAATTTCAAAATTCTTCAAAACTAACATTTTCTTTGATTGACTCATATTAAATTTCCTACGGTCAAATTCAGTGTGAACAATATTACACAAACAAACATGTGTGTGTGCGCCTGCGCATACATTAGAATCACTTTGATCCCTTGTGATGCGGTAACTTTGCTTTGATCCTGTATGACTGGTAGCTTTGCTTTGATCCCAAAACCCATAAATACCAGCGCTCACCTATTATACTTTATGGCATAACGGACGTTGACCTGACACCAACCCAAACCCTTTCGAGACGTTTTGAGAACATTTTAGGACAGAAACCAAAACAAGTTCAGTTTTGTTTCTAACCAATTCACAGAGCAAACAGAAAGATCGTGGCTATTAAAGTCAACAAGAGCGACCCTGAAATTCTGCAACAGGCAAAACTGACCAAAGAACAATTTCAATACGAGACAGATTATCAGTCCAAGGAAAGTCGATATATAAAACCTAAGCGTTTCGATGACCTCGAACATCGACTGAAGGTTAGGCGAGGACCTGAAAATGGCCAACCATTATTTGTTAGTCTAATCAAACAGATGTTGGTCATGTTTCTGAGGTCGGTTTTCTCCTTTTTTATGTTGCTCTTTCAGTTTTTCTCCTGAGATGAGGTATGAAGTGTCTGTGGTGCAGCTGATCTGGTCTGTCTCGAGACAGTCCAGGCTGCACTCACCTGCAGCAGGTGGAGACTCACCAGAACATTCAGACCTCACAAATTTTGTCTTTCTCAACTCTTCTATAAAGGGTTTCTCTCCGGAGGAGGTCCACCTTTATAATGGGTGGCCAGGCGGCCCAGTCTGGGTTTTTTCTGCTTTCTTTCACACGCCTGAGGGGTGGTGCCACACCATCACGAGGGCTGGCTAGGCTTTCGCAGCCTGTGTGAGTGTATGTGTCTGCACGACTGTGTTTATTGTGTTATATATTTCAAAAAGATGCACATCTGCAGTTTCTTTGGTGGATCTGGTCTCGTCTGTCTTGAGACAGTCCAGGTTGCACCCACCTGTAACAGGTGGAGACTCACCAGTACATTCAGAACTCTGAATGTGTGTGCAGTGTGCGCAAAAATTTCCATGTTCGGATTTCTTTTGGGGAGTTTATCTCTGGATGTGTGTAAATGTATGTGCATTCATGTGTGCCTGCGTGGAGTCCTGAGGTTTGCTGGTAGGGTGGACGTCTACGCATAATCACAAGTGTGTGCAAACATTTCCATGTTTTAATTTCTGGGAATTTGGTTTCTTTGGGGGAGTTTATCTCTGGATGTGTGTAAATGTATGTGCATTCATGTGTGCATGCGTGGAGATCTGATGTTGGCTGGTAGGATGGACCTCTATGCATAATCACATGTGTGTGCAAGCATTTCCATGTTTGGATTTCTTTGGGGCGGTCCACCAATGTTAAGAGCGGTGAGGCGGCCCACTCCCGGTTTTTCCTGCTTTCTTTCCCGCACCTGGAGGGCGTCGCAACCTCCTCATGAGGGCTGGCTAGTTTTTGGGAGTGTGTGTGTGTGTATGTATAACTGTGCTTATTGTTTTGTTTATTTCAAACAGATGCGTGTCCTCACCTCTGCAGTGCTGCCGTCTCCTGTATCCCGGCATGTTTCTAAGGTACGGTTTCTCCTTTTTTATGTTGTTCTTGTGGTTTTTGCCCTCACATGAGGTTTGAAATTGGGACTATTTAACAGGACTATGACATCACATATATTTAGAATCTTACCACCAATTTGATCCTTTGATCCTTAAATCCATAAATAGGGGTGAGAAGTAATGACTTTTAGTCCATTAATCACAGCATTTATGTTCGCAGAATTGAAACATTTGCCAGAGAAGTATTTTGAAACATCTGGATCCTTTTCGGAGTAACTGTTTACAGATTCCAACATGTCTCAGAGAAAACAACCCTACAGATTTTTAAGGTAAGTTTTCTTTTTTTTTTCTGTTTTTCTGTTGTTCACTAAAAGAAAAGAGACTCACACAGGCTCACCTCTACACGGCTGCCGTCTCCTCTAACCCTGCATGTTTCTAAGGCAAGTTTTCTCATTTTTTATGTTGTTCTTTTGGTTTTTGTCCTGAGATGAGGTTTGAAGTGTCTGTGGTGCACCTGGTCTGGTCTGTCTTGAGACAGTCCAGGCAGCACCCACCTGTAACAGATGGAGACTCACCAGAACATTCAGATCTCACAAGTTTTGTGTTTCTCAACTCTTCTGTTGAGGGTTTCTCTGAGAAGGGGAGGGCAGTGTGGCCTGGGGGAGGTCCACCGATATAAAGGGTGGCCATGTGTGTGTATCTGTTAATGTCTGGATGTGTGCAGACTTATGTGCATTAAGCCTGCGTGTCTTATTCCATCATGTGTCATGTATCACTCCAAATCTCACTACCTTTAACTGATAATAACTGTTTGCTTAGTGTTATATCTAAAAGGTATTACACAATCGCCTCTAGTAGAGGATCAGGTTTGTTTTCCACTGATAATGGATTTTAACATGACTGACCAATGATTGTGGAGCACATCCATGTAGGAGCAAACTTAAATGTTTAAAAATGTTCAAAACTTAAGATATTATATTTCTGAAGTATGACGGAAGGAAAAAGTTACATTATTTCATATTTTAAAAAAATCCAATTTCATATGATCAAATTTATGTCAAAAAGTTCATATTTCTTCCCTCCTATGTCATGTGTGAGTACTGTACTGTAAATGTCATATATATCAGATGATACTGATAACGTAATGCTAATTGCAATAACTATGCAGAGGTCTCTAGGCCTCCACTTTTATGGAGCATGTGAAGTTTGGGGCAGAGTGGACAAAGAAAAGTTTCTCAGCAGGTTCAACAGGTTGCTACAACACAGGCCGATGAAGTATTGCACTCACTCATCCAAACTGGCAAACATGTAACATACACCCTAAGACTGATCCTGCTTTTTACTCCTTTGCTATGATTTCATTTGATATTATGTAGCCTTGGAGACAGTTTGCATAGATTAGAATGTTAGATTGCTGTGATGTCATCAATGCCCGATGTTTTGTTTTAATGTCTTGTGATAGTTCTAAGTGCAGACAAAGTCAGAGTTCAAGTGAGTTTAGTACAATTTTGAACCAGTTTCTGACATGTGGTCAAAATCTTGGCCGACCTTTACCACACCACGTGCTGTGGGTGTGCGTAAATATCTAGGTGAGTAAAGTCTCCTTTACCTGTTAAATTCATCTTAATTTGGGGCTTTTACTTCAGGTGTTTTGATTCAGTAGTAACCAAGTGATCTTTGTACAAACTGCAGACCGCCACACTGATCCCTGGTTCCTCAGGATAGAGGACAGGACGTCAGATGGGCGAATCAAGAGCTCCAAACGCAAAGATTGTGCCACAGAAAGACTGGAAAAAGCTTCCAAAAGAAGCAAGGACAGCAAAAGTCCAACCCCAGGCCTCAGCCATCTTGTCTTGGAGAAGTGTAAGTGAGACATTCAGAGATTTTTTGTTTTACAGTTATTGATCATCTGTAGGCCTGTGTGGAGTTCAGAGGTCTAATTGGTTTTGGTTTTTGCAGCTGCTTTCAGAAAGAAGAGCAGCAAAGGAAAGTCAAGCAGCGATGGAACAAAACAACCACGCAGTAAAAAGAGCAAGACATCAAGCTCACAGGAGGAGGCCAGCTGCTCCGTCTACGAGTCAGATACACACAGCACATACAAAAGTCACACTAAAGGTAAGAAGTACATAGGTAAGTTCACACCACACCTGCAGTGATAGAGCCTCTTTCCCAAGCTCTCAGAGTTTAGCTGGTATCCATCTGCTAATCACTAGGAAGCTTCTAACAAAGACTGTATGAATGTGTACATTGAGGCAAAGTCAGCTTTCCTACATACAACTAATCACAACCCCTGTGTTAGTTTTGTCTCTCTGTAGAGGACTTTGAAGAAAAATACGAAGAGCAGGATAAGCTGGGTGAAGGAGGCTTTGGGACTGTCTTCTTTGGAAAACGCAGAGAAGACAATTTCCCAGTATGGCTTCTTATGTGTGCACTTTACAATTCTTCTAGTGGCAATCTTTAATGGATAATGTAAATCTGATTATTTGAACGTATTTTTCATTTGTCTGTCAGGTCATAATGAGACAGCTGGTACATGCAGCCGCTGAAATGCAATCCAAGGGTGTCTTCCATCGAGACATTAAGCCAGACAATATTGTGTTTGACACATCGCCTGATCATCCAGCATTTCTATGTGTCAAATTCATCGATTTTGGCATTGGAGTCCCTTTTAGAGCAGAAGCAGTCACACGAAGAAATGGTAGGTCGTCAGCCTCACTGTTTAAATGTCCTTGCCTGCCCACACGCTTAGTGTCCACATGAATTCCTTACCATGAATAATTACTCTCTGGATTTTAGGGACCAAATCAGCCGCTGTAAACTGGCAGGACTTTAATGCCACCACAGCAGATTGCGTCACAGTTTTGCAGCTGGGTGCGGTGATGGATTGGCTGGTACGTCACATCATCCCTGATGACAACAACACATCTGAGATGCACACTGACATTTCAGAGGGTAAGCTGAATGTTAATTCTTTAACCTGTCGCATTACAAGGCTTGAAAATTCTGTTTTCGGTGTTATCTGTCTTTATCTGTATCACTAATGCACACACAGACTTATATAAACACCAGCGTGATAAACTCAAACCCCTCTGTTGTATTTCTGAGCAGACTGCAAGTGTTTTCTGTTGGGTTGTTACTGTCAGAACCATGAAGACCGCCTCACCCTAGAGGAACTTCAGAATCATCCCTGGCTCAAATGACTTATTGATGCCAAGCAAAACAGGGTCACAGAGCAGAAGCTCTAACAGAGCCTGAGTCAGCCTGAGTTATGAATACAGTTGTGGTCTAATGTTTTGTCAGTGGTACAAAGTTTGCTTTTGTGCACTTTGCCACTTCAGTTTGTATTTAGAGCCACAACTGTATACACAACAGACCGAACATGCTCAGCTTTGCCAAAGCTTGCAGGAATTGGAGTTTAATTTGATCAATGAATTATTTCTGAATCAACAAAAAAATGGGCAAATGTAAAGAAATGTATCAATCAGGGAATTAGTAGCAACATTAACTGGACAATCTAAATTTGTTGGTTAATTATTAAATGAATCTGGATAACTCATCCTGCATCTCCTGTGATTTTAAGTCACTGATATTGATTTATTAACGATTATTTGTTTGTACTAATGTGTCACAATTTCCTTGAACGTTAAAGGGTCTGGATTTCTTCTCTTAAGCGCCTCAGGGTGATCATCCTGTCCTGTCAGACTAAGAAATGCAGTTGTGAGTTTTTCATTGCTTCGCCTGCACAAAATACCTAGGCACCAAAAATGGTCCAGCTCTCTCCTGCTGTCCTGTTGTATAAGGCGCACACAATTCACCGTGATGAGAGGATAACTTTTGTCACTGCTCCTGTCCTTGATCCTCTGAGCCACTTAAACACCAAACTACTTGTGCGCTGTAGGGGCTTTTCTAATGGTCGTGCTAAGGAGTCCTTTCCCTCCCATCAGTTGCAGAATGCACTCAGAGTTGTACAACACTGGTGTAAATATCAAGATGATGCAACTTTGAACATATTTAGGTCAACAGACTTTTGACTAAAGTAAGAAGAAAAGTGAATCTAACAAATAATATGAATTGGTGTTAAATAGTTACTAGTTACTAGACAGTAACTAGGCCAGGGGATGCTAATCACCTGCCAAGGGATATTAGTGACTGACTTATTGATGCTAGTTAATAGCTTAGGTATTCTATGTGGTAACCTGGCAAGTAATCACTTGCCTTAAAAGTCTCGCCAGTCCCCTAGGGACACTTGTTGGTGGTATTTATTTGTTCATGTTACAGGCCTTGCTGTAGTGGGCGTGACCACAGATTACAATCCTGTAAAACAGGAGAGATAATGAACAGAGGAAATTTGTTCTTGTTCAGTTTCCCTTTCAGGTGAGGTAACTCTGGGTTGCTCTGACATATAAAATGTGTATTTATTTTCTGGACTCTCTCTGGATTCCTCTGCAGCTGATATGTTGCTCTCAGATTCACTGTTTGATGCTGAGCTTGTGGTGAAATATGACATCATACTGTATGCCTATATGACATCATACTGTATGCCTATATGACATCATACTGTATGCCTATATGACATCAATCTGTATGCATATACGATATCAAGCTGTCTCGTTCCAGGACTTCAAGCTGAGTGCATACTGCATACATGAGACAAGGCTGTATGACATAAACAGTAGCGGTTTTAGATACGGGCGACACGGGCGGTTGTCCGGGGCGGCATCGTGGTGGGGGGCGGCATCACGGGCATCGGCAAAAAAAACCCAAAACATGCTTGTACTCATGCTGCCCCGACATCATGCCAGCGCATATTGGGAATGGCATAGGCACCGATCGGTTTTCTATCGCCCATTAGCTGGGAGTAACGGCGCCCTCAGTTTGCGAGGTGCGCCTGCTGCTTGCGGCACAGGGAGGAGAGGGCGGGGCGGCGGGGGATTCTCTGGCTGGCTGGAGCAGCATCTAATAACCAACTCGCAAAATAAAACTAAATAAAAACAAACCAACAACACGAAAACACCAGACATTATGATACAGACTTATAATTTGCACCGATGTTTTTTCAAAATTCTATACGCGAAAAGTGAGCGTGAGAGCCCTCGGTGCGTCTGCTCGCTGCTGAAGTCAAAGTAAACTTTATTGTCATCTCCGCTACATACAGTCCAGTATATAGAGAGACGAGACGACGAGGCTCCAGTTACAGCAGTGCAAGTAAACGAACAATAAATATTTAAGAGTTTCACAAATAAATATACACTTTAGGACTTGGGGTAAAGGGATCAATAACAATTTAAAATGTATATTTTATATTTTGTTGATTTAAAGTCTCATACACAACCCGTTTTTAAAGTTTAAAAAAAAAGAGAAAAGAAGAGGAGTGTAGCGACTTCCACAGTCGTTGAGCCTGCCTGACGCGCTGTCAACTTTACGCAATAATGCCAGAGGTGGAATTGCTTGCTTGTTTATTAAAGTGCTTGAAAAGTACTTTAATAAACGTGATCGGCTCGCGATTCAAACTCTTAAAACATCACAGGCTCTAATGCAACAAGGGGAAACTCGTTGTGCTGGGGTCAACAAAAACTACCAGCCCTCCTCTCTGTCAAAATCAAACCAGTGAAAGACAGACTGACAACGCCCTCTTAATGTCGCCGCTACCACCCACGTGACTCCCGTTACACATCACCATAGCAACCAAACAAATGAAAACCCAGTGATCATTAAAATTCAATACATTTAATTATGGCTCCTACAAGGAGAAACGAGCAAAAGATACAGGTAAGCAGATGTGTCATTGGATAATGGCAGGTCATGTATCCTAAAACATTAAGAATCAGAATACTTTCTTAATCCCTAAGGAAATTATGTGGGTTACAGTTCCTCCAAGAAGAAATGGTAAAATAGTAACAGTAGCAGACTAAACTCCAAACAATATATACAATAATATAATGTTAATTAGTCAGTGTCAATTGCTGATTTGTCCTGTTCTCATTGTATGACGAATTATGATGTCTGTTTAGTAGCCGTTTACATACTATGCATACTCTCTCTCTCTTCATATGTGTGTGTGTGTGTGTGTGTGTGTGTGTGTTTGATGCTGAGCTTGTGGTGATACTCTAAGCCAGTACTGTACTCTGGCTGTTTCAGAGTTTTCACAGTCACTGGTTTCGTAGGGTTACTGATGTGTTTGACTGGTTTCTTTTGCTTAATGCAGGGGTGTTTTCTGGTCACATACGCCTCAATGTCCTTCTTCATAAAAGGCCAGTAGAAACGGTCCCGTGCCAAGTGAATGACCCTCTCTGCCCTGCGTGACCCAAGTCATCATGGAGATGTTTAAGCACTAGGAGATGATATTGTGCTGGCAGCACAAGCTGCCTTCGCTGAGCCGCTGTACGATGTTGCAGCTGATTTTCCATATGAAGCTTTCCCCACTCGTGCATAAGCTCTCTCACAGGGCCACTGGCTCTCCTTCTGCCATCATTAGTTATTACTGATTTTGTTTCTTTCAGTTTGATAAGTTAACTGATAGAGGGATCCTTCCTTTGGGATTTTACCAGGTCACTGTGACAGGCTGCAATGGTGACATGTTCACAGGTGTCTCTGGCTGGGCATGTTAGGCACAGGGCAGCGACATATGCAGCATCTTGTCTCTTTGCAGACTCACAACCCTCCCATGTAGCCTGAATGGCCTCTCTCGTCAGCTCTTCAGTACACTTTGTGAGGTAGGTGTCAATGTCAAGTGGAAACCGAGAGAATGAGTCTGCATCGATGTTCACCTTCCCCGGCCTGTATTTGACATCAAACCTGAAATCTGCCAGCTCACCTACCCAGCGGTGGCCTACTGCATTCAGCTTTGCAGTACTCATCACATATGTGAGGGGATTATTGTCTGTATAGACCAGGGGTGACCCAGCATTTTTCCAAATACAGCAGCGCTAACCAACATCATTTTTTCAAGTAATATAGAAACTATTTTATATATTACCTTTTTAAACATCCCATTTTTCTTTCTAATGTCATTAAAACAAGTTTGCACATTTGCATAACAACAGTCAGACCTCCAGATCTTTTAAGCGTTCAGTTTTTTTCTCAGTGTCACACATAGATTAGTTTTCGTCTCTTTCAATAAGAAAGTCAAATCTTCAAACCCTAAAGCAATCTTTGTTTCTTTCAATCATTCCAATATTTTTCATCTCCTGTAATATAATTGCAGTTAACCAGGGCTTAGCTACTCTGATCCACAGTGATTTTGGGGGTGTGGATACTTGTTTTTTTTCACAGGTGCAGAGCCTTTTTCTACAAAATTACGAATAAACTGCATTTTTTAAAAGTACCATTAACATTAATGTAGACTGACAAGTAACTCAACATTTAACACAGTGATCAGTAGAGAAGAAAGAAAATAACCCATTTTACAATTTCTAGTTCAGATCAAAATTATTGTTCTGATTAAGGAAACAGTAAATCTGGCCACATTATTGTCCCGATCCTCCAATTTTCCCTTTCCAATGTGACGAAATAAAATTCAACCTTTTTAAATAAAAGCAGATGCACACCCAGATATTTCTTACAGTAAGAATCCTCCAACAACCTTTCAAAAGAAACATTTTTTGTCTTTCCTTAATTTTTAGACCAACTGAATCCACAAACCTGAAGCTGCAGACCCCAAACTAACCAAATTTAATGTTTCCTTAATCAGCACAGTAATTTTTAGCTCTTTGTGTGTTATGTTTACTCACAGTTTTGATGCTTGCTTCTTCGACTTGATCCATGATTGGCTCTGCACCATCGCTCTGCTGTTTTCTCTCTCCTCATGCTTCTCCTTTATGCATCCTGTCCTCAGATATAATCCAACCAGCTGCCTCCTTGTTTCCTTCTTGACTTGTATTCGCAAAATTTCCAGTTAAATTAAGAGAAATCCAGAAAAGTTTTCCTGCTTCAAAAGCTCTTCCAATTGCCTGTCTTCTTGTCCTCCTTTAAATGTGCATTTTTGTATATTTGTATTTATTTGACTTCATATTGCCATGACAACATAACACAGAGCATCTTGGTAGATTAAAGCAGGGAGTTCTGTCCTCTGCAGAAATGCTGGTGTTCCATAGTGATGTAAAAGTATGTTAATAATCTTTAAACAGACACTCACTGATCCTGTAAGAGCAGGAATTTAACTACAAACCCTCTTAGTCCCCATCAGTATCATTCATTCTGCTCTGCCGCAATGGTCACAGTGGCTGGTTTAAGTACGTTTGCCCCATAGAAAGCCACTGATGTTCAGTGAGCCCCTTTGATACATATTTAGACCTTCATAATTTTCAGGGTGCATGAGTGTTATATCTCCATCTCATCCTAAATATTTTGCCAACATGTAAAAGGCATACGTCCACAAGATTTTGATTTCTTTAATTTTAATTTAAACTTGTTTTATTCTGTGTTGCATGTTTTGAATAATCTTCTTCAGAGTAGACTTTTGGTGTAAGCTGATAGTGAATGAAAAAAACTATAAAAAGCTGCTGTGGTTTTAATTTTCCAAGAGAGGTAATGCACATAATGCAGAGACGAGCGCACGGGGGATATCCAAATTCTAGGAAGGCAGCCTGCTGCTGTACACAGGCACATCCTTCTCAGTCATAGTTCTTAACAACTTGACTGTTTTCTCAAACCACACAAAGAGTGCTGTTTCCATTCTGGGAAGTCTACTCATTGGTGTAGGCAGCTCTTCAAATTATAAGTAGCTATATATGAGCAGCTATATTAGCTTTGACTTAACATATGTTAAATAGTATACTTTCCTCTTTTAAAATTTATGATGGCTCAAAATTCAAACCTTACAAATTAAAACCCTGAATCATCACCACTTGTGTGAACTACAAGGGTGCCATCATTTTTCTTTTCAATCCATTAAGTACCACATTTTACACACTGAGCAAGAAAGGAAGTAAGCTCTTCATGGTGACCCCAGGAATTTTAATGTATCACTTTCTAGCATACGGCTGACACTGCTCGACATCTTACAGTGCAGTATAAGAGTCCCGCCACAAGGAGACACTGAAGGCTTTCAAACCAACAGTTTCTGCTTCCAAAGCGGCGCCAACCGTCACCACTGATCATCGTACTTATGTAACACAGACCATGGATGCATGTTTGAGTTGATACATCACTTAAAGCCACCACTGTTCAGGCATCACATCTGTCCATTAGGTTTCCCTTTCATACACAACATTTTTATCCCTGGGTACTAACTTTTTTGTTGTTGTTGACTGTTTATTTATTTGTTTGTTTGTTTGTCCGATGCTCCTTTTGCACTGCTAAATAGGCTGTAGCCAACATGATTTATAAAGGGATTATAAAACTAAGAAATTACTGCATTATTTTACCTACTCCTATTAAACTCACTTTCCTAAAAACTGATTGCAGCTTCTGCTTTGTGATGTCAATGTTATGTCTCTAAATGATTTCATATCATTCATGGGAGATATGCTTGACAAATGAGAAGTTAACAAGTCACTGCTACAAGCTGAATCAATTCATTGGGGCGACCTGCGTGTTGTGTTGCATTGTCTGATTTGGTCATAGTGTGTTTTTTTTTATTATTAGTAAAGATAACATACAAATAAAATGCACCATATATTATACATTCAGAGAATAAACATTCCTTACATATTAACAACTTTCATACATAGGAAAAAAATATATATATAAAGATGGGGTCACATAATTTAACAGATTATTAACTCACTAAATCAAAATCTTCCACAAAGGAGACAAAAAAAGCAGCCTTTTTCTTTTTAACTAAAGTCAAAGATTTAACCAACAGGTTTAAGTCGTTTTTCCAGTAAGCTAGTGTTGGTTTGGTCTTAAAAAAACGACATTTATGTATAAATTGCTTGCACAAGATTAATAACACATTAACACCATAATTAGCTTTCTTTTCTTTCAAAAACACTCCAAACATGATCATATTTAAGGTAAGTGGGGTAATTTGAATCCCACTGGAAAAAAGCCAGGTATGAAAATCCAACCAAAATATTTGTATAAAATTGCACAAAAAGAATAGATGGTCCAAATCCTCCTCTTCTGTTTCACAAAATACACAATTACCAGTTTCTATTTTGAATCTATCACCAAGGAGTCTATTTGTCGGGTAAATTTTATTCAAAATTTTAAATTGGACTTCTTTCCCTTTAGGAGGGATAGGGAAGGTGATATAATCAGTTCTTATTTTTTCAATTTCTTCCCTTTGGAAATCTTTTAATATGTAATTACGTCTAAGTAAATTTGGAGAATAAAGGCTCCTTAATGAAGATCTTAGAAACTTATTATTGCATTTAACATCACAAAATCGAATATCATCTATATATAAATGCCTTAACTTGGGGGATATGTCAGAATATATTATATCATTTACAACTATGTTTTTAAGTGACAATGGAATGGATTTTATAACCCGATTAAATTTACTTTTAGAACATTGGATATTAAACTTTTGGCAAAAATCTTGATGTTCTAGAACATGTCCTTCCTCATCTACAAAATGGGCAATTGCCCAAACACCTTTTGATAACCAATCTTGAATAAAAATAGATTTTCTGTTCATTAGTATATATCTATTGTTCCAAATTGGGCTATTATGTGGAGTGAAATTATGTTTAAATAACATTTTCCAATAAAGAAGGACCTGTTTATGGAATTCAGAGAGTTTAACAGGTAGCTTAGTAATTTCAAAGTCACACTTTAGGAGAAAATCGATACCCCCCAATGTGTTAAAGACCTTACTTGGTATAAAAAACCAAATGGAGTGTGGATTATTTAGGAAGGATTTTAACCATTTAAGTTTCAAAACACCATTCATTATATCGAAGTCAATTGCGTTTCCACCACCTTCAATGTATGGTTTAACCAAATCATCTTTAGATATATAATGGCACTTATTCCTCCAAATAAAATTAAAATTCAAGCTATTAATTGTTTTAATAACTTTATTTGATATTGATAAAGAGTAAGCTGGCTATATAAATCTAGATAAACTATCCATTTTGGTTAATAATATTCTTCCAAAAATTGTGATGTCTCTTTGTAACCACTTATTTAAGATTGTCTTACATTTGTCAACATTATCTGAAATATTTACTTTTTCTAAGACTTTGTGATCTTTTGAAATTGTGATGCCCAAATATTTTACCTCCTTCTTCACCTTTATATCGTACAGTAATTGTGAATGACACTCCTTTAACGCCAATAGTTCACATTTATTTAAATTTAACTTTAAGCCTGAAGCTTTTGAGAATGTAGTGATTATTTGTTTTACCAGGGGAATCTGATGTTCATTTTTTAAGAAAAGAGTAGTGTCATCCGCAAGTTGACTAATTATTAAAAAATTATCCATAATCTCAATTCCGGCAACGCTGCTGTTTTTAATTAAAATTGCGAGCATCTCCACAACCATTATGAATAACAGCGGAGAGCTTCCACACCCTTGCCTAATTCCTCTTTTGACGCTAAATCTTTTACCAGTGCCATAGCCTAACGACACAGAGCTATTTATATCATTATACAGTATATCTATTATCTTCCTAAATTTATCCCCAAATCCAAATCGAGTTAGTGTTTCTAAAATAAAAGGATGTTCTACTGAATCGAAAGCTTTATAAAAGTCCAAGAAAAGAATAAAACTGTCATCACTAATTAGATCATTGTAGTCCAGTAAGTCTAAAGCCAATCTGATATTATTATGAATGTTCCTGTCTTTCAAAAACCCTGATTGTGTCTCACTAATTATACTTGAAACCCCTTGTTTGAGCCTTGTCGCAATTGAGCTAGAGAAAATTTTATAATCTGTATTTAATAAAGTTATGGGCCTTAAGTTATCCAATTGTCGTTTATCTTTGTTTGGTTTAGGAATTAATGTAATTAATCCTTGTTTCATGCTAGACATCAATTCTCCCTTTTCAATACTGGCCAGTATAGCTTTGAATAAAATTTCCCTTAAGTCTTCCCAAAGAAATTGGAAGAAATTAACTGTAAGCCCATCTGGACCAGGGGATTTATTAAGCGCCATTTTCTTAACAGATGCATCTAACTCTTCAATTCTAAAGTCAGATTCACAAAATTCCTTAAATGATTCATCAATTTTAGGGATCAGATTATCTATTTGATCAAAAAAGACATCACAATCTGCTTGGGAGAACTGTGAGGAGTATAAATTGGAATAGAATGTATAAGTTTCATTCTCCAAAATTTTAGGGTCGTCACATTCAATGCCATCAATTAACAGGGAAGATATAAAATTTCTTTTCTGTCTGCTCTTTTCTAAATTAAAAAAATATGAGGAATTTCTTTCCCCCTCCTCAATCCACTTGGCGCGTGAACGCACAAAAGCTCCTTCTGCTTTATTTAGGTAGAGCTGATCTAATTTAGTTTGCAACTCCATAAGTTTACTCCTTTCTTGACTATTTAGATCATCTTTACTACAGCAATAAGTAATTTCTTGGAATAATTTACATTCATATTCTCTTTGCTTTCGACTTATGTTTTTACTGAATTGAATACTAAATTCTCTAATTTTGAATTTAATGAATTCCCACTTACTGATATATCCTACAATTAAATGGTCAGCCATAATATCTTTTATAATTTTTTTGACTATGTTGCAGTAATCTTCATTTTGTAAAAGTTTGGCATTGAACTTCCAATAAGTTCTTTTATTTGATTGTCTAATTTCCGATTCTAAGCATAGTTCAATAAAGCAATGATCAGAAAGAGGTGCATTTGACATCACAACTTTTACAGTGTGGTTAAGAATGTTGTCACTTCCTAGCCAATAGTCTATTCTAGATTTACAAGCTCCATTTGGTTTAAACCAGGAAAAGCTTTTAATTCCTGGATTTCTTACTCTCCAAATATCTGTCAAATTGTTGTTTATCAAAAAATCTATAATTAGGTTATTTTTTTGTGGTCTACCTGTCCTTGAGGGCCATCTATCAGTCCATTCATCAGGAGTCATATTCCAATCACCACCCATTAAAATATATTCCGTAGGGTATCGATCTTTAAGTTCAAAAATATTTAAAGTTATATCTTCTAACATATTTTTATTCTGACTTTCATTATTATATCCATAAACGTTGACTAAAATGAAAAACAAACTTTCAACTCTCATTACAGCAATCAACCAATGACCATTCAAGTCAGTCCGTTGTATTACAAGATCCCCAGGAAAGTTATTGAATAAAATTGCTACAGCCCCCGACCTCGTTGAGCCATGGCTAAACAGGATTTTGCTACCCCATTGGTTTGACCAAAAAGATACATCACTATCAGATGAATGAGTCTCTTGTAGAAAAATACAGTTTGATTTTTTACCTTTGCAGTACAAAAATAAGGCTTTTCTTTTAACAGATTCTCTTAAACCCCTAACATTTAAAGAACCAAAACAAATGTTAACATTCAACATGAACTATAGACAGAATATCACTCACCACGTGAAAAAAACGAAAAAGAAAAAAAAGTACTAAATGCTGAGCTCCTCAGACCGCGAACAAGTTTCCACTATTTCAGTTTTTGTCATTTTTAGTTCTCCTGTGTTTCTTCAACTTTGCGTCCATCAATGAAGGCATGTGGACCACGAAAGTAGGCTCGTTTACCCGCACGTCTTGCCTCCTCCACCAGAGGCCATAGGCGCTGTCGATCTTGTATGTCCTCCTGCGGCAACATCTCTGCAAAGCTGATGCCTTCTTGTTTGCAGATTGAAGAATCTTTGGTGCGCCTCCACAATTCTTCTTTGATTCGCCTTTGTGTGAATAAAATAATGATGTTTCTGTTTCTGCCATCAACTCGTTTCCCTAAGCGATGAACAATATCAACGGCCTCTTCTAAGTTCAAGTCAGGGGCAATCTTCTGAAGCGTTTGCAAAACCTTCACTCTAATGTTTTCGTCTTTGTCTTCCTTCACCCCTTTCAGCTTTAAGCACCACCTCATTCGGTAGCGCTCTTGTACTCTCACTCTTCTTTTCAAGTCTTCGTTTTCTTTAAGCAGCTGTTCATTCGCATTTGCCAGTTTAACAACTTTCAGTTTGCAATCAACTATCTCTGCAGCATTAAACTCCACAGCCTTAGCCAAGCTGGCAACCATAGCTGCACTTTGTCTGTTTTGTTCCTTGATATCTTCCAGTTGTACTTCAAATTTCTTCTCAAGTCCCAGAATGGCTTCAAAAATAGTTTTATTGGAGATATCATCTTCCTTCTCTGAAGATTTTGTTCTTTTCTCCTCCGGCGGTTGTTTTGATGGAGTTGGCGGCGCAGAGTCTGCTCCCCGTTCTCGCTTGTTTAGGCTCACGTTGGCAGCTTCAGTGCTAGCATAGCCATGGTCACTGACTTTAGCATGCGAAGACGTCTTAACATTGGGGTTTGACGGCACAAATTGCAGCTTTGCATTCTTAATAACCTTTTGGGCATCCATAGTTGTAATTCGAGTGGAAAGAGAATAAAGTTCCTTAGCAAATTTTGCGGTCTTTCGGAGCTCCTGAAAAAACACGAGCGTTCAAGCTGCCATCTTGGTGCCACCGCTGCTGCAAACTGAATGTGCCCATACCAGAGGTTATACTTAAAATGGCAGCTGTCAGGAAGTCTCTTTGGAAATTTGTGTTCGCCCTTTATGAAATAGATATGTTGTATTACAAGGTACTAATGCACCCTTGCATTGGTAAAATGAATTCTGTTAGAATAGCTGATACGCCCTCACAGAAGATTTATTTTGACCTTTCTAAAGCCTTCTTTAAAATTTAGAAAATAAAATGAAAACAGGCATATCAAAACAAGCCTACTAGAAATACTACTCTGTATTACATCCTAACACTTGGCTAAATCCTAATATGTAATTCTGGTTTAATAGTTTATTACACTAAATGCACACAGATGTTTTACTTTGGCAGGAGCTTAAACAACTGAGTTGAATTAACACAAGTTATTCATATTCAATAAACCTGTGCAATTTGTGTTGATAAAATATGATTGAAACATGTTTTGGTGAAGTAATTTGAGCTCTTGGAATATTTTAATCCTTCATAATTTTCACACTTTATTCCAACACTATTCAGTGGCAAACAAACAAAACCGTACATTTTCTGAAATATTTGTGGGTTTTTCTCGTTTGTTTTTATACTACTTAAACACTAAAGTGACCCTCCAATGTGATGACAGTGCCAGCAGTGGCCCACAGCTCATTTAATGCTTTCTCCTAATTGGCTCATAATAGTCTTGCATATGTATGAACTATGTAGGCTATCTCTATTTTAAAATAATGAGTGGGCAATGAGAGCATCTCCTCACGGTGTACTTTACTGACAACAGGACAACAGGGAATAGAGAGAACTGACTGAGGACTTTGTCAACTGGTGCCAGCAGAACCACTTCCAGATCAACACTCCGAAAACCAGCGAGCAGGTAGTGGACTCCACCTACACCAGTGAACATCCAGAGAATGGGCATTAAGATAGCTGACTCATATAAGTGATCTAACCAATAAACTGATCTGGAGTAACAACAGAGAGTCCATCTACACAAAAGGATAGAGACGGTTGTATTTGCAACAGAGAAGTCTTTTGGAAGGGAGCAGGGAGAGCTCCTGAAGACCTTCTAGGACTCTGTGGTGGTATTGTCCATGTTTTATGGTGTGGTCTGCTGGGGATAGGAAGAAACTGAACAGGTTGATCAAGAAAACTAGCTCTGTTCTTGGATGCCCTCTTGACCCAGTGGAGGTAGTTATCTCTGTCAGATAACAGCTCCCACCCCATACAGGCCACCCTGACAACACTAACCTGTTTTCCCTCCAGTGATAGGCTGCTGGCCCCAACTGACCGAGTGCTCAGTGAATACCTCAGGCAGCAGAAACCCAAGAAAGAGGAGGGAGACGAGGAACCATCATGGAAGGACAGGCCCCTGCACGGTATGTACCACCGGCAGATAGAGGAGGTGGCTGATATCCAGAAATCCTACCAGTGGCTGGACAAAGCTGGACTGAAAGACAGCACAGAGGCACTAATCATGGCAGCACAAGAACAAGCTCTGAGTACAAGATCCATAGAGGCTGGGGTCTATCACACCAGGCAAGACCCCAGGTGCAGGCTGTGTAAAGATGCCCCAGAGACAATCCAGCACATAACAGCAGGGTGCAAGATGCTAGCAGGCAAGGCATACATGGAACGCCATAACCAAGTGGCCGGCATAGTGTACAGGAACATCTGTGCCGAGTATAACCTGGAAGTCCCGAGGTCAAAATGGGAGATGCCCCCAAGGGTGATGGAGAATGACCGAGCTAAGATCCTGTGGGACTTCCAGATACAGACGGACAAAATGGTGGTGGCTAACCAACCGGACATAGTGGTGGTAGACAAACAGAAGAAGACGGCTGTAGTGATCGATGTAGCGGTTCCGAATGACAGCAATATCAGGAAGAAGGAACACGAGAAGCTGGAGAAAGACCAAGGGCTCAGAGAAGAGCTCGAGAGGATGTGGAGGGTGAAGGTAACAGTGGTCCCCGTGGTAATCGGAGCACTAGGTGCGGTGACTCCCAAGCTAGGCGAGTGGCTCCAGCAGATCCCGGGAACAACATCGGAGATCTCTGTCCAGAAGAGCGCAGTCCTGGGAACAGCTAAGATACTGCGCAGGACCCTCAAGCTCCCAGGCCTCTGGTAGAGGACCCGAGCTTGAAGGATAAACCGCCCGCAGGGGCGTGCTGGGTGTTTTTTATATACACACACACGCCCTGCCTGTGATCAGGTACCCTGCTGGGGTAATAGGCTGGCCAAAGGAGGAGATAGAAGCCACTGACATAAAGACAAGAAAGCTCCTTACCATGCATGGAGGGTTTCACCCCAAGTCCAGCATCCTGAGGCTGTACGCTAAGTGGAAGGAAGGAGGCCGGGGACTGGTGAGTGTCAGCACCACAGTCCAGGATGAGACAAGGAACATCCACAAATACATCACGAAGATGGCCCCAACTGACAGCGTGCTCAGTGAATACCTCAGGCAGCAGAAACCCAAGAAAGAGGAGGAAGGCAAGGAACCATCATGGAAGGACAGGCCCCTGCACGGTATGTACCACCGGCAGATAGCGGAGGTGGCTGATATCCAGAAATCCAACCAGTGGCTGGACAAAGCTGGTCTGAAAGAGAGCACGGAGGCACTAATCATGGCAGCACAAGAACAAGCACTGAGCACAAGATCCATAGAGGCTGGGGTCTATCACACCAGGCAAGACCCCAGGCTGTGTAAAGATGCCCCTGAGACAATCCAGCACATAACAGCAGGGTGCAAGATGCTAGCAGGCAAGGCATACATGGAACGCCATAACCAAGTGGCCGGCATAGTGTACAGGAACATCTGTGCCGAGTATAACCTGGTAGTCCCGAGGTCAAAATGGGAGATGCCCCCAAGGGTGATGGAGAATGACCGAGCTAAGATCCTGTGGGACTTCCAGATACAGACGGACAAAATGGTAGCGGTCAGGAAGCAACATCAGGAAGAAGGAACACGAAAAGCTGGAGAAATACCAAGGGCTCAGAGAAGAGCTCGAGAAGATGTGGAGGGTGAAGGTGACGGTGGTCCCCGTGGTAATCGGAGCACTAGGTGCTCCCAAGCTAGCCGAGTGGCTCCAGCAGATCCCGGGAACAACATCGGAGATCTCTGTCCAGAAGAGCGCAGTCCTGGGAACAGCTAAGATACTGCGCAGGACCCTCAAGCTCCCAGGCCTCTGGTAGAGGACCCGAGCTTGAAGGATTAACCGCCCACAGGGGCGAGTGGGGAATTATTTTTATATATGTAATACTCTGATAAATATCAGTGGTATTTATTTTGTATTTTTTTTTCATGGGAATAAGTTAAAGATAAAATTACAGTTCATGGTGAAGCTAAAATTTGCATAAATATTTGATATAAATAAATGTATTAAAATGCATAAATAGTTGTGTTTGAAATCAGTTACTTTAAAACATAATTTCATGGAATGTGAATGTCTTTAAAAAGAGAAGAGGTTTAAAAATTATTTTCTTACGCTACGTTATGTGAGTTCATGACCTTGAGTTTTTTTTCACTTCCGGGGGGAAAGACTCGAGAACAAGAGAGGAAAAAGGGAGTAATGTGAAAATGGTGTAGACAGAGCAAAGACTCCGGGACTGCGTATGTCACCAATGTTGAGGTTGTTCAGCAACAACAAACCAACAGACTGTGGACTTCCCGGTATTTACTCGGAGCGTTTGAGCTGGGCTTTCCGTATCCATTTGTGCTTGGTGAACACGAGGCAAGTTTGGTTACGTTAGCTAGCCGGAGCTAGGCTAACGCCACGGTCCTTGCTGAAGGAGATACCGCCTGAACGGACAGCAGGAGTTTTGAGAGTCGTCTCGGGAGAGAGTCGTTGACGGAGGACGATTCGCTACTACCGAGGGAACCGGAGATTCGTTGCTAGCTGCTGCGAGCGGAGACGGTTGCTACCGCAACGAGCGAGTGATTCATCGGGTGCGGCCAAGACTTCATGGATACACGGAGGTATCGTTATTAAAAAGAGCTCCAACTAAAGCGCGCCAACAAAAACAGACTAAGAGTGCACTCAAAATAAAATTAGACAGTTTGAGAAAAGAGAGATTAAAACCTATCCCCCGGGGTTCTATTTTATTTTCTATATTCGTTCTTCTTCATAAAAAAAAAGGGTTTGAATGTGAGTTTCCTGCAAATGTTTAATACATTTTCTAAAACTGAGATCTCGTGTTGGTTTTATTGCATGGTGTTTTAACATTTAAGTATTCAGATACATAAGCGTTTACAGGCCAAGTGTATTTCCCATAGCCTCCAATTGATTATTTAGACGTGAGAATCATACGATACCCTAGACTGATATTTACTTTTCGAGATGTATCTTTTATCACAGAATGTTTAACCAGGGTTAAGACTTCACCCGAAGGCATAAGGTGGGTTTTATTACACGAGCCGGTGGTAAAAGTGTTACATTTTTGGGGGCTCGTCCGGGATAGATGTATTTTTGTTATGACTGACCTGGTTTTCCTTTATTCAACAAAGAGAGGGAATTAATTTTTTTTTTTGAGATTGCTAAGGTAATTATTTTCATTGCTAATAACAGGGAATTGTCAAGTGTGGTTACATTTATTGTGAGATCTTTTACTGTTTGAGCTAAAAAGAAAAATGGAAGCCGTTGAAATTGAAGCCTGGTGCAAAAAGAAGCAGTTAGCTTATGAACATGCAGTTGTCTTGAGTGATGTGGACCCAGATGTCACAGATGCAGTTCTGCTATCAGCTTTGAGTCAGGTCAAAGTATTTGGGAAATCCGAGATAGTTGACCGTTGTCTTGACGTAGCTTCTAAGACACAGTTTGTACTGATCAAGACTTCAACTGACTTGACCAATCAAACCTTACCTGGTGTTGTTGGACTTCCTGGGGAGGCTGGTCCATGGACGGCTCATGTGCTCACTGCTCCTGTAGATAATGACGGGTTTCAATCTAAGCTAATGTTATTCCTGAAGACTGAAGGTAAAACTCTTACTGATGTTAGTGGCTTACTTCAGCCTTCACCCCTTGACGTGAACACTGCTCTGATACATGCCATCAGTTCCTTAGTGGATAAATGTAACACCACATCTGTTGATTCTCAGAGCTATCGTAAGCTGCGCATGTTCTCTGGTGTGAAACCTACGCCCAATGGGGAGGAAGAGTATGATGCCTGGGCAGAGCAGACAACACATCTGCTAGAAGAGTGGCAGTGCAGTGACAATATAAAGAAACAGAGGATAGTGGAAAGTCTGAAAGGTCCAGCTGCTGACATTGTAAGATTCCTAAGAGTGCAGAAGCCCACTGCAACTTCATATGACTACATGCAAGTTTTGGAGACAGCTTTTGGAACAACTGAGAGTGCATCCGATCTTCTGGTGAAATTTAGACATACATACCAAAATGTTGGCGAAAAACTGTCTACTTACCTGTTGAGGCTGGATAAACTGCTGCACTGTATTTTCAGAAAAGGAGGCGTGGCACTGTCTGACATGAATCGATTGCGGATGGAGCAGGTTGTGAGAGGAGCACTGCAACAAGACATGATTGCACTTCGTCTTCGTATGACTCACAAGCTGCGAGAACCTCCTTCTTTCAGTGAGTTGCTAAAAGAAGTAAGGGAGGAAGAGGATATGCTCCAAAGCAGAAACGATCTTAAGAACCCAGTAATGTCACAGTCTGTAATTCCTGTTTCCAAGTCGGCACCTGAACAAGAAGTCGATCCTGAAGTAGCAAAGCTGAAAAAAGAGATGTGTCATGAAAGCTGAGATGCTTAGTCTTAAAGCTGCTACAGTCGCATCACATCCAGACACCCAGATTCCACAACTAGAAATCCCTGCCAAGACACCTTACAAAAAAAATGCTACCCCACAAAGGTCTGGCTATCAAGAGGATAAACCTGGAATATTTTGCTATAGATGTGGGGAGGATGGACATTTTAAGAGAGAATGTGAGGGTGAAGAAAACCTACTCAAAGTCAATAAGCGCCTCATTAAACTGACAAAGAAATCGGGAAACTACCGCGGGATCCAGTAGAGGAACGGCCTGGCATCCCGGTGGTTGTAAAACGTTCCACCAAGTGCAGCAACTTAGATGGAAAAGTGAACGACAATGTACCTGCAGGCTTAGTGGGCCCTAGCTCTGTAGTGTCAGTACAGATTGAAGGCATTTACTCTAAAGCCATACTCGATTCTGGTTCTCAAGTAACCCTGCTGTACAGATCCTTCTACGACAGATATTTGACACACCTGCCATTGACGTCTATCGACACTTTGGCGATATGGGGTCTTAGTTCCGCCGAGTACCCTTATGATGGCTATTTGTCACTTAGGCTGGAGTTTTTGGAAGCAGACGTAGGCGTGAGTGAGACCATTGATGCACTTGTGTTGGTATGTCCCGACCCAGTTGTGAGAGGTGAAGCTTCCCTGCTTGTTGGCACAAACACACCCACTGTGAGGCGATTGCTTAGCCACTGCAGTGAAAAGGGAGGAGAAAGCTTTGTGAGATCCATGCACATTCACCCGGTCTTCAGAAAAGTTTTCAGTGAGATCTCAGTTCTGCCACCTGATACTGATAATAACCAGAGAGGAACTGTGTGGTTCACTCAAACCAAACCTGTCACCATACGGCCTGGGGGAGTCGCCAAAGTGACTGGGGCACCAAAGTTTCAGGGAGTGCTGAGCACTCAGACAATCCTTGTAGACTCGCCTGATGACCCTGCGAACGAGTCACGGTTTCCCGATGGACTCCTGGTGAGACCAGAGTTGCAGACCTCCACTGGTGTGACGGCCAAAAGAATTACTGTTCTAGTTAGAAACATGTCAGCACGGGAAATTACCTTGACCAGAGGGACGCCAATAGCTCATCTGTTTCCAGTCGACGTTGTGTCATCTCCACCTGGGAAGGAAGAGTCTGAAGTTGAGTCACCTGGAAAGTTGAGCTCCTCTTCTTTCAACTTTGGAGACTCACCAGTTCCTAAGGAGTGGAAAGAAAGATTGGTGACAAAAATGATGGAACGGAGTGAGGTTTTCTCTCTGCATGAGTTTGATGTAGGATGCAGTAAGAGCACCCAGCACACTATCAAAACCACAGAGGACAAACCATTTCGTGAGAGGTCTCGTCGGCTGCTGCCTGCAGACGTGGAGGCATTGAGACAGCATCTATCGCAGCTAAAAAACGCTGGTGTTGTTACAGAGTCACGCAGTCCTTATGCCTCACCCATTGTGGTCGTGAGGAAGAAGAATGGGAAAATAAGGATGTGTGTGGATTTCCGGACTCTAAACCGCCGCACTGTCCCAGACCAATACACGGTGCCAAGAATTGAAGATGCTTTGGCCTGTCTCAGTGGAAGCAAGTGGTTTAGTGTGCTTGATCTTCGGAGTGGATATTATCAAGTGCCTATGGCAGACTCCGACAAAGACAAGACAGCATTCATTTGCCCGGCTGGATTCTTCCAATTTGAAAGAATGCCACAGGGAGTGACAGGGGCTCCTGCTACGTTTCAGCGAGTAATGGAACAGACTGTTGGAGACATGAACTTGCTTGAGGTATTGGTTTATCTCGATGATCTCATTGTGTTTGGAGCAACGCTTGAGGAGCATGAGACCAGGTTGCTAAAGGTGCTTGACCGTTTAAGGGACGAAGGACTGAAGTTGTCACTGGATAAATGCCAGTTTTGTCAGCCATCAGTAACTTATGTTGGACACATTATATCTCAAGATGGGGTATCTACCGATCCAAAGAAGACTGAAGCTGTAACCACATGGCCGAGACCCAACACTGTGACTGCATTACGGTCATTTCTTGGATTCTGTGGGTACTACAGGCGCTTCGTGAAGGATTATTCCAAGGTAGCTCACCCATTGAACCAACTGTTGTCCGGTTACCCCCCAGCTGCAAAGAAGAAAGCAAAGGAAAAGCAGGATAGCACTTACCTTAACCCCTCAGAGCCTTTTGGTGGTCGATGGAGTGAAGAATGTGAAGCAGCCTTCGAGGAGCTGAAGCGACGACTTACCCAAGCTCCTGTGTTGGCTTTTGCGAATCCTCAGCTACCTTATGTGCTACATGTAGACGCTAGCCGGGAAGGGCTAGGAGGAGTGTTGTACCAGGATCAAGGTGAAGGATTGAGACCTGTGGCTTTCGTCAGTCGGAGTTTGACTCCTTCAGAGAAGAATTACCCAGCCCATAAATTGGAATTTTTGGCGCTGAAGTGGGCGGTAGTGGACAAACTGCATGACTATCTGTATGGGACCAAGTTTGAGGTGAGGACAGACAACAACCCTCTGACATATGTGCTAACGTCTGCCAAGCTAGACGCGACGGGTCACCGTTGGCTTGCTGCTCTATCTACATATGACTTCAGTCTCAAGTACAGATCAGGAGTCCAAAACATTGATGCCGACGCTCTCTCTCGCCGCCCACATCCGAGTTCAATACACAAGTCAGAGTGGAACGACATTCCTGCAGCAGGCGTGAGGGCCATGTGTCAAATGTCTGTGGTGATAAAGCACAGAAATCCACACTCTGGAAGAGCCATTGACCCTTTTGGCACTTCTCCACAAGCTATCCCACAAGCTTATTGCAATCTGGCTTCTTTGAGTGTTAAAAATATGCCCTTTGTGAGTCTTACTGAGTTGTCAACCGCTCAGCGGGAAGATCCTGGCATAGGACAAGTGTGGTCAGCTCTGAGTAATGGCAATAGCAACCAAGTTGACAAGACCAAGCATCCAACTTGCTCTTTGCTGTTGAGAGAGTGGGACAGGTTAAAGATGCAGAAAGGAGTGGTGTATCGCATTGTAACTCCTCCAGGTAAATCACGCTGTTCTCAGTTGGTACTACCAGAAAAGTACAGAACCACCGTACTGAAATCACTGCACGATGACTCAGGTCATTTGGGCCTCGACAAGACATACGGCCTGATTAAAGATCGGTTTTACTGGCCTCGGATGAAGTCAGAGATTGAAGAGTATTGCAAGTCTTGTGAGAGGTGCATAAAAAGAAAGACTCTACCCAAGAGAGTTGCACCTTTGTCGCATTTGCAAAGTGATGGACCATTTGACCTCGTTTGTATGGACTTTCTGTCCACTGAGCCTGATTCGAGCAACACAGAAAATGTTCTGGTCATTACTGATCACTACACTCGCTATGCTCAAGCTTTTCCAACAAAAGACCAGAAAGCCTCTACAGTTGCAAAAGTGTTGCTGGAGAAGTATTTTGTTCATTATGGATTGCCACAGAGGATGCACAGTGATCAGGGCAGAGATTTTGAAAGTCGTCTTGTCCATGAAGTTTTGAGTTCACTTGGAGTTGAAAAATCAAGAACGACGCCCTATCATCCTCAAGGAGACCCCCAACCCGAGAGGTTTAATAGGACATTGTTGGACATGTTAGGGACTCTGGAACCGAACAAAAAGAAAAAATCGAGTCAGCACATTGTTCATTTGGTTCATGCTTATAATTGCACTCCTAATGAAGCTACAGGATTCTCTCCCTATTTTCTTATGTTTGGGCGTGAAGCCAGATTACCTGTGGATCTATGTTTTGAGACTTCCAGTGATGGCACACAACAGAAAACTTACCTCAAGTACGTTTCTGACATGAGGAAGGAGTTAAAGGCTGCCTATGAACTAGCAGAGTCCGTCGCTGCCAAGCAAAATGATAACAATAAGCAGAGGTATGACAAAAGAATCAGATTCACACAGTTGTTACCTGGAGACAGAGTCTTGCTACGAAACCTCGGCTTACAAGGGAAGCATAAACTGGCCGATCGCTGGGCGTCAAAACCATATGTTGTGGAAAGCAAGATGCCGAACCTACCAGTGTTCCGGCTGAAACCTGAAGATGGTGATGGACCAATCAAGATCCTCCATCGAAATCACCTACTGCCTCTTGGGAAGAGGATATGTCTAGATCCTGAATCCCATACGGATCTTACACCTACGAGGAGAGTTCTTCGACGGAGAAAACAGAAAGAACGCACAGACAAGCCTGAAGAGGAAAAGACACTATCACAGAAAACGCCAGATAAAGACTCTGAAAGAGAAGGAGTTACACCCAGTGATCAAGTTGAAAAAGAGTACACTGACTCAGAGGATGAGGACTATGGACTTTGGTATGATTCAACCGTTGAACCTCTCAGAAACAACATGGATGATGATACTCTGGAACCATTCAGTCTGGATTTGGATATTTCCTTAAGCGACTTGACTGAACAACCAAAAACAGTTGAGCTGGGAGTAACGCAGGAATGTGTGGAGGAACCTGAAATGGACAGTGTAAATGAATTTGAGTCTACTGAGACAACCGAAACTGAACTACCAGAGACTTGCGAGAATCACGAAGAGACTGACAAAGACAAAACACTGACTGAAGACATTCTCTTGCCAGAAGAAGACACTGAACTTAACTCTGAGACTAATCCTGACTTTGACATTAAGACCCGACCTCAGAGGTTAAGGAGGGCTCCTTTAAGGTTAACTTATGATGAACCAGGTCATCCCAGTGTTGTAGCAGCCCCTACAGTGAAATATGTCTCTTGTATTTACAAGTGGATAGGTACACCCATCTTTGCTTAGTTGTGTGTTTTACTCACCAGTTGTGCCATAATGGTTTATGTTTTCAAGGTACAAAGTCATGAGGGCATGCTTTTATTTGGTGGGGGGAGAGTGTAATACTCTGATAAATATCAGTGGTATTTATTTTGTATTTTTCATGGGAATAAGTTAAAGATAAAATTACAGTTCATGGTGAAGCTAAAATTTGCATAAATATTTGATATAAATAAATGTATTAAAATGCATAAATAGTTGTGTTTGAAATCAGTTACTTTAAAACATAATTTCATGGAATGTGAATGTCTTTAAAAAGAGAAGAGGTTTAAAAATTATTTTCTTACGCTACGTTATGTGAGTTCATGACCTTGAGTTTTTTTTCACTTCCGGGGGGAAAGACTCGAGAACAAGAGAGGAAAAAGGGAGTAATGTGAAAATGGTGTAGACAGAGCAAAGACTCCGGGACTGCGTATGTCACCAATGTTGAGGTTGTTCAGCAACAACAAACCAACAGACTGTGGACTTCCCGGTATTTACTCGGAGCGTTTGAGCTGGGCTTTCCGTATCCATTTGTGCTTGGTGAACACGAGGCAAGTTTGGTTACGTTAGCTAGCCGGAGCTAGGCTAACGCCACGGTCCTTGCTGAAGGAGATACCGCCTGAACGGACAGCAGGAGTTTTGAGAGTCGTCTCGGGAGAGAGTCGTTGACGGAGGACGATTCGCTACTACCGAGGGAACCGGAGATTCGTTGCTAGCTGCTGCGAGCGGAGACGGTTGCTACCGCAACGAGCGAGTGATTCATCGGGTGCGGCCAAGACTTCATGGATACACGGAGGTATCGTTATTAAAAAGAGCTCCAACTAAAGCGCGCCAACAAAAACAGACTAAGAGTGCACTCAAAATAAAATTAGACAGTTTGAGAAAAGAGAGATTAAAACCTATCCCCCGGGGTTCTATTTTATTTTCTATATTCGTTCTTCTTCATAAAAAAAAAGGGTTTGAATGTGAGTTTCCTGCAAATGTTTAATACATTTTCTAAAACTGAGATCTCGTGTTG
Organism: Pelmatolapia mariae; assembly: GCF_036321145.2. NCBI lineage: Eukaryota > Metazoa > Chordata > Actinopteri > Cichliformes > Cichlidae > Pelmatolapia > Pelmatolapia mariae. The sequence goes on along the minus strand of NC_086238.1, from coordinate 26,845,393 downwards.
GTTTTATTGCATGGTGTTTTAACATTTAAGTATTCAGATACATAAGCGTTTACAGGCCAAGTGTATTTCCCATAGCCTCCAATTGATTATTTAGACGTGAGAATCATACGATACCCTAGACTGATATTTACTTTTCGAGATGTATCTTTTATCACAGAATGTTTAACCAGGGTTAAGACTTCACCCGAAGGCATAAGGTGGGTTTTATTACACGAGCCGGTGGTAAAAGTGTTACATATATATATATATATATATATATATATATATATATATACATATATGTACACTCAGAAAAATAAAGGTGCCAACTGAAACCAAAAGTGGTTCTTTAGACTGATGCCATAGAAGAACCTTTTTTGGTGCCACAAAGAACCTTTCAAACAATGGTTCTTTGAAGAACCATTTCTTTCAGTCGTTCATTGAAGAACCTTTAATGGTTTTTCAAAGAACCTTTTTTAAAATGGATCTTTAGAGAACCATTTTTAAAAGCTCCTTCAAATGGTTCTTTAAAAAAAACATTTTAAAGAACCATTTTAAATCTTTCAAAATAAAATGTATCATAAATTGAATTTAGGTAGGATAAAATAAATACGAGCACAGCATAGACATATATTAATGGTTTATTGTCATTTCATAATATACCAAAAGACAAAAAGGCATTTTAACCCTCAGCACCACATCACTACTAATACATGTTACATATTAGTCATTTAAACAGTAATAATTAAACATTTTTACTATACTTTAAATAAATATATATATGAATACTATATCTATAGATAACACAACAATTAATACATGTATTATTTAATTAATAAAACATCAGAAAGTGATAAAGACACATTAGAAATAGCAATTGCTTCATAACAGACGAATAAATCAACACATTTTCATCAGCAGATGTTTGCATAATCTGTAAAAATATTTCAACAAGTTTTTGATTAAAATTATCAATGAACTTCAGCCTTACGTTATGTAAGGTAAGTTTCATGTTGAACTCATGGTTCTTTGTTAGTCCAGTTTAGGACAATGTCTCTGACATATGTATCATATCAAATATATGTCATATCAAAACAAGCCCACACCTGCAGTTGTTTCAGTTTTTCACATGTGTTTCCTGTCAGCTGGTCAACCGCACTCAGGTGGACATCCATATCAGCCAACCAAACGACAAGCTCCTCCCTTTGTGCTTCAAATCCCTCCCACTCTGAGACAAGGAGCTGAGAGAGAGAAAACAAGGGTCAATTATAAAGAAGAGAGAAAAGTGAAACCATCCTCAGAAGGTCTGACTCGCATACCTGCAGTCAACCTATGATGGACTCCAGTTTGGCGTCATCACAGCGGCGGCCGCACTCCCTCACCAATGCCAGCAGCCGAGTCTGCAGGGTGCCCTGGAAGAGCAGAGTTAATGTTCGACTCTTCCTGGTCAGTCTCTCCAGCTGGGTGAGCCGAGGTTTCCCCTCTCACCGCCGCCTCTGAACACACGAAAACAAATTGCATGTGAAGCAGGAGGTGCAGATTTTTTTGCTGTTCTTTTCTAAATCCAGGCTTGATAACGTGAAGGTATTTGGAAAACTTTTTTGGCCAGCGGACGACTGTTGCCTCGCAGAAAGTCAAATAAAATGTATGCGATACACAATCAATTCACAAGAACACATTATAAAAAACAAGTCTAGTTCTTGCCTGATTTCAAGTGAATTCTGCATCAAAACAGGGTAACAGAATTAAAATGAGTGTTTGCAGCAAATGTGAGCACAAAGCCTCACTTTGTACAAGCCTGCTATTAAAGTTCTCCTCTATGCAGACAACGTTCCTGTTTTCAAGGCACAACTTGGATCTGCTGTACAAATCTTATGGATACACGCTAAATGAAACAGAAGTTTGCACAACTCCAGATTCTGATCCCTCCACCTAATATGGTCCCAAAAGGCTAACAAATACCCACATAGCAATAGCAATAAAGCAAATGTTGAGGCTTCAAAATACAAAGTCCATAAACCAATGGCTGACATGGGTTTTATCATAAGGGTGATAAATATACAACATATGTTTTTAAGACTAAAAGTATAATACAGATTTTAGTCTGAGAGATTTGATGTTCATTTACCTGCAGATGCACTATACGTGCCTGCTCCGTGGTTTTCCACAACGTTTTGCACATCACTATTTAATACAGGAAGTAGGTGAACTAAAACAAGTCATCTTTCTTTGTGAGAGGACAATATTAATGAAACAAACCTCAATGACATCATAGAGATCCCTAAAGATGCTCCTGCTGCTTTTCTTCCTCCTCATCCTAAGCTTCCTTCTCCTTGTCCTCGACTTCCATCCAATTGTAATTCAATCTAATTGTTTTTCTCCCTCTCGTCTTCCTCATGTTGTTGGAGCTGTGAACAGAATTAATGTGAATCTGAATTGATTTTTGCAAACAAGAAAAATCTACAGCTTTTCGGTCAGAGGTGGTCTTGTGATTTAAGCCGGGTAGAGTAGACTTATGTGTTGATACTGCCTGCTTCAGCTCTACGACTGGCTGCTGAGTGATATTTACACCCTGGCTGGATTACAATCTTTAACCACGTGCTGAACTTTGGCCCAGCGTTGATTTGTCTTGTTAGTATAATGACCTCTCTTGGCTTAATGTATGATGGTGGATAAATGAAATGTACAAAGAAAATTTAACTACAGGGTGTGCCATTTATATGGATACACCGTACTAAAATGGGAATGGTTGGTGATATTAAAGTCCTGTTTGTGGCACATTAGTATGTGTGAGGGGGCAAACTCCTCAAGATGGGTGGTGACCATGGTAACACTCAGTAGTCGCCTCATTGTTCTGACACACACAACAAAACTATTGACTACACTACACACTAACTACACAAGATTTGCACTAAACGTCGCAAATCTCTCGCATCTCAAAACACCGCCGTCACTCCTAAAACTTCCCCCTTCCTAAACAACTAAATGCCGCCATATCATTATTTGATTGGTCGACATGGTACATTTTTCGACCAATAGGAAAGGGTTTTTTTGGTTTTGGTTTTGGTTTTGCTCACAGGCGGAGAGTGCTTTCGAGTGTTTTCCTTATAAAACGCCATTTTTACCGTTTCTTCCCGCAGTAAATATAAACAACGCTAGTATTCAGGAAGAAAACCAAACATTGCAGATATTTTTATCATAACTCTGGTTTTACGTGGCCTATCAACACAATTTAAAAACTGGTATAAAGTCCACACTTTTTCCATCAATTGTTCCGTCTGTCCTGCTCACATCTCCAGTGGTTGTACACGTTGTCATTAACGTGGCTTCACTCCACATCAGCCACGCCGCTTTGCTAGCTAAAACACCGGTGCACATAAGGACGCTGTCATAGCCTGTCGACGACGTTCATTAGCAGCGTATATACGAATGTGAATCGCATTATTGGCTGGACTATGGGATAAGGCGGCATCGTTCTAATCCCATACGGGAGCAGCCAGTCACTTACTGACTAACACTGCAAAACAGAATTGTTAAAGTTTTGATTTTAATTTCAATTCAGGTTAGATTTTGTTTTTGTGTGCAGAGACCGTGCCAGCAGTGCACGATTCCAAGAGAATGAGTCTGCATCAATGTTCACCTTCCCCGGCCTGTATTTGACATCAAACCTGAAATCTGCCAGCTCACCTACCCAGCGGTGGCCTACTGCATTCAGCTTTGCAGTACTCATCACATATGTGAGGGGATTATTGTCTGTATAGACCAGGGGTCGCATGTGGCTCTTTCATCCTTATACTGCGGCTCCGCGTGGCTTGGGACAATACACTTCCATTTAATACTTATCATTAAATTGATAAGTATTTAATGATAAGTATTAAGTTATATAATAAATATAATAAAATTATATTTTATTATTTTTGTTGCTCAAAATAAGCATCGCATAACGTGGAAGCCGGTGTACCCGCCAAAACGCCATGCATTTATCGAGACTTTCAACCTCGGGTAGGCCAAGTATGGAGAAATGTAAGAAAAGAAAAATATCAGAAGAAAATAGAACATTTAATGATGCCTGGGCAGATTCATTTGCATTTACTTCTGACGAGAGTGGCCTACCAGTATGCCTAATTTGTGGAGAGAGACTGGCTAACAATAAAAGGTCAAATGTCGAAATAAAAACACAGCCTTTGCTGAAAAATATCCAGAGGGAGAAGAGAGGAAAAAAGCCTTTTTGGAAGTGATTTGGAAGGCTGATCTGTGGAAACATCAATTCAAGAAGTGGATGAAGTCTGCATATGCAAGTTTTGTGGCCGCTCAGGAAATAGTCAGGCGTGGGAAGCCGTTGACGGACAGAGAATATATGAAGGAATCATTCATTAAGATTTCAGAACACCTATTCGCTGACTTTAAAAACCAGAGTGCACAATCTCCGTGCAGAAAATCAGAGCGATGCCTCGCTCTGCGAAGACTATCAAAGACAGAACCATCAAAATGGCAGAAAATATCACAAGACAGCAAATTAAAGACGTCAGTTCAGCTGCAGCGTACTCAATTGCCTGTGATGAGTCCAAAGACAAAAGTGACAGTGAACAAATAGCGCTGTTTTAGCAATATGTGAACTCTGCTGACCACAGCAAGAAATGATTGAGCTGATAGCACTAAAATGCCAGACACGGGGGAGGACATCTGTGAGGCTGTGATGATTGTTTAAGAGTCAAAGAAATAAAAACAAGCCACCTAGTGTCAGTGGCTACTGATGGGGCACCAAGTATGACTGGAGGGCACAGGGGCTTTGTGGCCTGGCTGCAGAAGTCACTGGATAGAAAGCTGCTGACGTTTCACTGCATCCTGCACCAAGAGGCATTGTGTGCGCAAACCTTTCCTCCAGAATGCACAGAGGCCATAAATGTTGTCATTCAGATCATCAATAAAATAATGGCAAAAGGTTTAAATCCAGAACTGTTCATTACTGGATGAGGTGGAGAGCATTTACCCTGATCTCCTGCTGTATAACAGAGTGTCCAGAGGAGAGGTGCTGAAACGCTTTGCTGCATGTCTGGGAGAGGTGAAAACTTTCATGAGCAGCAAAGGGCTCACCTTTTCTGAGCTGGAACAGCCAGAGTGGCTGAAAAAGCTGCACTTCGTGGACATTACAGCGAACCTGAAGAAGCTGAATACAACTCTGCAGGGGAGAGGAGGCACAGCGTTACACATGCTGGAGGAGGTGTTAGCGTTTGAGTGCAAACTGACAGTTTTAGCCAGAGATTCACAGAGAGGCACACTGTTTCACTTCCCCTCTTTAAGGGAGTTCAAACAAGCTCACAAGGTGATAAATTCAGAGCATTTGCAGTCTGCAAACACCATAATTATTTGGGAAATAATTCCACGAGTTCAGAGAGGAAAAACCCACATTATCCTTCCCCGTCACAGCCCTGACCATCGATCCATCCCTGTTAAATGTGACTGGATTTTCAGGTATAAGTCAACCTGATCTGGAGCTGGAGCTGGCTGACATAGCTGACAAAGATATGAGGGTGTCCAAATTCAAACGCTTGACAGAGTATCTTGAAGATGTTGCCCATCAGAAGGCCACTCTTGTTCAGAATCACAAATGGAGTGATACTGAGAACCTTGTTTGAAACATTGAATGCCATCCCCGACACACAAACATGAAGAAATATGCATTTGGAGTCCTGTCGATCTTCAGATCCACATACGTATGTGAGCAGCTATTCTCCACCATGAACTGTGTTACAAACAAACACAACTCACGCCTCACAGACGACAGCTTACAGTCCTGCGTAGATGAAAGTGACTTCATGACGCCCTGATTTGCAGACGCTGTGCGCAGAGGTTCAGGAGCAGAAGTCCCATATTAAACTTACCACGGCAGACCCGACGATGTTTGCATGAACATGCTCTTCAGCATCTCTTTATTGACCACTTTAGTTCACTGAAACTTCAATGCCAGTTTAGTTTAAGACATTAAACTGGTCCCGCTTTGAATCCAATTGATAATAACAGAGCTATGCTGGACATAAGCAACTGTGTTAGTGTGACGCCCTGCATATTTGAAGGATTACGATAAACTTCAGTTCTTACTGAATCTATAACATTGCCTTGATCTGCCTACAACATTTTAAAATGCATTTTTTAAAAATAGTTTGTGTTGTTAAATGAGTTTTGTGTCACTGTGCACAGTGAAAAACTCACCTGATGTAGTGGTAAGGCCATGTTCACCACTAGATGGTGACAACCTGGCACAGGTATTTTCTATACGCACTAAATTTCACACTAAAAAGCCTTGGTGGGAATTTTTGTTTGCATAGAAAGTAAAGGAAAAAATGTCTTGAGGTCTTTTTCCAGTGTTTTCAAGATTGTGTTTTTCAGATACACATCAAAGCTTCACACAGACAAACACACACACAAAACAACAAAATATGTCAAATTACATAAGATAAGATAAGATAACCTTTATTAGTCCCACGCGCGGGAAATTTGTTTTGTTACAGCGGTGGAAACTGCAAAGTTACATGGAGAATTAGAAAAAAGAAAAACACTGGAATGGAGTGTGATATCAATAGAAACTGTACACAATAGAATAGAATAAAATAAAATAAATATATATACAATCAAAAACAATAGAATACAAATGCTATATACAATTGAGTATAATACAACGATGCCGGAAAAGAGTATTGCACTTACTGTTATTGCTATTGCACATGTGTGGATGGGTGTGTTTGATCAGTTGAAGTCTTTGTTGTGGAGTCTGACAGCAGTAGGGAGGAAAGACCTGCGAAATCTCTCCATCCCTCATCGTGGGTGCCGCAGCCTGCCACTGAAGGAGCTGCTCAGTGTTGTCAGAGTCTCTTGCACGGGGTGGGAGATGTTGTCCAACAGGGATGACAGCTTAGCCACCATTCTCCTGTCACTCACCACCTCCACTGGGTCCAGAGGGCGTCCTAGAACACAGCTGGCCCTTCTGATCAGCCTGTTCAGTCTCTTCCTGTCCCCAGCAGAGATGCTGCTGCCCCAGCAGACCACACCCTAAAAGATGGCTGAGGCCGCCACAGAGTCATAGAAGGTCATGCACGTCTCATTCATTTTTTGAGAATCTCCCCACTTTTAGTTTTCATGGAAAATAACTTGTGTTATTCATGGCATGACATCATTTCCAATAACTTTGTCAGGTCAGTAAATAGCTGCCACATAAGTACAAATCTAAATCATACATGTGTATTATAGAAAAAAAAAGCAAAAACCGTTGTGCTGTTTGTTCATAATAAATGGGTAGGGGTGCATAGTCAGTAAAAGTCACCAAGGCTCTGCAGAGCTCCAAACCTCCTCTGCCACAAACAGAAGCATCAAAAATGTGCGCTGGGAGCTTCATGGCATGGTTTTCTACAGCCAAGCAAATCTATATGTATGTGGCCAAGAACCTTAGTCCATGTAGGGTATCTTAGCACAGTTTACTTGTGTCAGTTAGGTCAGCTAGTGGGAGGGCAGAGAGGGCAGCCTTTACATTATTTTATTGTAGAGTGACAGGAACTGCCTATGAGCTTCTAATCAGGCAGAAGTATTGACAGAAAATATATCAAAGGAAATACATTGATGAAAATCAAAGAAGAGAAATATTTATGTGATGTTCCATTTTCCTGAGAACTGATTGGCTGTGATGACTCCTTCAAGTACTACATGCTACTTTGTCCTGCTAGTTAAGCCTGCTGTCTGTTCTCAGGCCTCCTCCTGTTTCACTGACATATATCCATCACCAGAGGGCTCCACTGACCTGCCTGCTGACATCAGAGCACACCCCTGTGTCATGTGACCTGGCTGGAGTTGCAAAGCTGGACTCAGACCTCAGGAAGAGAGATTTTTATCAGTCAGCTGGCAGATGACACAGTGCTCTTCCTTAAAGATGTTTCTCAGGTTTCAGTTGCAATCAGCACCCTTGAGTCTTTCTCCAGAGCATCGGGCCTCTTCCTAAACCGCAATAAGTGTGAACTGCTACCAGTGAACAAGTGTACCGTGTCCTATGTTTCCGGTATCCCAGTGAAAAGTTGTGTAATATATTTGGGAATCGTTATTACCAAGGATATGAATTCTAGGAACGCTCTAAACGTTAACGCTATCATCAACAAAACTCAAAATGTCCTCAACTTTTAAAAAACATGAATCCAAACCCGACAATTAAAATATCTGACATTTATTTTTACACTACATGTTGTTTAGATGAGTTTTTCATATGTGTTTGGTAATATTTGACCTTTCTTCATTATGAAACAATAATCAGAGAAAGGTCTACACAGATTAGTCTTAATATGAAACATTAGAAAGCACAGCAGTGTTATTGCAGCCCCGCCCTCACATTGTGAGCAATGCTGTGACGTTTCTCAGTTACAATAATGTGACATAACTTCTGCCAAGCAGCTTCTGTGTTTGGTAGCGTTGGTGTCACTGTGTCTGTAAACATGATAACTGGAAACAGGCATGTAGAGCGGCCCAGTGTTAACAATCCAGTCAAAGTTTGCCTGACATCCACTGAGGTCATCAAAGTCCGTCCACCGTCTTTCACTTATCAGGGTCGTGGGGGGCTGGAGCCTATCACAGCTGTCATAGGGCGAGAGGCGGGGTCCACCCTGGTTCCACAGGTCGCCAGCCCGTGGCAGGGCTAACACACAGACACCCATTCACACCGATCCCCACTAACTGCATGTCTTTAGACTGTGGGAGGAAGCAGGAGAGAACATGCAAACTGCACGCAAAGACCCCGGCCTGATGAGGTTAGGGTTCTGAGTTCGATACCCTAACCCGGAACTGAACTCAGGACAGAGGAAGGGATGGGTGATGTTCATGTGTGCCCAGGTGTATGATGTGGCTCTTTGCGGTGACACAGTAAAAAATGTGGCTCTTTGTCTCTGACTGGTTGGCTGCCCCAGCCCTGGCCCTTCATGTATTTCAGTAATGTCTTTTTCTCCCGTCTCCTCCTCTTGTTTACATGTTTTCCCCTTGTGACCCATTCCTTCTGTCACGTGTGTTTTCCCCCCAGCCATCATGTTCTGTTTGTGCTTAGTTATGTCCATGTAAATGAAACTTAAAGAATCTTTGGCTCACGTCTTCATCTGGATGGTACAGCATAACCAGGTTAAGTCATCTCTAAAAAAAAAAGATATTTTTGAGGGTTTTTCAGTGTTTTTAATTATTTGTTTTAATTTTGTTTATTTTTCATTGTTCAATGTGGCCTGGTAAGCATTTTGTCAATATATATTTCATAAGGTCATCGTTAAATATTTACAAGAAATCAGGCATTATACAGTGTGTAAACTTCAGTGCAGTGTGATTTGGATGCTCAGCAGAAAATGTAGCCAGACATCAGCTGGGTTTAGATACATTTCAGATAAGATAACCCTTGTTAGTCCCAGAGTTGGGAAATTCAAATTGTTACTGCAGCAGAGGACACAAGGCAGGAACAAATGAACACATGCAGCATACCTAACAGCAATAATGCTGTGCAAAAATAGAAGAAATATAGACCAAGAAATAGATATGTACTTATATATGTAAGTTTATATATCTATATCTATCTATCTATATATAGATCTATATACATATATATATATATGATGCAATAATACAGATTACTAGTAGGAGAAGAATGAAACATTTCATAGTGCAGTGTTTGGGTGTTAATAGGTATTAACAGGTATTGCACACTGATTTATGTAAAGACCCCAGTGTGTGCATATGTGGTGTACATTCACTGCTGTTGTGCAGTGTACAGTCTGACAGCAGCTGGAGGGAAAAGCCTCCAAAATCTCCCCTTTGCACACTGTGGGTGCAGCAGCCTATCACTGGAGGGAAAACAGGTTAGTGTTGTCAGGGTGGCCTGTATGGGGTGGGAGCTGTTATCTGACAGAGATAACTACCTCCACTGGGTCAAGAGGGCATCCAAGAACAGAGCTAGTTTTCTTGATCAACCTGTTCAGTTTCTTCCTATCCCCAGCAGACCACACCATAAAACATGGACAATACCACCACAGAGTCCTAGAAGGTCTTCAGGAGCTCTCCCTGCTCCCTTCCAAAAGACTTCTCTGTTGCAAATACAACCGTCTCTATCCTTTTGTGTAGATGGACTCTCTGTTGTTACTCCAGATCAGTTTATTGGTTAGATCACTTATATGAGTCAGCTATCTTAATGCCCATTCTCTGGATGTTCACTGGTGTAGGTGGAGTCCACTACCTGCTCGCTGGTTTTCGGAGTGTTGATCTGGAAGTGGTTCTGCTGGCACCAGTTGACAAAGTCCTCAGTCAGTTCTCTCTATTCCCTGTTGTCCTGTTGTCAGTAAAGTACACCGTGAGGAGATGCTCTCATTGCCCACTCATTATTTTAAAATAGAGATAGCCTACATAGTTCATACATATGCGAGACTTTTATGAGCCAATTAGGAGAAAGCGTTAAATGAGCTGTGGGCCACTGCTGGCACTGTCATCACATTGGAGGGTCACTTTAGTGTTTAAGTAGTATAAAAACAAACGAGAAAAACCCACAAATATTTCAGAAAATGTACGGTTTTGTTTGTTTGCCACTGAATAGTGTTGGAATAAAGTGTGAAAATTATGAAGGATTAAAATATTCCAAGAGCTCAAATTACTTCACCAAAACATGTTTCAATTATATTTTATCAACACAAATTGCACAGGTTTATTGAATATGAATAACTTGTGTTAATTCAACTCAGTTGTTTAAGCTCCTGCCAAAGTAAAACATCTGTGTGCATTTAGTGTAATAAACTATTAAACCAGAATTAAATATTAGGATTTAGCCAAGTGTTAGGATGTAATACAGAGTAGTATTTCTAGTAGGCTTGTTTTGATATGCCTGTTTTCATTTTATTTTCTAAATTTTAAAGAAGGCTTTAGAAAGGTCAAAATAAATCTTCTGTGAGGGCGTATCAGCTATTCTAACAGAATTCATTTTACCAATGCAAGGGTGCATTAGTACCTTGTAATACAACATATCTATTTCATAAAGGGCGAACACAAATTTCCAAAGAGACTTCCTGACAGCTGCCATTTTAAGTATAACCTCTGGTACGGGCACATTCAGTTTGCAGCAGCTATGCAACAGTGGCCTCTAGAGGTGTTTACACACTATGACCAAATCAGACAATGCAACACAACACACAGGTCGCCCCAATGAATTGATTCAGCTTGTAGCAGTGACTTGTTAACTTCTCATTTGTCAAGCATATCTCCCATGAATGATATGAAATCATTTAGAGACATAACATTGACATCACAAAGCAGAAGCTGCAATCAGTTTTTAGGAAAGTGAGTTTAATAGGAGTAGGTAAAATAATGCAGTAATTTCTTAGTTTTATAATCCCTTTATAAATCATGTTGGCTACAGCCTATTTAGCAGTGCAAAAGGAGCATCGGACAAACAAACAAACGAATAAATAAACAGTCAACAACAACAAAAAAGTTAGTACCCAGGGATAAAAATGTTGTGTATGAAAGGGAAACCTAATGGACAGATGTGATGCCTGAACAGTGGTGGCTTTAAGTGATGTATCAACTCAAACATGCATCCATGGTCTGTGTTACATAAGTACGATGATCGGTGGTGACGGTTGGCGCCGCTTTGGAAGCAGAAACTGTTGGTTTGAAAGCCTTCAGTGTCTCCTTGTGGCGGGACTCTTATACTGCACTGTAAGATGTCGAGCAGTGTCAGCCGTATGCTAGAAAGTGATACATTAAAATTCCTGGGGTCACCATGAAGAGCTTACTTCCTTTCTTGCTCAGTGTGTAAAATGTGGTACTTAATGGATTGAAAAGAAAAATGATGGCACCCTTGTAGTTCACACAAGTGGTGATGATTCAGGGTTTTAATTTGTAAGGTTTGAATTTTGAGCCATCATAAATTTTAAAAGAGGAAAGTATACTATTTAACATATGTTAAGTCAAAGCTAATATAGCTGCTCATATATAGCTACTTATAATTTGAAGAGCTGCCTACACCAATGAGTAGACTTCCCAGAATGGAAACAGCACTCTTTGTGTGGTTTGAGAAAACAGTCAAGTTGTTAAGAACTATGACTGAGAAGGATGTGCCTGTGTACAGCAGCAGGCTGCCTTCCTAGAATTTGGATATCCCCCGTGCGCTCGTCTCTGCATTATGTGCATTACCTCTCTTGGAAAATTAAAACCACAGCAGCTTTTTATAGTTTTTTTCATTCACTATCAGCTTACACCAAAAGTCTACTCTGAAGAAGATTATTCAAAACATGCAACACAGAATAAAACAAGTTTAAATTAAAATTAAAGAAATCAAAATCTTGTGGACGTATGCCTTTTACATGTTGGCAAAATATTTAGGATGAGATGGAGATATAACACTCATGCACCCTGAAAATTATGAAGGTCTAAATATGTATCAAAGGGGCTCACTGAACATCAGTGGCTTTCTATGGGGCAAACGTACTTAAACCAGCCACTGTGACCATTGCGGCAGAGCAGAATGAATGATACTGATGGGGACTAAGAGGGTTTGTAGTTAAATTCCTGCTCTTACAGGATCAGTGAGTGTCTGTTTAAAGATTATTAACATACTTTTACATCACTATGGAACACCAGCATTTCTGCAGAGGACAGAACTCCCTGCTTTAATCTACCAAGATGCTCTGTGTTATGTTGTCATGGCAATATGAAGTCAAATAAATACAAATATACAAAAATGCACATTTAAAGGAGGACAAGAAGACAGGCAATTGGAAGAGCTTTTGAAGCAGGAAAACTTTTCTGGATTTCTCTTAATTTAACTGGAAATTTTGCGAATACAAGTCAAGAAGGAAACAAGGAGGCAGCTGGTTGGATTATATCTGAGGACAGGATGCATAAAGGAGAAGCATGAGGAGAGAGAAAACAGCAGAGCGATGGTGCAGAGCCAATCATGGATCAAGTCGAAGAAGCAAGCATCAAAACTGTGAGTAAACATAACACACAAAGAGTTAAAAATTACTGTGCTGATTAAGGAAACATTAAATTTGGTTAGTTTGGGGTCTGCAGCTTCAGGTTTGTGGATTCAGTTGGTCTAAAAATTAAGGAAAGACAAAAAATGTTTCTTTTGAAAGGTTGTTGGAGGATTCTTACTGTAAGAAATATCTGGGTGTGCATCTGCTTTTATTTAAAAAGGTTGAATTTTATTTCGTCACATTGGAAAGGGAAAATTGGAGGATCGGGACAATAATGTGGCCAGATTTACTGTTTCCTTAATCAGAACAATAACTTTGATCTGAACTAGAAATTGTAAAATGGGTTATTTTCTTTCTTCTCTACTGATCACTGTGTTAAATGTTGAGTTACTTGTCAGTCTACATTAATGTTAATGGTACTTTTAAAAAGTGCAGTTTATTCGTAATTTTGTAGAAAAAGGCTCTGCACCTGTGAAAAAAAACAAGTATCCACACCCCCAAAATCACTGTGGATCAGAGTAGCTAAGCCCTGGTTAACTGCAATTATATTACAGGAGATGAAAAATATTGGAATGATTGAAAGAAACAAAGATTGCTTTAGGGTTTGAAGATTTGACTTTCTTATTGAAAGAGACGAAAACTAATCTATGTGTGACACTGAGAAAAAAACTGAACGCTTAAAAGATCTGGAGGTCTGACTGTTGTTATACAAATGTGCAAACTTGTTTTAATGACATTAGAAAGAAAAATGGGATGTTTAAAAAGGTAATATATAAAATAGTTTCTATATTACTTGAAAAAATGATGTTGGTTAGCGCTGCTGTATTTGGAAAAATGCTGGGTCACCCCTGGTCTATACAGACAATAATCCCCTCACATATGTGATGAGTACTGCAAAGCTGAATGCAGTAGGCCACCGCTGGGTAGGTGAGCTGGCAGATTTCAGGTTTGATGTCAAATACAGGCCGGGGAAGGTGAACATCGATGCAGACTCATTCTCTCGGTTTCCACTTGACATTGACACCTACCTCACAAAGTGTACTGAAGAGCTGACGAGAGAGGCCATTCAGGCTACATGGGAGGGTTGTGAGTCTGCAAAGAGACAAGATGCTGCATATGTCGCTGCCCTGTGCCTAACATGCCCAGCCAGAGACACCTGTGAACATGTCACCATTGCAGCCTGTCACAGTGACCTGGTAAAATCCCAAAGGAAGGATCCCTCTATCAGTTAACTTATCAAACTGAAAGAAACAAAATCAGTAATAACTAATGATGGCAGAAGGAGAGCCAGTGGCCCTGTGAGAGAGCTTATGCACGAGTGGGGAAAGCTTCATATGGAAAATCAGCTGCAACATCGTACAGCGGCTCAGCGAAGGCAGCTTGTGCTGCCAGCACAATATCATCTCCTAGTGCTTAAACATCTCCATGATGACTTGGGTCACGCAGGGCAGAGAGGGTCATTCACTTGGCACGGGACCGTTTCTACTGGCCTTTTATGAAGAAGGACATTGAGGCGTATGTGACCAGAAAACACCCCTGCATTAAGCAAAAGAAACCAGTCAAACACATCAGTAACCCTACGACACCTGGCTGGAGCTGCTCACTCAAGGACAACACCATGCCATCCAAATGGCAACCCAGCTGAGCGATCTAATTGGACATTTCTTCAAATGCTAAGGACACTGGAGGAGAAGGCAAAGAGCAGCTGGAAAGAGCATCTGCCTCAGATACTACATGCATACAACTGCACCAGGCATGAGGAAACAGACTTTTCACCCCACTACCTCATGTTTGGTCGACACCCCCGTCTCCTAGTAGACTTCATTTTTGGCCTGTTAGCCAGAGATGGGACTGAAACACCTCAGAGCTATGCTAAAAAGTGGGTTTTGTGGATGGAAGAGGCTTATCGTATTGCAGCTGAGAACAGCCAGCACTCTAGTGCAAGGGTTAAGAAGAACTATGATCATCACACACAGAACACAGTCACTCTCCAACCTGGTGAGACAGTGTCCTAGTCTGTAACATGAGTGAGAGGGGAGGACCTGGAAAATTGAGACCTTACTGGGAGCAAACTGTGTATGTCGTCAAACAACAAGTGAGTGACAGTCCCATTTACAAAATGTGTTCAGAGACGTAATGTGTTTACTTCATAGAAATCTCCTACACCTCGTGAAAGACCTACCTGTTGACCACTGGGGGACCACTACCACGTAGAGGGAACCAAAAGAAAAGAAGTCATCGTGTTGGGAGACGTGACTGGTTGGAGACACCTGAAAGCAGTGACTGTGAAAACTCTGAAACAGCCAGAGTACAGTACTGGCTTAGAGTATCACCACAAGCTCAGCATCAAACAGTGAATATGAGAGCAACAATCCGGTTTGGATCTTGCACTTGTGTCCATCCCATTTACCTCGTGCCGCTGGGCCGTGACAGATGTCATATATGGCATACAGCTTGGTGTCATTTATGTCATACAGCCTTGTCTCATGTATGCACTCAGCTTGAAGTCCTGGAACGAGACAGCTTGATATCGTATATGCATTCAGATTGATGTCATATAGGCATACAGTATGATGTCATATAGGCATACAGATTGATGTCAGGACAGGCATACAGTATGATGTCATATATGCATACAGTATGATGTCGTATGATGTCATATATGCATACAGTATGATGTCATATATGCATACAGTATGATGTCATATAGGCATACAGATTGATGTCAGGTCTGGCATACAGTGTGATGTCATATAGGCATACAGTATGATGTCATATATGCATACGGTATGATGTCATATATGCATACAGTAAGATGTCATATAGGCATACAGATTGATGTCAGGTCAGGCATACAGTGTGATGTCATATGTGCATGCAGATTGATGTCATATGTCACCACAAGCTCAGCATCAAACAGTGAATCTGAGAGCAACATATCAGCTGCAGAGGAATCCAGAGAGAGTCAGAAAACAAATACACATGTGCGCTGCTTTTCGGTCTGGTTACTACCGTTTATGTCAGACACCGGTACCCATCCCTACTGATGACCATATTCTCTTAACCTTAAAAAGATATGTTGATATGTCCAAAAAAGATAAAGATGTGTCCAGATTTAATTCCATTTCCTCACTTAAAGTGGAAAAAAGTGTCAGGGTGGGGGGACTGATTGAACTGTGATTGTGGAATTTGCCTCACACAGGTGCGTTCACTATTGCTTGTTTGAGAATACTGCTGTATATATACAAATGCTGACTGCATAAACAAACTGTTGTACATATATTTTTAGAATTATCTGAATATATTAAGAAAAAGACAATAAAAAACAATGACTTGCAGCATCAAGCGGAGGACTTTAATCTTCTCTGGGTCTTGTTTACAAGTTTGGGGACAGCTGAGCAGAGGACTGACACATGAAAAAAATGAGCTTTCTCTAAGGGTGTTGCCTCTCCCTTAAAGACAGGCTGAGGAGTTCAGTTACTCAAAAGGGGCTCAGAGTAGAACTGCTATTCCTTCACGTTGAAGAGAGGCTGATGAGAAAAGGAGAAAGAGGCCCCAGGGCAGACCCAGGACACTCTGGAGAGGCTATATCTCTCAGCTGGCCTGAGGATGTCTTGGTGTTATCCCAGAAGAAGTGGAGGAGGTGGCTGGGGAGAGGGAGATGTGGGCTTCTCTGCTTAGGCTGCTGCCCGGGTAAACCAGTCCTTGATAAGCAGAAGAAAATGGATGGATAACAATAATAAGCAGAAGAAGCTAAAAGACACAGACACAAATTTAAAATAAAACATTATTAGTTATGAATTGAAAGATATAATTATTCAGCTATATAATAACTCAGCTTATAAATATACATGTAGGCATTTTTTTAAAGTAAATTATCGGGCAAAGCAACTGAGTTTGTTGGCAAACAGCAACAGGAAGACAGCAGCTACATTTTCTTCTGAATTGACAGTTAGCAAGTACAGAACAAACAGAAATGCAATTACAATATTTATTTTATTAATTTAACTTATTACCCAGAACTGCAACAAAACAAACAAACAAAAAACGCTCAATTAACAGAAGAGAGAGAAATCTAGCGAGACACTCTGACTAGGACACGGCCTCAGAGGACCAAACTAGCAGTCAGCCACTTGTACGGCTGTGCAGATAAATAATTAGTTGCCGTTTTTGTTTTGGGGGCTTTTTTTATTCCTGGGACTTCTGATCCTCTCCAAATACACAGGGAAGTACCTGATGCAGCTAGTTTTGGGTACTACCATCACCAAGCATTTACAAAATCTATTAGAGGATAATAAAGTGTTTTCACCAACTTGGCCCAGAAGAAAAACATATTTTAGCATATAAAATAGCAGTCTCTTCCAAACAAGTCCTTTAGCATGCTGATGTTAAAAAATATCATGTAGAGTAAGACAGGCATAGAGAACAGCACTGACTGGGAGAGGCTTTGAACAGATGACATACTCAGTTCAATTCAACATATAAGACTTTAAGAATGCACAAGCATCTATCAAAAACCTATTTAATCTATCATCTGTGATATTATTATATACAATTATAATGTATTGTTCATCTCCCTTAGATAAACAGGCAGCCTTCAGGTATGAAATATTCATTTGTCTACTGTTTCAGTGGCTGATAGTGCCCCACAGGCCTCAATGTGAGTTTGAAGCCATTATAATGTTTAAGTTGTTTAACGATAAACAGATTTTGAATGAAAGCCACGAAACTTCGGTAGCACAAAAAAGTCTATATTCTTTGTGTCCATATGGATCAGTCATATTACCATTATTTCCCCCTAAGGTTGCCAAAAGCACCAAGTTAATACTTGAAAAAACTGCAGCAATACACAAAAATATAATCAATATTCTGTTTACTTGGTGACAACGCCGCTTTTAGCCTTCAATCAGAAAGCCTTAAGTTGGCTAGTTAAGCATCGGGCTAACGTTTAAAGCTTTCACTTTGGAGAAGTAACTCGCATTACTGCTACTGCTGTGTAATCTTGGTTAAATTCACAGCATATTCCATAAATTACCCTGCAATAACTAACTGTTATAATAGCGGCACCGTATTGCATCACACTGAGTGCATTTCAATCATTTATCCCGCGAGTTTGCTAGCTAGCAAAATAATAAAAACGATTTTAAAAATTAGCATGTGTAACGTACACACTCGAGAAAATGATTTACTAGGACTTACGCAAACTCCCCCATTGTGAAAACGTACAAATCCTTCTTGTATTTTTGGTTTTCCAGCAAACACTCATTAAAACGGCCTCCAGGCACGTTAGTGCACTCACCCCCGACTGTTCGGGGAGGGGGTGGGGGGTCACAAATTGAAACAGACTGACGTGCAGAGCTACAAGGCAGCCCAGGCAGAGAAATGTTGCTTTTAGACTTTTTATTTCTCTATCTGATAAGAAAACTATTCAATCAGATAGTTATTTGTGGTGAATGAAATACAGTTTCAAGACGTTTTAAGCACAAAATCCCAAATAGAAGCACTACAATATTAAAATCCAAGATTGTTCAAGGATTTCAAGCACCCGTACGAAACCTGCATATGAAGTTGATGATTGTTAAAATAAAATAGAACATTTTCATCAATTTCTTGTACGAAATGACTATATACAGAAAAGCTCGACATGTTATGCAAAAGAAAAAAAAAACAATTCTCGTAATTGTCAGTTTCGTAATTTCAAAATTCTTCAAAACTAACATTTTCTTTGATTGACTCATATTAAATTTCCTACGGTCAAATTCAGTGTGAACAATATTACACAAACAAACATGTGTGTGTGCGCCTGCGCATACATTAGAATCACTTTGATCCCTTGTGATGCGGTAACTTTGCTTTGATCCTGTATGACTGGTAGCTTTGCTTTGATCCCAAAACCCATAAATACCAGCGCTCACCTATTATACTTTATGGCATAACGGACGTTGACCTGACACCAACCCAAACCCTTTCGAGACGTTTTGAGAACATTTTAGGACAGAAACCAAAACAAGTTCAGTTTTGTTTCTAACCAATTCACAGAGCAAACAGACAGATCGTGGCTATTAAAGTCAACAAGAGCGACCCTGAAATTCTGCAACAGGCAAAACTGACCAAAGAACAATTTCAATACGAGACAGATTATCAGTCCAAGGAAAGTCGATATAAAACCTAAGCGTTTCGATGACCTCGAACATCGACTGAAGGTTAGGCGAGGACCTGAAAATGGCCAACCATTATTTGTTAGTCTAATCAAACAGATGTTGGTCATGTTTCTGAGGTCGGTTTTCTCCTTTTTTATGTTGCTCTTTCAGTTTTTCTCCTGAGATGAGGTATGAAGTGTCTGTGGTGCAGCTGATCTGGTCTGTCTCGAGACAGTCCAGGCTGCACTCACCTGCAGCAGGTGGAGACTCACCAGAACATTCAGACCTCACAAATTTTGTCTTTCTCAACTCTTCTATAAAGGGTTTCTCTCCGGAGGAGGTCCACCTTTATAATGGGTGGCCAGGCGGCCCAGTCTGGGTTTTTTCTGCTTTCTTTCACACGCCTGAGGGGTGGTGCCACACCATCACGAGGGCTGGCTAGGCTTTCGCAGCCTGTGTGAGTGTATGTGTCTGCACGACTGTGTTTATTGTGTTATATATTTCAAAAAGATGCACATCTGCAGTTTCTTTGGTGGATCTGGTCTCGTCTGTCTTGAGACAGTCCAGGTTGCACCCACCTGTAACAGGTGGAGACTCACCAGTACATTCAGAACTCTGAATGTGTGTGCAGTGTGCACAAAATTTCCATGTTTGGATTTCTTTTGGGGAGTTTATCTCTGGATGTGTGTAAATGTATGTGCATTCATGTGTGCCTGCGTGGAGTCCTGAGGTTTGCTGGTAGGGTGGACGTCTACGCATAATCACAAGTGTGTGCAAACATTTCCATGTTTTAATTTCTGGGAATTTGGTTTCTTTGGGGGAGTTTATCTCTGGATGTGTGTAAATGTATGTGCATTCATGTGTGCATGCGTGGAGATCTGATGTTGGCTGGTAGGATGGACCTCTATGCATAATCACATGTGTGTGCAAGCATTTCCATGTTTGGATTTCTTTGGGGCGGTCCACCAATGTTAAGAGCGGTGAGGCGGCCCACTCCCGGTTTTTCCTGCTTTCTTTCCCGCACCTGGAGGGCGTCGCAACCTCCTCATGAGGGCTGGCTAGTTTTTGGGAGTGTGTGTGTGTGTGTGTATGTGTCTGTACAACTGTGCTTATTGTTTTGTTTATTTCAAACAGATGCGTGTCCTCACCTCTGCAGTGCTGCCGTCTCCTGTATCCCGGCATGTTTCTAAGGTACGTTTTCTCCTTTTTTATGCTGTTCTTGTGGTTTTTGCCCTCACATGAGGCTTGAAATTGGGACTATTTAACAGGATCATGACATCACATATATTTAGAATCTTACCACCAATTTGATCCTTTGATCCTGAAATCCATAAATAGGGGTAAGAAGTAATGACTTTTAGTCCATTAATCACAGCATTTATGTTCGCAGAATTGAAACGTTCGCCAGAGAAGTATTTTGAAACATCTGGATCCTTTTCGGAGTAACTGTTTACAGATTCCAACATGTCTCAGAGAAAACAACCCTACAGATTTTTAAGGTAAGTTTTCTTTCTTTTTTCTGTTTTTCTGTTGTTCACTAAAAGAAAAGAGACTCACACAGGCTCACCTCTACACGGCTGCCGTCTCCTCTAACCCTGCATGTTTCTAAGGCAAGTTTTCTCATTTTTTATGTTGTTCTTTTGGTTTTTGTCCTGAGATGAGGTTTGAAGTGTCTGTGGTGCACCTGGTCTGGTCTGTCTTGAGACAGTCCAGGCAGCACCCACCTGTAACAGATGGAGACTCACCAGAACATTCAGATTTCACAAGTTTTTGTGTTTCTCAACTCTTCTGTTGAGGATTTCTCTGAGAAGGGGAGGGCAGTGTGGCCTGGCGGAGGTCCACCGATATAAAGGGTGGCCATGTGTGTGTATCTGTTAATGTCTGGATGTGTGCAGACATATGTGCATTAAGCCTGCGTGTCTTATTCCATCATGTGTCATGTATCACTCCAAATCTCACTACCTTTAACTGATAAT
Organism: Pelmatolapia mariae; assembly: GCF_036321145.2. NCBI lineage: Eukaryota > Metazoa > Chordata > Actinopteri > Cichliformes > Cichlidae > Pelmatolapia > Pelmatolapia mariae. Next base: position 26,824,324 of record NC_086238.1, on the reverse strand, counting down.
AACTGTTTGCTGAGTGTTATGTCTAAAAGGTATTACACAATCGCCTCTAGTAGAGGATCAGGTTTGTTTTCCACTGATAATGGATTTTAACATGACTGACCAATGATTGTGGAGCACGTCCATGTAGGAGCAAACTTAAATGTTTAAAAATGTTCAAAACTTAAGATATTATATTTCTGAAGTATGACGGAAGGAAAAAGTTACATTATTTCATATTTTAAAAAAATCCAATTTCATATGATCAAATTTATGTCAAAAAGTTCATATTTCTTCCCTCCTATGTCATGTGTGAGTACTGTACTGTAAATGTCATATATATCAGATGATACTGATAACCTAATGCTAATTGCAATAACTATGCAGAGGTCTCTAGGCCTCGACCTTTATGGAGCATGTGAAGTTTGGGGCAGAGTGGACAAAGAAAAGTTTCTCAGCAGGTTCAACAGGTTGCTACAACACAGGCCGATGAAGTATTGCACTCACTCATCCAAACTGGCAAACATGTAACATACACCCTAAGACTGATCCTGCTTTTTACTCCTTTGCTATGATTTCATTTGATATTATGTAGCCTTGGAGACAGTTTGCATAGATTAGAATGTTAGATTGCTGTGATGTCATCAATGCCCGATGTTTTGTTTTAATGTCTTGTGATAGTTCTAAGTGCAGACAAAGTCAGAGTTCAAGTGAGTTTAGTACAATTTTGAACCAGTTTCTGACATGTGGTCAAAATCTTGGCCGACCTTTACCACACCACGTGCTGTGGGTGTGCGTAAATATCTAGGTGAGTAAAGTCTCCTTTACCTGTTAAATTCATCTTAATTTGGGGCTTTTACTTCAGGTGTTTTGATTCAGTAGTAACCAAGTGATCTTTGTACAAACTGCAGACCGCCACACTGATCCCTGGTTCCTCAGGATAGAGGACAGGACGTCAGATGGGCGAATCAAGAGCTCCAAACGCAAAGATTGTGCCACAGAAAGACTGGAAAAAGCTTCCAAAAGAAGCAAGGACAGCAAAAGTCCAACCCCAGGCCTCAGCCATCTTGTCTTGGAGAAGTGTAAGTGAGACATTCAGAGATTTTTTGTTTTACAGTTATTGATCATCTGTAGGCCTGTGTGGAGTTCAGAGGTCTAATTGGTTTTGGTTTTTGCAGCTGCTTTCAGAAAGAAGAGCAGCAAAGGAAAGTCAAGCAGCGATGGAACAAAACAACCACGCAGTAAAAAGAGCAAGACATCAAGCTCACAGGAGGAGGCCAGCTGCTCCGTCTACGAGTCAGATACACACAGCACATACAAAAGTCACACTAAAGGTAAGAAGTACATAGGTAAGTTCACACCACACCTGCAGTGATAGAGCCTCTTTCCCAAGCTCTCAGAGTTTAGCTGCTATCCATCTGCTAATCACTAGGAAGCTTCTAACAAAGACTGTATGAATGTGTACATTGAGGCAAAGACAGCTTTCCTACATACAACTAATCACAACCCCTGTGTTTGTTTTGTCTCTCTGTAGAGGACTTTGAAGAAAAATACGAAGAGCAGGATAAGCTGGGTGAAGGAGGCTTTGGGACTGTCTTCTTTGGAAAACGCAGAGAAGACAATTTCCCAGTATGGCTTCTTATGTGTGCACTTTACAATTCTTCTAGTGGCAATCTTTAATGGATAATGTAAATCTGATTATTTGAACGTATTTTTCATTTGTCTGTCAGGTCATAATGAGACAGCTGGTACATGCAGCCGCTGAAATGCAATCCAAGGGTGTCTTCCATCGAGACATTAAGCCAGACAATATTGTGTTTGACACATCGCCTGATCATCCAGCATTTCTATGTGTCAAATTCATCGATTTTGGCATTGGAGTCCCTTTTAGAGCAGAAGCAGTCACACGAAGAAATGGTAGGTCGTCAGCCTCACTGTTTAAATGTCCTTGCCTGCCCACACGCTTAGTGTCCACATGAATTCCTTACCATGAATAATTACTCTCTGGATTTTAGGGACCAAAACAGCCGCTGTAAACTGGCAGGACTTTAATGCCACCACAGCAGATTGCGTCACAGTTTTGCAGCTGGGTGCGGTGATGGATTGGCTGGTACGTCACATCATCCCTGATGACAACAACACATCTGAGATGCACTCTGACATTTCAGAGGGGAAGCTGAATGTTAATTCTTTAACCTGTCACATTACAAAAACTTGAAAAAATCCCCCAAAGAAACCAAATTCCAAGAAATCCAATCATGGAAATGTTTGCACACACTTGTGATTATGCACAGAGGTCCACCCTACCAGCCAACCTCAGATCTCCACGCATGCACAAATGAATGCACATACATCGACACACATTCTGGTATTGATATTTGACATCACAGTAGAGACGCAAATCTGGCATAGCTCTGAGGTCTTTCAGTCCCATCTCTGGCTAACAGGCCAAAAATTAAGTCTACTAGGAGACGGGGGTGTCGACCATACAAGAGGTAGTGGGGTGAAAAGCCTGTTGCCTCATGCCTGGTGCAGTTGTATGCATGTACTATCTGAGGCAGATGCTCTTTCCAGCTGCTCTTTGCCTTCTCCTCCAGTGTCCTTAGCATTTGAAGAAATATCCAATTAAATGGCTCAGCTGGAAATGGGTTGCCATTTGGATGGTATGGTGTTGTCCTTGAGTGAGCATCTCCAGCCAGGTGTCCCCACTTTGCAGTTATTTATTTGTAAAAAATGTTTGGTATCATGTATGAATTTCGTTCCACTTCTCAAGTGTACACCACTTTGTATTGGTCTTTCACGTGGAATTCCAATAAAACTGATTCATGTTTGTGGCTGTAATGTGACAAAATGTGGAAAAGTTCAAGGGGGCCGAATACTTTTGCAAGCCACTGTATATCAGATGACACTGATAACCTAATGCTAATTGCAATAACTATGCAGAGGTCTCTAGGCCTCGACCTTTATGGAGCATGTGAAGTTTGGGGCAGAGTGGACAAAGAAAAGTTTCTCAGCAGGTTCAACAGCTTGCTACAACACAGGCCGATGAAGTATTGCACTCACTCATCCAAACTGGCAAACATGTAACATACACCCTAAGACTGATCCTGCTTTTTACTCCTTTGCTATGATTTCATTTGATATTATGTAGCCTTGGAGACAGTTTGCATAGATTAGAATGTTAGATTGCTGTGATGTCATCAATGCCCGGTGTTTTGTTTTAATGTCTTGTGATAGTTCTAAGTGCAGACAAAGTCAGAGTTCAAGTGAGTTTAGTACAATTTTGAACCAGTTTCTGACATGTGGTCAAAATCTTGGCCGACCTTTACCACACCACGTGCTGTGGGTGTGCGTAAATATCTAGGTGAGTAAAGTCTCCTTTACCTGTTAAATTCATCTTAATTTGGGGCTTTTACTTCAGGTGTTTTGATTCAGTAGTAACCAAGTGATCTTTGTACAAACTGCAGACCGCCACACTGATCCCTGGTTCCTCAGGATAGAGGACAGGACGTCAGATGGGCGAATCAAGAGCTCCAAACGCAAAGATTGTGCCACAGAAAGACTGGAAAAAGCTTCCAAAAGAAGCAAGGACAGCAAAAGTCCAACCCCAGGCCTCAGCCATCTTGTCTTGGAGAAGTGTAAGTGAGACATTCAGAGATTTTTTGTTTTACAGTTATTGATCATCTGTAGGCCTGTGTGGAGTTCAGAGGTCTAATTGGTTTTGGTTTTTGCAGCTGCTTTCAGAAAGAAGAGCAGCAAAGGAAAGTCAAGCAGCGATGGAACAAAACAACCACGCAGTAAAAAGAGCAAGACATCAAGCTCACAGGAAGAGGCCAGCTGCTCCGTCTACGAGTCAGATACACACAGCACATACAAAAGTCACACTAAAGGTAAGAAGTACATAGGTAAGTTCACACCACACCTGCAGTGATAGAGCCTCTTTCCCAAGCTCTCAGAGTTTAGCTGGTATCCATCTGCTAATCACTAGGAAGCTTCTAACAAAGACTGTATGAATGTGTACATTGAGGCAAAGTCAGCTTTCCTACACACAACTAATCACAACCCCTGTGTTTGTTTTGTCTCTCTGTAGAGGACTTTGAAGAAAAATACGAAGAGCAGGATAAGCTGGGTGAAGGAGGCTTTGGGACTGTCTTCTTTGGAAAACGCAGAGAAGACAATTTCCCAGTATGGCTTCTTATGTGTGCACTTTACAATTCTTCTAGTGGCAATCTTTAATGGATAATGTAAATCTGATTATTTGAACGTATTTTTCATTTGTCTGTCAGGTCATAATGAGACAGCTGGTACATGCAGCCGCTGAAATGCAATCCAAGGGTGTCTTCCATCGAGACATTAAGCCAGACAATATTGTGTTTGACACATCGCCTGATCATCCAGCATTTCTATGTGTCAAATTCATCGATTTTGGCATTGGAGTCCCTTTTAGAGCAGAAGCAGTCACACGAAGAAATGGTAGGTCGTCAGCCTCACTGTTTAAATGTCCTTGCCTGCCCACACGCTTAGTGTCCACATGAATTCCTTACCATGAATAATTACTCTCTGGATTTTAGGGACCAAATCAGCCGCTGTAAACTGGCAGGACTTTAATGCCACCACAGCAGATTGCGTCACAGTTTTGCAGCTGGGTGCGGTGATGGATTGGCTGGTACGTCACATCATCCCTGATGACAACAACACATCTGAGATGCACACTGACATTTCCGAGGGTAAGCTGAATGTTAATTCTTTAACCTGTCGCATTACAAGGCTTGAAAATTCTGTTTTCGGTGTTATCTGTCTTTATCTGTATCACTAATGCACACGCAGACTTATATAAACACCAACGTGATAAACTCAAACCCCTCTGTTGTATTTCTGAACAGACTGCAAGTGTTTTCTGTTGGGTTGTTACTGTCAGAACCATGAAGACCGCCTCACCCTAGAGGAACTTCAGAATCATCCCTGGCTCAAATGACTTATTGATGCCAAGCAAAACAGGGTCACAGAGCAGAAGCTCTAACAGAGCCTGAGTCAGCCTGAGTTATGAATACAGTTGTGGTCTAATGTTTTGTCAGTGGTACAAAGTTTGCTTTTGTGCACTTTGCCACTTCAGTTTGTATTTAGAGCCACAACTGTATACACAACAGACCGAACATGCTCAGCTTTGCCAAAGTTTGCAGGAATTGGAGTTTAATTTGATCAATGAATTATTTCTGAATCAACAAAAAAATGGGCAAATGTAAAGAAATGTATCAATCAGGGAATTAGTAGCAACATTAATTGGACAATCTAAATTTGTTGGTTAATTATTAAATGAATCTGGATAACTCATCCTGCATCTCCTGTGATTTTAAGTCACTGATATTGATTTATTAACGATTATTTGTTTGTACTAATGTGTCACAATTTCCTTGAACGTTAAAGGGTCTGGATTTCTTCTCTTAAGCGCCTCAGGGTGATCATCCTGTCCTGTCAGACTAAGAAATGCAGTTGTGAGTTTTTCATTGCTTCGCCTGCACAAAATACCTAGGCACCAAAAATGGTCCAGCTCTCTCCTGCTGTCCTGTTGTATAAGGCGCACACAATTCACCATGATGAGAGGATAACTTTTGTCACTGCTCCTGTCCTTGATCCTCTGAGCCACTTAAACACCAAACTACTTGTGCGCTGTAGGGGCTTTTCTAATGGTCGTGCTAAGGAGTCCTTTCCCTCCCATCAGTTGCAGAATGCACTCAGAGTTGTACAACACTGGTGTAAATATCAAGATGATGCAACTTTGAACATATTTAGGTCAACAGACTTTTGACTAAAGTAAGAAGAAAAGTGAATCTAACAAATAATATGAATTGGTGTTAAATAGTTACTAGTTACTAGACAGTAACTAGGCCAGGGGATGCTAATCACCTGCCAAGGGATATTAGTGACTGACTTATTGATGCTAGTTAATAGCTTAGGTATTCTATGTGGTAACCTGGCAAGTAATCACTTGCCTTAAAAGTCTCGCCAGTCCCCTAGGGACACTTGTTGGTGGTATTTATTTGTTCATGTTACAGGCCTTGCTGTAGTGGGCGTGACCACAGATTACAATCCTGTAAAACAGGAGAGATAATGAACAGAGGAAATTTGTTCTTGTTCAGTTTCCCTTTCAGGTGAGGTAACTCTGGGTTGCTCTGACATATAAAATGTGTATTTATTTTCTGGACTCTCTCTGGATTCCTCTGCAGCTGATATGTTGCTCTCAGATTCACTGTTTGATGCTGAGCTTGTGGTGAAATATGACATCATACTGTATGCCTATATGACATCATACTGTATGCCTATATGACATCAATCTGTATGCATATACGATATCAAGCTGTCTCGTTCCAGGACTTCAAGCTGAGTGCATACTGCATACATGAGACAAGGCTGTATGACATAAACAGTAGCGGTTTTAGATACGGGCGACACGGGCGGTTGCCCGGGGCGGCATCGTGGTGGGGGGCGGCATCACGGGCATCGGCAAAAAAACCCCAAAACATGCTTGTACTCATGCTGCCCCGACATCATGCCAGCGCATATTGGGAATGGCATAGGCACCGATCGGTTTTCTATCGCCCATTAGCTGGGAGTAACGGCGCCCTCAGTTTGCGAGGTGCGCCTGCTGCTTGCGGCACAGGGAGGAGAGGGCGGGGCGGCGGGGGATTCTCTGGCTGGCTGGAGCAGCATCTAATAACCAACTCGCAAAATAAAACTAAATAAAAACAAACCAACAACACGAAAACACCAGACATTATGATACAGACTTATAATTTGCACCGATGTTTTTTCAAAATTCTATACGCGAAAAGTGAGCGTGAGAGCCCTCGGTGCGTCTGCTCGCTGCTGAAGTCAAAGTAAACTTTATTGTCATCTCCGCTACATACAGTCCAGTATATAGAGAGACGAGACGACGAGGCTCCAGTTACAGCAGTGCAAGTAAACGAACAATAAATATTTAAGAGTTTCACAAATAAATATACACTTTAGGACTTGGGGTAAAGGGATCAATAACAATTTAAAATGTATATTTCATATTTTGTTGATTTAAAGTCTCATACACAACCCGTTTTTAAAGTTTAAAAAAAAAGAGAAAAGAAGAGGAGTGTAGCGACTTCCACAGTCGTTGAGCCTGCCTGACGCGCTGTCAACTTTACGCAATAATGCCAGAGGTGGAATTGCTTGCTTGTTTATTAAAGTGCTTGAAAAGTACTTTAATAAACGTGATCGGCTCGCGATTCAAACTCTTAAAACATCACAGGCTCTAATGCAACAAGGGGAAACTCGTTGTGCTGCGGTCAACAAAAACTACCAGCCCTCCTCTCTGTCAAAATCAAACCAGTGAAAGACAGACTGACAACGCCCTCTTAATGTCGCCGCTACCACCCACGTGACTCCCGTTACACATCACCATAGCAACCAAACAAATGAAAACCCAGTGATCATTAAAATTCAATACATTTAATTATGGCTCCTACAAGGAGAAACGAGCAAAAGATACAGGTAAGCAGATGTGTCATTGGATAATGGCAGGTCATGTATCCTAAAACATTAAGAATCAGAATACTTTCTTAATCCCTAAGGAAATTATGTGGGTTACAGTTCCTCCAAGAAGAAATGGTAAAATAGTAACAGTAGCAGACTAAACTCCAAACAATATATACAATAATATAATGTTAATTAGTCAGTGTCAATTGCTGATTTGTCCTGTTCTCATTGTATGACGAATTATGATGTCTGTTTAGTAGCCGTTTACATACTATGCATACTCTCTCTCTCTTCATATGTGTGTGTGTGTGTGTGTGTGTGTGTGTTTGATGCTGAGCTTGTGGTGATACTCTAAGCCAGTACTGTACTCTGGCTGTTTCAGAGTTTTCACATTCACTGGTTTCGTAGGGTTACTGATGTGTTTGACTGGTTTCTTTTGCTTAATGCAGGGGTGTTTTCTGGTCACATACGCCTCAATGTCCTTCTTCATAAAAGGCCAGTAGAAACGGTCCCGTGCCAAGTGAATGACCCTCTCTGCCCTGCGTGACCCAAGTCATCATGGAGATGTTTAAGCACTAGGAGATGATATTGTGCTGGCAGCACAAGCTGCCTTCGTTGAGCCGCTGTACGATGTTGCAGCTGATTTTCCATATGAAGCTTTCCCCACTCGTGCATAAGCTCTCTCACAGGGCCACTGGCTCTCCTTCTGCCATCATTAGTTATTACTGATTTTGTTTCTTTCAGTTTGATAAGTTAACTGATAGAGGGATCCTTCCTTTGGGATTTTACCAGGTCACTGTGACAGGCTGCAATGGTGACATGTTCACAGGTGTCTCTGGCTGGGCATGTTAGGCACAGGGCAGCGACATATGCAGCATCTTGTCTCTTTGCAGACTCACAACCCTCCCATGTAGCCTGAATGGCCTCTCTCGTCAGCTCTTCAGTACACTTTGTGAGGTAGGTGTCAATGTCAAGTGGAAACCGAGAGAATGAGTCTGCATCGATGTTCACCTTCCCCGGCCTGTATTTGACATCAAACCTGAAATCTGCCAGCTCACCTACCCAGCGGTGGCCTACTGCATTCAGCTTTGCAGTACTCATCACATATGTGAGGGGATTATTGTCTGTATAGACCAGGGGTGAGCCAGCATTTTTCCAAATACAGCAGCGCTAACCAACATCATTTTTTCAAGTAATATAGAAACTATTTTATATATTACCTTTTTAAACATCCCATTTTTCTTTCTAATGTCATTAAAACAAGTTTGCACATTTGTATAACAACAGTCAGACCTCCAGATCTTTTAAGCGTTCAGTTTTTTTCTCAGTGTCACACATAGATTAGTTTTCGTCTCTTTCAATAAGAAAGTCAAATCTTCAAACCCTAAAGCAATCTTTGTTTCTTTCAATCATTCCAATATTTTTCATCTCCTGTAATATAATTGCAGTTAACCAGGGCTTAGCTACTCTGATCCACAGTGATTTTGGGGGTGTGGATACTTGTTTTTTTTCACAGGTGCAGAGCCTTTTTCTACAAAATTACGAATAAACTGCATTTTTTAAAAGTACCATTAACATTAATGTAGACTGACAAGTAACTCAACATTTAACACAGTGATCAGTAGAGAAGAAAGAAAATAACCCATTTTACAATTTCTAGTTCAGATCAAAATTATTGTTCTGATTAAGGAAACAGTAAATCTGGCCACATTATTGTCCCGATCCTCCAATTTTCCCTTTCCAATGTGACGAAATAAAATTCAACCTTTTTAAATAAAAGCAGATGCACACCCAGATATTTCTTACAGTAAGAATCCTCCAACAACCTTTCAAAAGAAACATTTTTTGTCTTTCCTTAATTTTTAGACCAACTGAATCCACAAACCTGAAGCTGCAGACCCCAAACTAACCAAATTTAATGTTTCCTTAATCAGCACAGTAATTTTTAGCTCTTTGTGTGTTATGTTTACTCACAGTTTTGATGCTTGCTTCTTCGACTTGATCCATGATTGGCTCTGCACCATCGCTCTGCTGTTTTCTCTCTCCTCATGCTTCTCCTTTATGCATCCTGTCCTCAGATATAATCCAACCAGCTGCCTCCTTGTTTCCTTCTTGACTTGTATTCGCAAAATTTCCAGTTAAATTAAGAGAAATCCAGAAAAGTTTTCCTGCTTCAAAAGCTCTTCCAATTGCCTGTCTTCTTGTCCTCCTTTAAATGTGCATTTTTGTATATTTGTATTTATTTGACTTCATATTGCCATGACAACATAACACAGAGCATCTTGGTAGATTAAAGCAGGGAGTTCTGTCCTCTGCAGAAATGCTGGTGTTCCATAGTGATGTAAAAGTATGTTAATAATCTTTAAACAGACACTCACTGATCCTGTAAGAGCAGGAATTTAACTACAAACCCTCTTAGTCCCCATCAGTATCATTCATTCTGCTCTGCCGCAATGGTCACAGTGGCTGGTTTAAGTACGTTTGCCCCATAGAAAGCCACTGATGTTCAGTGAGCCCCTTTGATACATATTTAGACCTTCATAATTTTCAGGGTGCATGAGTGTTATATCTCCATCTCATCCTAAATATTTTGCCAACATGTAAAAGGCATACGTCCACAAGATTTTGATTTCTTTAATTTTAATTTAAACTTGTTTTATTCTGTGTTGCATGTTTTGAATAATCTTCTTCAGAGTAGACTTTTGGTGTAAGCTGATAGTGAATGAAAAAAACTATAAAAAGCTGCTGTGGTTTTAATTTTCCAAGAGAGGTAATGCACATAATGCAGAGACGAGCGCACGGGGGATATCCAAATTCTAGGAAGGCAGCCTGCTGCTGTACACAGGCACATCCTTCTCAGTCATAGTTCTTAACAACTTGACTGTTTTCTCAAACCACACAAAGAGTGCTGTTTCCATTCTGGGAAGTCTACTCATTGGTGTAGGCAGCTCTTCAAATTATAAGTAGCTATATATGAGCAGCTATATTAGCTTTGACTTAACATATGTTAAATAGTATACTTTCCTCTTTTAAAATTTATGATGGCTCAAAATTCAAACCTTACAAATTAAAACCCTGAATCATCACCACTTGTGTGAACTACAAGGGTGCCATCATTTTTCTTTTCAATCCATTAAGTACCACATTTTACACACTGAGCAAGAAAGGAAGTAAGCTCTTCATGGTGACCCCAGGAATTTTAATGTATCACTTTCTAGCATACGGCTGACACTGCTCGACATCTTACAGTGCAGTATAAGAGTCCCGCCACAAGGAGACACTGAAGGCTTTCAAACCAACAGTTTCTGCTTCCAAAGCGGCGCCAACCGTCACCACCGATCATCGTACTTATGTAACACAGACCATGGATGCATGTTTGAGTTGATACATCACTTAAAGCCACCACTGTTCAGGCATCACATCTGTCCATTAGGTTTCCCTTTCATACACAACATTTTTATCCCTGGGTACTAACTTTTTTGTTGTTGTTGACTGTTTATTTATTTGTTTGTTTGTTTGTCCGATGCTCCTTTTGCACTGCTAAATAGGCTGTAGCCAACATGATTTATAAAGGGATTATAAAACTAAGAAATTACTGCATTATTTTACCTACTCCTATTAAACTCACTTTCCTAAAAACTGATTGCAGCTTCTGCTTTGTGATGTCAATGTTATGTCTCTAAATGATTTCATATCATTCACGGGAGATATGCTTGACAAATGAGAAGTTAACAAGTCACTGCTACAAGCTGAATCAATTCATTGAGGCGACCTGCGTGTTGTGTTGCATTGTCTGATTTGGTCATAGTGTGTAAACACCTCTAGAGGCCACTGTTGCATAGCTGCTGCAAACTGAATGTGCCCGTACCAGAGGTTATACTTAAAATGGCAGCTGTCAGGAAGTCTCTTTGGAAATTTGTGTTCGCCCTTTATGAAATAGATATGTTGTATTACAAGGTACTAATGCACCCTTGCATTGGTAAAATGAATTCTGTTAGAATAGCTGATACGCCCTCACAGAAGATTTATTTTGACCTTTCTAAAGCCTTCTTTAAAATTTAGAAAATAAAATGAAAACAGGCATATCAAAACAAGCCTACTAGAAATACTACTCTGTATTACATCCTAACACTTGGCTAAATCCTAATATGTAATTCTGGTTTAATAGTTTATTACACTAAATGCACACAGATGTTTTACTTTGGCAGGAGCTTAAACAACTGAGTTGAATTAACACAAGTTCTTCATATTCAATAAACCTGTGCAATTTGTGTTGATAAAATATGATTGAAACATGTTTTGGTGAAGTAATTTGAGCTCTTGGAATATTTTAATCCTTCATAATTTTCACACTTTATTCCAACACTATTCAGTGGCAAACAAACAAAACCGTACATTTTCTGAAATATTTCTGGGTTTTTCTCGTTTGTTTTTATACTACTTAAACACTAAAGTGACCCTCCAATGTGATGACAGTGCCAGCAGTGGCCCACAGCTCATTTAATGCTTTCTCCTAATTGGCTCATAATAGTCTCGCATATGTATGAACTATGTAGGCTATCTCTATTTTAAAATAATGAGTGGGCAATGAGAGCATCTCCTCACGGTGTACTTTACTGACAACAGGACAACAGGGAATACAGAGAACTGACTGAGGACTTTGTCAACTGGTGCCAGCAGAACCACTTCCAGATCAACACTCCGAAAACCAGCGAGCAGGTAGTGGACTCCACCTACACCAGTGAACATCCAGAGAATGGGCATTAAGATAGCTGACTCATATAAGTGATCTAACCAATAAACTGATCTGGAGTAACAACAGAGAGTCCATCTACACAAAAGGATAGAGACGGTTGTATTTGCAACAGAGAAGTCTTTTGGAAGGGAGCAGGGAGAGCTCCTGAAGACCTTCTAGGACTCTGTGGTGGTATTGTCCATGTTTTATGGTGTGGTCTGCTGGGGATAGGAAGAAACTGAACAGGTTGATCAAGAAAACTAGCTCTGTTCTTGGATGCCCTCTTGACCCAGTGGAGGTAGTTATCTCTGTCAGATAACAGCTCCCACCCCATACAGGCCACCCTGACAACACTAACCTGTTTTCCCTCCAGTGATAGGCTGCTGCACCCACAGTGTGCAAAGGGGAGATTTTGGAGGCTTTTCCCTCCAGCTGCTGTCAGCCTGTACACTGCACAACAGCAGTGAATGTACACCACATATGCACACAGTGAGGTCTTTACATATATCAGTGTGCAATACCTGTTAATACCTATTAACACCCAAACACTGCACTATGAAATGTTTCATTCTTCTCCTACTAGTAATCTGTATTATTGCATCATATATATGTATGTATATAGATCTATATATAGATAGATAGATATAGATATATAAACTTACATATATAAGTACATATCTATTTCTTGGTCTATATTTCTTCTATTTTTGCATAGCATTATTGCTGTTAGGTATGCTGCATGTGTTCATTTGTTCCTGCCTTGTGTCCTCTGTTGCAGTAACAATTTGAATTTCCCAACTCTGGGACTAACAAGGGTTATCTTATCTGAAATGTATCTAAACCCAGCTGATGTCTGGCTACATTTTCTGCTGAGCATCCAAATCACACTGCACTGAAGTTTACACACTGTATAATGCCTGATTTCTTGTAAATATTTAACGATGACCTTATGAAATATATATTGACAAAATGCTTACCAGGCCACATTGAACAATGAAAAATAAACAAAATTAAAACAAATAATTAAAAACACTGAAAAACCCTCAAAAATATCTTTTTTTTTTAGAGATGACTTAACCTGGTTATGCTGTACCATCCAGATGAAGACGTGAGCCAAAGATTCTTTAAGTTTCATTTACATGGACATAACTAAGCACAAACAGAACATGATGGCTGGGGGGAAAACACACGTGACAGAAGGAATGGGTCACAAGGGGAAAACATGTAAACAAGAGGAGGAGACGGGAGAAAAAGACATTACTGAAATACATGAAGGGCCAGGGCTGGGGCAGCCAACCAGTCAGAGACAAAGAGCCACATTTTTTACTGTGTCACCGCAAAGAGCCACATCATACACCTGGGCACACATGAACATCACCCATCCCTTCCTCTGTCCTGAGTTCAGTTCCGGGTTAGGGTATCAAACTCAGGACCCTAACCTCATCAGGCCGGGGTCTTTGCGTGCAGTTTGCATGTTCTCTCCGGCTTCCTCCCACAGTCTAAAGACATGCAGTTAGTGGGGATCGGTGTGAATGGTTGTCTGTGTGTTAGCCCTGCCACGGGCTGGCGACCTGTCCAGGGTGGACCCCGCCTCTCGCCCTATGACAGCTGTGATAGGCTCCAGCCCCCCACGACCCTGATAAGTGAAAGACGGTGGACGGACTTTGATGACCTCAGTGGATGTCAGGCAAACTTTGACTGGATTGTTAACACTGGGCCGCTCTACATGCCTGTTTCCAGTTATCATGTTTACAGACACAGTGACACCAACGCTACCAAACACAGAAGCTGCTTGGCAGAAGTTATGTCACATTATTGTAACTGAGAAACGTCACAGCATTGCTCACAATGTGAGGGCGGGGCTGCAATAACACTGCTGTGCTTTCTAATGTTTCATATTAAGACTAATCTGTGTAGACCTTTCTCTGATTATTGTTTCATAATGAAGAAAGGTCAAATATTACCAAACACATATGAAAAACTCATCTAAACAACATGTAGTGTAAAAATAAATGTCAGATATTTTAATTGTCGGGTTTGGATTCATGTTTTTTAAAAGTTGAGGACATTTTGAGTTTTGTTGATGATAGCGTTAACGTTTAGAGCGTTCCTAGAATTCATATCCTTGGTAATAACGATTCCCAAATATATTACACAACTTTTCACTGGGATACCGGAAACATAGGACACGGTACACTTGTTCACTGGTAGCAGTTCACACTTATTGCGGTTTAGGAAGAGGCCCGATGCTCTGGAGAAAGACTCAAGGGTGCTGATTGCAACTGAAACCTGAGAAACATCTTTAAGGAAGAGCACTGTGTCATCTGCCAGCTGACTGATAAAAATCTCTCTTCCTGAGGTCTGAGTCCAGCTTTGCAACTCCAGCCAGGTCACATGACACAGGGGTGTGCTCTGATGTCAGCAGGCAGGTCGGTGGAGCCCTCTGGTGATGGATATATGTCAGTGAAACAGGAGGAGGCCTGAGAACAGACAGCAGGCTTAACTAGCAGGACAAAGTAGCATGTAGTACTTGAAGGAGTCATCACAGCCAATCAGTTCTCAGGAAAATGGAACATCACATAAATATTTCTCTTCTTTGATTTTCATCAATGTATTTCCTTTGATATATTTTCTGTCAATACTTCTGCCTGATTAGAAGCTCATAGGCAGTTCCTGTCACTCTACAATAAAATAATGTAAAGGCTGCCCTCTCTGCCCTCCCACTAGCTGACCTAACTGACACAAGTAAACTGTGCTAAGATACCCTACATGGACTAAGGTTCTTGGCCACATACATATAGATTTGCTTGGCTGTAGAAAACCATGCCATGAAGCTCCCAGCGCACATTTTTGATGCTTCTGTTTGTGGCAGAGGAGGTTTGGAGCTCTGCAGAGCCTTGGTGACTTTTACTGACTATGCACCCCTACCCATTTATTATGA
This sequence comes from Pelmatolapia mariae, assembly GCF_036321145.2. Classification (NCBI taxonomy): domain Eukaryota; kingdom Metazoa; phylum Chordata; class Actinopteri; order Cichliformes; family Cichlidae; genus Pelmatolapia; species Pelmatolapia mariae. The sequence goes on along the minus strand of NC_086238.1, from coordinate 26,809,166 downwards.
ACAAACAGCACAACGGTTTTTGCTTTTTTTTTCTATAATACACATGTATGATTTAGATTTGTACTTATGTGGCAGCTATTTACTGACCTGACAAAGTTATTGGAAATGATGTCATGCCATGAATAACACAAGTTATTTTCCATGAAAACTAAAAGTGGGGAGATTCTCAAAAAATGAATGAGACGTGCATGACCTTCTATGACTCTGTGGCGGCCTCAGCCATCTTTTAGGGTGTGGTCTGCTGGGGCAGCAGCATCTCTGCTGGGGACAGGAAGAGACTGAACAGGCTGATCAGAAGGGCCAGCTGTGTTCTAGGACGCCCTCTGGACCCAGTGGAGGTGGTGAGTGACAGGAGAATGGTGGCTAAGCTGTCATCCCTGTTGGACAACATCTCCCACCCCGTGCAGGAGTCTCTGACAACACTGAGCAGCTCCTTCAGTGGCAGGCTGCGGCACCCACGATGAGGGATGGAGAGATTTCGCAGGTCTTTCCTCCCTACTGCTGTCAGACTCCACAACAAAGACTTCAACTGATCAAACACACCCATCCACACATGTGCAATAGCAATAACAGTAAGTGCAATACTCTTTTCCGGCATCGTTGTATTATACTCAATTGTATATAGCATTTGTATTCTATTGTTTTTGATTGTATATATATTTATTTTATTTTATTTTATTTTATTCTATTCTATTGTGTACAGTTTCTATTGATATCACACTCCATTCCAGTGTTTTTCTTTTTTCTAATTCTCCATGTAACTTTGCAGTTTCCACCGCTGTAACAAAACAAATTTCCCGCGCGTGGGACTAATAAAGGTTATCTTATCTTATCTTATGTAATTTGACATATTTTGTTGTTTTGTGTGTGTGTTTGTCTGTGTGAAGCTTTGATGTGTATCTGAAAAACACAATTTTGAAAACACTGGAAAAAGACCTCAAGACATTTTTTCCTTTACTTTCTATGCAAACAAAAATTCCCACCAAGGCTTTTTAGTGTGAAATTTACTGCGTATAGAAAATACCTGTGCCAGGTTGTCACCATCTAGTGGTGAACATGGCCTTACCACTACATCAGGTGAGTTTTTCACTGTGCACAGTGACACAAAACTCATTTAACAACACAAACTATTTTTAAAAAATGCATTTTAAAATGATGTAGGCAGATCAAGGCAATGTTATAGATTCAGTAAGAACTGAAGTTTATCGTAATCCTTCAAATATGCAGGGCGTCACACTAACACAGTTGCTTATGTCCAGCATAGCTCTGTTATTATCAATTGGATTCAAAGCGCGACCAGTTTAATGTCTTAAACTAAACTGGCATTGAAGTTTCAGTGAACTAAAGTGGTCAATAAAGAGATGCTGAAGAGCATGTTCATGCAAACATCGTCGGGTCTGCCGTGGTAAGTTTAATATGGGACTTCTGCTCCTGAACCTCTGCGCACAGCGTCTGCAAATCAGGGCGTCATGAAGTCACTTTCATCTACGCAGGACTGTAAGCTGTCGTCTGTGAGGCGTGAGTTGTGTTTGTTTGTAACACAGTTCATGGTGGAGAATAGCTGCTCACATACGTATGTGGATCTGAAGATCGACAGGACTCCAAATGCATATTTCTTCATGTTTATGTGTCGGGGATGGCATTCAATGTTTCAAACAAGGTTCTCAGTATCACTCCATTTGTGATTCTGAACAAGAGTGGCCTTCTGATGGGCAACATCTTCAAGATCCTCTGTCAAGCGTATGAATTTGGACACCCTCATATCTTTGTCAGCTATGTCAGCCAGCTCCAGCTCCAGATCAGGTTGACTTATACCTGAAAATCCAGTCACATTTAACAGGGATGGATCGATGGTCAGGGCTGTGACGGGGAAGGATAATGTGGGTTTTTCCTCTCTGAACTCGTGGAATTATTTCCCAAATAATTATGGTGTTTGCAGACTGCAAATGCTCTGAATTTATCACCTTGTGAGCTTGTTTGAACTCCCTTAAAGAGGGGAAGTGAAACAGTGTGCCTCTCTGTGAATCTCTGGCTAAAACTGTCAGTTTGCACTCAAACGCTAACACCTCCTCCAGCATGTGTAACGCTGTGCCTCCTCTCCCCTGCAGAGTTGTATTCAGCTTCTTCAGGTTCGCTGTAATGTCCACGAAGTGCAGCTTTTTCAGCCACTCTGGCTGTTCCAGCTCAGAAAAGGTGAGCCCTTTGCTGCTCATGAAAGTTTTCACCTCTCCCAGACATGCAGCAAAGCGTTTCAGCACCTCTCCTCTGGACACTCTGTTATACAGCAGGAGATCAGGGTAAATGCTCTCCACCTCATCCAGTATTGAACAGAACTGACTGGGATTTAAACCTTTTGCCATTATTTTATTGATGATCTGAATGACAACATTTATGACCTCTGTGCATTCTGGAGGAAAGGTTTGCGCACACAATGCCTCTTGGTGCAGGATGCAGTGAAACGTCAGCAGCTTTCTATCCAGTGACTTCTGCAGCCAGGCCACAAAGCCCCTGTGCCCTCCAGTCATACTTGGTGCCCCATCAGTAGCCACTGACACTAGGTGGCTTGTTTTTATTTCTTTGACTCTTAAACAATCATCACAGCCTCACAGATGTCCTCCCCCGTGTCTGGCATTTTAGTGCTATCAGCTCAATCATTTCTTGCTGTGGTCAGCAGAGTTCACATATCGCTAAAACAGCGCTATTTGTTCACTGTCACTTTTGTCTTTGGACTCATCACAGGCAATTGAGTACGCTGCAGCTGAACTGACGTCTTTAATTTGCTGTCTTGTGATATTTTCTGCCATTTTGATGGTTCTGTCTTTGATAGTCTTCGCAGAGCGAGGCATCGCTCTGATTTTCTGCACGGAGATTGTGCACTCTGGTTTTTAAAGTCAGCGAATAGGTGTTCTGAAATCTTAATGAATGATTCCTTCATATATTCTCTGTCCGTCAACGGCTTCCCACGCCTGACTATTTCCTGAGCGGCCACAAAACTTGCATATGCAGACTTCATCCACTTCTTGAATTGATGTTTCCACAGATCAGCCTTCCAAATCACTTCCAAAAAGGCTTTTTTCCTCTCTTCTCCCTCTGGATATTTTTCAGCAAAGGCTGTGTTTTTATTTCGACATTTGACCTTTTATTGTTAGCCAGTATCTCTCCACAAATTAGGCATACTGGTAGGCCACTCTCGTCAGAAGTAAATGCAAATGAATCTGCCCAGGCATCATTAAATGTTCTATTTTCTTCTGATATTTTTCTTTTCTTACATTTCTCCATACTTGGCCTACCCGAGGTTGAAAGTCTCGATAAATGCATGGCGTTTTGGCGGGTACACCGGCTTCCACGTTATGCGATGCTTATTTTGAGCAACAAAAATAATAAAATATAATTTTATTATATTTATTATATAACTTAATACTTATCATTAAATACTTATCAATTTAATGATAAGTATTAAATGGAAGTGTATTGTCCCAAGCCACGCGGAGCCGCAGTATAAGGATGAAAGAGCCACATGCGACCCCTGGTCTATACAGACAATAATCCCCTCACATTGCTCTCTTTGGCTCTCAGCGAAGGCGGTCGCACTTTTCTCCTCTCCTCTCCCTTATCTTCCCTGCTTCTTATGTCCTTGTCTCGTCTCATGTGTTTCTTTTCACTTCCCTGGAACAATCTCTCACAGTCTGTGTCTAAAACCAAAAGAGAAGTATGGATTTGATCAACTGGTCTCTGAATGCTATTGACACCCTTTTCTCAACGAGAAGTCTGGGCTCGGGAGAGCCTGAGTGCCCTGGAGGGACTTTCCCTGCTGGATACACGATGGATGGGTGGCAGAAGTGGAGGATCGTGTGCCTGGCGGGACTGTCGATCGAGGACGCTGAAGATATCTACCTATTCGGAACCATGATAACAGGGTTCTTGCTGATCGGAGCTGGCTTGGCCCTGGCTTATCGGAGAATTAAGAAAGCGGAACCGGCTGTTCAAACCCCCACAAGGCTGCCCGCTGGGATTGAATCGATGGGACAAGGTGCGGTTTCTCAGAAAGGGCTCACGGATGGCAGCATGGTAAAGAGCTTGGAAGCACTTGCGGATGCAGTGAATACTCAGAATAAGATCTCTGAGCGGATGATGGGACACATCAGGGAAGAATCCGCTCTGTTCAACACCTATGGGCGGAAGCTGGAAAACATCACGGATCAGTTGGCTGCGGTCGTGAGGTCTCAGAATCTGCTCTGTGAGCAAAAGACTGACAAGACCACGGAGTTAAAGGTAAACAACATCATGGAGAGACTGGCAGCTATCCAAAGGGAGATCGAGAGACCAGTGTCGGAGTGTTAAAACAGCTCGAAATTCTCATGAGTTGTTGTAAAAGAAAATCACAAAGAAAATCACCACCATAATACGGCTACCTCTCCGCCGCCAGCTGTGGGCTCAAGGCTGGAGCTGAACAAAAACTCCCTGATAACGACTGTGTTGAGTCTGTTCCTTCCCATTCCATGCAAGGCCACCTGGGTTGGCTGGAAGAATGTTTACTTAGCCTGGCAGGGCGAAGGACACTGTCTCAGCTGAACTATGGACACGCATACACATACACTTACACTGATAAGCAAACACTGATCCCCCTCCCTTTCCAAACACCTTCGATGCTTGTTTCCTGCGGGGGTAGACGGCGGGTCTGTGTGCCGCGCTGGAATGGTAGCGCTGTGCAGGATGACTGTTGTGTTTCCTCCTCATTACTCCTCACCCCTTACCCAACCCTGTGGCTTGTCACGTGCTCAAATGTTGTACTGTGGACATTTATGTGCTTTCTGTGCAGAGGAGTTTTTTTGTTTCCTGTTCTCATGCTGTCCTCCCACAGGTGCCCAGCATGAGTAGAGGTCTCTTTTTTTCCTCTTGTACTTTCCCATTGTTGTGTACTTTTCTGTGTTTTTCTGTAACGCTGCCGATCTCTGACCTGTATTCCCATGTGATGTCTATGTTGTGTGTGTAGGTCAGGGGGGGTTCTATTCCTCTGCGGGGCAACCTGCATATGGCCAATAAAGCATTCATTCATTCATTCATTCATTCATTCATATGTGATGAGTACTGCAAAGCTGAATGCAGTAGGCCACCGCTGGGTAGGTGAGCTGGCAGATTTCAGGTTTGATGTCAAATACAGGCCGGGGAAGGTGAACATTGATGCAGACTCATTCTCTCAGAATTGTGCACTGCTGGCACGGTCTCTGCGCACAAAAAGAAAATCTAACCTGAATTGAAATTAAAATCAAAACTTTAACAATTCTGTTTTGCAGTGTTAGTCAGTAAGTGACTGGCTGCTCCCGTATGGGATTAGAACGATGCCGCCTTATCCCATAGTCCAGCCAATAATGCGATTCACATTCGTATATACGCTGCTAATGAACGTCGTCGACAGGCTATGACAGCGTCCTTATGTGCACCGGTGTTTTAGCTAGCAAAGTGGCGTGGCTGATGTGAAGTGAAGCCACGTTAATGACAACGTGTACAACCACTGGAGATGTGAGCAGGACAGACGGAACAATTGATGGAAAAAGTGTGGACTTTATACCAGTTTTTAAATTGTGTTGATAGGCCACGAAAACCAGAGTTATGATAAAAATATCTGCAATGTTTGGTTTTCTTCCTGAATACTAGCGTTGTTTATATTTACTGCGGGAAGAAACGGCGTTTTATAAGGAAACCACTCGAAAGCACTCTCCGCCTGTGAGCAAAACCAAAACCAAAAAACCCCTTTCCTATTGGTCGAAAAATGTACCATGTCGACCAATCAAATAATGATATGGCGGCATTTAGTTGTTTAGGAAGGGGGAAGTTTTAGGAGTGACGGCGACGTTTAGTGCAAATCTTGTGTAGTTAGTGTGTAGTGTAGTCAATAGTTTTGTTGTGTGTGTCAGAACAATGAGGCGACTACTGAGTGTTACCATGGTCACCACCCATCTTGAGGAGTTTGCCCCCTCACACATACTAATGTGCCACAAACAGGACTTTAATATCACCAACCATTCCCATTTTATTACGGTGTATCCATATAAATGGCACACCCTGTAGTTAAATTTTCTTTGTACATTTCATTTATCCACCATCATACATTAAGCCAAGAAGAGGTCATTATACTAACAAGACAAATCAACGCTGGGCCAAAGTTCAGCACGTGGTTAAAGATTGTAATCCAGCCAGGGTGTAAATATCACTCAGCAGCCAGTCGTAGAGCTGAAGCAGGCAGTATCAACACATAAGTCTACTCTACCCGGCTTAAATCACAAGACCACCTCTGACCGAAAAGCTGTAGATTTTTCTTGTTTGCAAAAATCAATTCAGATTCACATTAATTCTGTTCACAGCTCCAACAACATGAGGAAGACGAGAGGGAGAAAAACAATTAGATTGAATTACAATTGGATGGAAGTCGAGGACAAGGAGAAGGAAGCTTAGGATGAGGAGGAAGAAAAGCAGCAGGAGCATCTTTAGGGATCTCTATGATGTCATTGAGGTTTGTTTCATTAATATTGTCCTCTCACAAAGAAAGATGACTTGTTTTAGTTCACCTACTTCCTGTATTAAATAGTGATGTGCAAAACGTTGTGGAAAACCACGGAGCAGGCACGTATAGTGCATCTGCAGGTAAATGAACATCAAATCTCTCAGACTAAAATCTGTATTATACTTTTAGTCTTAAAAACATATGTTGTATATTTATCACCCTTATGATAAAACCCATGTCAGCCATTGGTTTATGGACTTTGTATTTTGAAGCCTCAACATTTGCTTTATTGCTATTGCTATGTGGGTATTTGTTAGCCTTTTGGGACCATATTAGGTGGAGGGATCAGAATCTGGAGTTGTGCAAACTTCTGTTTCATTTAGCGTGTATCCATAAGATTTGTACAGCAGATCCAAGTTGTGCCTTGAAAACAGGAACGTTGTCTGCATAGAGGAGAACTTTAATAGCAGGCTTGTACAAAGTGAGGCTTTGTGCTCACATTTGCTGCAAACACTCATTTTAATTCTGTTACCCTGTTTTGATGCAGAATTCACGTGAAATCAGGCAAGAACTGGACTTGTTTTTTATAATGTGTTCTTGTGAATTGATTGTGTATCGCATACATTTGATTTGACTTTCTGCGAGGCAACAGTCGTCCGCTGGCCAAAAAAGTTTTCCAAATACCTTCACGTTATCAAGCCTGGATTTAGAAAAGAATAGCAAAAAAATCTGCACCTCCTGCTTCACATGCAATTTGTGTTCGTGTGTTCAGAGGCGGCGGTGAGAGGGGAAACCTCGGCTCACCCAGCTGGAGAGACTGACCAGGAAGAGTCGAACATTAACTCTGCTCTTCCAGGGCACCCTGCAGACTCGGCTGCTGGCATTGGTGAGGGAGTGCGGCCGCCGCTGTGATGACGCCAAACTGGAGTCCATCATAGGTCGACTGCAGGTATGCGAGTCAGACCTTCTGAGGATGGTTTCACTTTTCTCTCTTCTTTATAATTGACCCTTGTTTTCTCTCTCTCAGCTCCTTGTCTAAGAGTGGGAGGGATTTGAAGCACAAAGGGAGGAGCTTGTCGTTTGGTTGGCTGATATGGATGTCCACCTGAGTGCGGTTGACCAGCTGACAGGAAACACATGTGAAAAACTGAAACAACTGCAGGTGTGGGCTTGTTTTGATATGACATATATTTGATATGATACATACGTCAGAGACATTGTCCTAAACTGGACTAACAAAGAACCATGAGTCCAACATGAAACTTACCTTACATAACGTAAGGCTGAAGTTCATTGATAATTTTAATCAAAAACTTGTTGAAATATTTTTACAGATTATGCAAACATCTGCTGATGAAAATGTGTTGATTTATTCGTCTGTTATGAAGCAATTGCTATTTTTAATGTCTTTATCACTTTCTGATGTTTTATTAATTAAATAATACATGTATTAATTGTTGTGTTATCTATAGATATAGTATTCATATATATATTTATTTAAAGTATAGTAAAAATGTTTAATTATTACTGTTTAAATGACTAATATGTAACATGTATTAGTAGTGATGTGGTGCTGAGGGTTAAAATGCCTTTTTGTCTTTTGGTATATTATGAAATGACAATAAACCATTAATATATGTCTATGCTGTGCTCGTATTTATTTTATCCTACCTAAATTCAATTTATGATACATTTTATTTTGAAAGATTTAAAATGGTTCTTTAAAATGTTTTTTTTAAAGAACCATTTGAAGGAGCTTTTAAAAATGGTTCTCTAAAGAACCATTTTAAAAAAGGTTCTTTGAAGAACCATTAAAGGTTCTTCAATGAACGACTGAAAGAAATGGTTCTTGAAAGGTTCTTTGTGGCACCAAAAAAGGTTCTTCTATGGCATCAGTCTAAAGAACCACTTTTGGTTTCAGTTGGCACCTTTATTTTTCTGAGTGTATATATATATATATATATATATAAATAATTCCCCACTCGCCCCTGTGGGCGGTTAATCCTTCAAGCTCGGGTCCTCTACCAGAGGCCTGGGAGCTTGAGGGTCCTGCGCAGTATCTTAGCTGTTCCTAGGACTGCGCTCTTCTGGACAGAGATCTCCGATGTTGTTCCCGGGATCTGCTGGAGCCACTCGCCTAGCTTGGGAGTCACCGCACCTAGTTCTCCGATTACCACGGGGACCACCGTCACCTTCACCCTCCACATCTTCTCGAGCTCTTCTCTGAGCCGTTGGTATTTCTCCAGCTTCTCGTGTTCCTTCTTCCTGATGTTGCTTCCTGACCGCTACCATTTTGTCTGTCTGTATCTGGAAGTCCCACAGGATCTTAGCTCGGTCATTCTCCATCACCCTTGGGGGCATCTCCGATTTTGACCTTGGGACTACCAGGTTATACTCGGCACAGATGTTCCTGTACACTATGCCGGCCACTTGGTTATGGCGTTCCATGTATGCCTTGCCTGCTAGCATCTTGCACCCTGCTGTTATGTGCTGGATTGTCTCAGGGGCATCTTTACACAGCCTGGGGTCTTGCCTGGTGTGATAGACCCCAGCCTCTATGGATCTTGTGCTCAGTGCTTGTTCCTGTGCTGCCATGATTAGTGCCTCCGTGCTCTCTTTCAGACCAGCTTTGTCCAGCCACTGGTAGGATTTCTGGATATCAGCCACCTCCGCTATCTGCCGGTGGTACATACCGTGCAGGGGCCTGTCCTTCCATGATGGTTCCTTGCCTTCCTCCTCTTTCTTGGGTTTCTGCTGCCTGAGGTATTCACTGAGCACGCTGTCAGTTGGGGCCATCTTCGTGATGTATTTGTGGATGTTCCTTGTCTCATCCTGGACTGTGGTGCTGACACTCACCAGTCCCCGGCCTCCTTCCTTCCACTTAGCGTACAGCCTCAGGATGCTGGACTTGGGGTGAAACCCTCCATGCATGGTAAGGAGCTTTCTTGTCTTTATGTCACTGGCTTCTATCTCCTCCTTTGGCCAGCCTATTACCCCAGCAGGGTACCTGATCACGGGCAGGGCGTATGTATATATATATATATATATATGTGTGTGTGTGTGTGTGTATATAAAAAACACCCAGCACGCCCCTGCGGGCGGTTTATCCTTCAAGCTCGGGTCCTCTACCAGAGGCCTGGGAGCTTGAGGGTCCTGCGCAGTATCTTCGCTGTTCCTAGGACTGCGATCTTCTGGACAGAGATCTCCGATGTTGTTCCCGGGATCTGCTGGAGCCACTCGCCTAGCTTGGGAGTCACCGCACCTAGTGCTCCGATTACCACGGGGACCACCGTTACCTTCACCCTCCACATCCTCTCGAGCTCTTCTCTGAGCCCTTGGTATTTCTCCAGCTTCTCGTGTTCCTTCTTCCTGATATTGCTGTCATTCGGAACCGCTACATCGATCACTACAGCCGTCTTCTTCTGTTTGTCTACCACCACTATGTCCGGTTGGTTAGCCACCACCATTTTGTCCGTCTGTATCTGGAAGTCCCACAGGATCTTAGCTCGGTCATTCTCCATCACCCTTGGGGGCATCTCCCATTTTGAAATCGGGACTTCCAGGTTATACTCGGCACAGATGTTCCTGTACACTATGCCGGCCACTTGGTTATGGCGTTCCATGTATGCCTTGCCTGCTAGCATCTTGCACCCTGCTGTTATGTGCTGGATTGTCTCAGGGGCATCTTTACACAGCCTGGGGTCTTGCCTGGTGTGATAGACCCCAGCCTCTATGGAACTTGTGCTCAGTGCTTGTTCCTGTGCTGCCATGATTAGTGCCTCCGTGCTGTCTTTCAGACCAGCTTTGTCCAGCCACTGGTAGGATTTCTGGATATCAGCCACCTCCGCTATCTGCCGGTGGTACATACCGTGCAGGGGCCTGTCCTTCCATGATGGTTCCTCGCCTTCCTCCTCTTTCTTGGGTTTCTGCTGCCTGAGGTATTCATATTATTATTGTGCAATCTACTGTACAATATAAAGCGCCTTGACGCGACTTTTGTTGTGATTTGGCGCTATATAAATAAAATTGAATTGAATTGAATTGAATTGAACTGAGCACGCTGTCAGTTGGGGCCATCTTCGTGATGTATTTGTGGATGTTCCTTGTCTCATCCTGGACTGTGGTGCTGACACTCACCAGTCCCCGGCCTCCTTCCTTCCACTTAGCGTACAGCCTCAGGATGCTGGACTTGGGGTGAAACCCTCCATGCATGGTAAGGGGCTTTCTTGTCTTTATGTCAGTGGCTTCTATCTCCTCCTTTGGCCAGCCTATTACCCCAGCAGGGTACCTGATCACGGGCAGGGCGTATGTATATATGTATATGTGTGTATATAAAAAACACCCAGCACGCCCCTGCGGGCGGTTTATCCTTCAAGCTCGGGTCCTCTACCAGAGGCCTGGGAGCTTGAGGGTCCTGCGCAGTATCTTCGCTGTTCCTAGGACTGCGATCTTCTGGACAGAGATCTCCGATGTTGTTCCCGGGATCTGCTGGAGCCACTCGCCTAGCTTGGGAGTCACCGCACCTAGTGCTCCGATTACCACGGGGACCACCGTTACCTTCACCCTCCACATCCTCTCGAGCTCTTCTCTGAGCCCTTGGTATTTCTCCAGCTTCTCGTGTTCCTTCTTCCTGATATTGCTGTCATTCGGAACCGCTACATCGATCACTACAGCCGTCGTCTTCTGTTTGTCTACCACCACTATGTCCGGTTGGTTAGCCACCACCATTTTGTCCGTCTGTATCTGGAAGTCCCACAGGATCTTAGCTCGGTCATTCTCCATCACCCTTGGGGGCATCTCCCATTTTGACCTCGGGACTTCCAGGTTATACTTGGCACAGATGTTCCTGTACACTATGCCGGCCACTTGGTTATGGCGTTCCATGTATGCCTTGCCTGCTAGCATCTTGCACCCTGCTGTTATGTGCTGGATTGTCTCTGGGGCATCTTTACACAGCCTGCACCTGGGGCCTTGCCTGGTGTGATAGACCCCAGCCTCTATAGATCTTGTACTCAGAGCTTGTTCTTGTGCTGCCATGATTAGTGCCTCCGTGCTGTCTTTCAGTCCAGCTTTGTCCAGCCACTGGTAGGATTTCTGGATATCAGCCACCTCCTCTATCTGCCGGTGGTACATACCGTGCAGGGGCCTGTCCTTCCATGATGGTTCCTCGTCTCCCTCCTCTTTCTTGGGTTTCTGCTGCCTGAGGTATTCACTGAGCACTCGGTCAGTTGGGGCCAGCAGCCTATCACTGGAGGGAAAACAGGTTAGTGTTGTCAGGGTGGCCTGTATGGGGTGGGAGCTGTTATCTGACAGAGATAACTACCTCCACTGGGTCAAGAGGGCATCCAAGAACAGAGCTAGTTTTCTTGATCAACCTGTTCAGTTTCTTCCTATCCCCAGCAGACCACACCATAAAACATGGACAATACCACCACAGAGTCCTAGAAGGTCTTCAGGAGCTCTCCCTGCTCCCTTCCAAAAGACTTCTCTGTTGCAAATACAACCGTCTCTATCCTTTTGTGTAGATGGACTCTCTGTTGTTACTCCAGATCAGTTTATTGGTTAGATCACTTATATGAGTCAGCTATCTTAATGCCCATTCTCTGGATGTTCACTGGTGTAGGTGGAGTCCACTACCTGCTCGCTGGTTTTCGGAGTGTTGATCTGGAAGTGGTTCTGCTGGCACCAGTTGACAAAGTCCTCAGTCAGTTCTCTGTATTCCCTGTTGTCCTGTTGTCAGTAAAGTACACCGTGAGGAGATGCTCTCATTGCCCACTCATTATTTTAAAATAGAGATAGCCTACATAGTTCATACATATGCAAGACTATTATGAGCCAATTAGGAGAAAGCATTAAATGAGCTGTGGGCCACTGCTGGCACTGTCATCACATTGGAGGGTCACTTTAGTGTTTAAGTAGTATAAAAACAAACGAGAAAAACCCACAAATATTTCAGAAAATGTACGGTTTTGTTTGTTTGCCACTGAATAGTGTTGGAATAAAGTGTGAAAATTATGAAGGATTAAAATATTCCAAGAGCTCAAATTACTTCACCAAAACATGTTTCAATCATATTTTATCAACACAAATTGCACAGGTTTATTGAATATGAATAACTTGTGTTAATTCAACTCAGTTGTTTAAGCTCCTGCCAAAGTAAAACATCTGTGTGCATTTAGTGTAATAAACTATTAAACCAGAATTACATATTAGGATTTAGCCAAGTGTTAGGATGTAATACAGAGTAGTATTTCTAGTAGGCTTGTTTTGATATGCCTGTTTTCATTTTATTTTCTAAATTTTAAAGAAGGCTTTAGAAAGGTCAAAATAAATCTTCTGTGAGGGCGTATCAGCTATTCTAACAGAATTCATTTTACCAATGCAAGGGTGCATTAGTACCTTGTAATACAACATATCTATTTCATAAAGGGCGAACACAAATTTCCAAAGAGACTTCCTGACAGCTGCCATTTTAAGTATAACCTCTGGTATGGGCACATTCAGTTTGCAGCAGCGGTGGCACCAAGATGGCAGCTTGAACGGTCGTGTTTTTTCAGGAGCTCCGAAAGACCGCAAAATTTGCTAAGGAACTTTATTCTCTTTCCACTCGAATTACAACTATGGATGCCCAAAAGGTTATTAAGAATGCAAAGCTGCAATTTGTGCCGTCAAACCCCAATGTTAAGACGTCTTCGCATGCTAAAGTCAGTGACCATGGCTATGCTAGCACTGAAGCTGCCAACGTGAGCCTAAACAAGCGAGAACGGGGAGCAGACTCTGCGCCGCCAACTCCATCAAAACAACCGCCGGAGGAGAAAAGAACAAAATCTTCAGAGAAGGAAGATGATATCTCCAATAAAACTATTTTTGAAGCCATTCTGGGACTTGAGAAGAAATTTGAAGTACAACTGGAAGATATCAAGGAACAAAACAGACAAAGTGCAGCTATGGTTGCCAGCTTGGCTAAGGCTGTGGAGTTTAATGCTGCAGAGATAGTTGATTGCAAACTGAAAGTTGTTAAACTGGCAAATGCGAATGAACAGCTGCTTAAAGAAAACGAAGACTTGAAAAGAAGAGTGAGAGAACAAGAGCGCTACCGAATGAGGTGGTGCTTAAAGCTGAAAGGGGTGAAGGAAGACAAAGACGAAAACATTAGAGTGAAGGTTTTGCAAACGCTTCAGAAGATTGCCCCTGACTTGAACTTAGAAGAGGCCGTTGATATTGTTCATCGCTTAGGGAAACGAGTTGATGGCAGAAACAGAAACATCATTATTTTATTCACACAAAGGCGAATCAAAGAAGAATTGTGGAGGCGCACCAAAGATTCTTCAATCTGCAAACAAGAAGGCATCAGCTTTGCAGAGATGTTGCCGCAGGAGGACATACAAGATCGACAGCGCCTATGGCCTCTGGTGGAGGAGGCAAGACGTGCGGGTAAACGAGCCTACTTTCGTGGTCCACATGCCTTCATTGATGGACGCAAAGTTGAAGAAACACAGGAGAACTAAAAATGACAAAAACTGAAATAGTGGAAACTTGTTCGCGGTCCGAGGAGCTCAGCATTTAGTACTTTTTTTTCTTTTTCGTTTTTTTCACGTGGTGAGTGATATTCTGTCTATAGTTCATGTTGAATGTTAACATTTGTTTTGGTTCTTTAAATGTTAGGGGTTTAAGAGAATCTGTTAAAAGAAAAGCCTTATTTTTGTACTGCAAAGGTAAAAAATCAAACTGTATTTTTCTACAAGAGACTCATTCATCTGATAGTGATGTATCTTTTTGGTCAAACCAATGGGGTAGCAAAATCCTGTTTAGCCATGGCTCAACGAGGTCGGGGGGTGTAGCAATTTTATTCAATAACTTTCCTGGGGATCTTGTAATACAACGGACTGACTTGAATGGTCATTGGTTGATTGCTGTAATGAGAGTTGAAAGTTTGTTTTTCATTTTAGTCAACGTTTATGGATATAATAATGAAAGTCAGAATAAAAATATGTTAGAAGATATAACTTTAAATATCTTTGAACTTAAAGATCGATACCCTACGGAATATATTTTAATGGGTGGTGATTGGAATATGACTCCTGATGAATGGACTGATAGATGGCCCTCAAGGACAGGTAGACCACAAAAAAATAACCTAATTATAGATTTTTTGATAAACAACAATTTGACAGATATTTGGAGAGTAAGAAATCCAGGAATTAAAAGCTTTTCCTGGTTTAAACCAAATGGAGCTTGTAAATCTAGAATAGACTATTGGCTAGGAAGTGACAACATTCTTAACCACACTGTAAAAGTTGTGATGTCAAATGCACCTCTTTCTGATCATTGCTTTATTGAACTATGCTTTGAATCGGAAATTAGACAATCAAATAAAAGAACTTATTGGAAGTTCAATGCCAAACTTTTACAAAATGAAGATTACTGCAACATAGTCAAAAAAATTATAAAAGATATTATGGCTGACCATTTAATTGTAGGATATATCAGTAAATGGGAATTCATTAAATTCAAAATTAGAGAATTTAGTATTCAATTCAGTAAAAACATAAGTCGAAAGCAAAGAGAATATGAATGTAAATTATTCCAAGAAATTACTTATTGCTGTAGTAAAGATGATCTAAATAGTCAAGAAAGGAGTAAACTTATGGAGTTGCAAACTAAATTAGATCAGCTCTACCTAAATAAAGCAGAAGGAGCTTTTGTGCGTTCACGCATAGTTGATATCTTCCCTGTTAATTGATGGCATTGAATGTGACGACCCTAAAATTTTGGAGAATGAAACTTATACATTCTATTCCAATTTATACTCCTCACAGTTCTCCCAAGCAGATTGTGATGTCTTTTTTGATCAAATAGATAATCTGATCCCTAAAATTGATGAATCATTTAAGGAATTTTGTGAATCTGACTTTAGAATTGAAGAGTTAGATGCATCTGTTAAGAAAATGGCGCTTAATAAATCCCCTGGTCCAGATGGGTTTACAGTTAATTTCTTCCAATTTCTTTGGGAAGACTTAAGGGAAATTTTATTCAAAGCTATACTGGCCAGTATTGAAAAGGGAGAATTGATGTCTAGCATGAAACAAGGATTAATTACATTAATTCCTAAACCAAACAAAGATAAACGACAATTGGATAACTTAAGGCCCATAACTTTATTAAATACAGATTATAAAATTTTCTCTAGCTCAATTGCGACAAGGCTCAAACAAGGGGTTTCAAGTATAATTAGTGAGACACAATCAGGGTTTTTGAAAGACAGGAACATTCATAATAATATCAGATTGGCTTTAGACTTACTGGACTACAATGATCTAATTAGTGATGACAGTTTTATTCTTTTCTTGGACTTTTATAAAGCTTTCGATTCAGTAGAACATCCTTTTATTTTAGAAACACTAACTCGATTTGGATTTGGGGATAAATTTAGGAAGATAATAGATATACTGTATAATGATATAAATAGCTCTGTGTCGTTAGGCTATGGCACTGGTAAAAGATTTAGCGTCAAAAGAGGAATTAGGCAAGGGTGTGGAAGCTCTCCGCTGTTATTCATAATGGTTGTGGAGATGCTCGCAATTTTAATTAAAAACAGCAGCGTTGCCGGAATTGAGATTATGGATAATTTTTTAATAATTAGTCAACTTGCGGATGACACTACTCTTTTCTTAAAAAATGAACATCAGATTCCCCTGGTAAAACAAATAATCACTACATTCTCAAAAGCTTCAGGCTTAAAGTTAAATTTAAATAAATGTGAACTATTGGCGTTAAAGGAGTGTCATTCACAATTACTGTACGATATAAAGGTGAAGAAGGAGGTAAAATATTTGGGCATCACAATTTCAAAAGATCACAAAGTCTTAGAAAAAGTAAATATTTCAGATAATGTTGACAAATGTAAGACAATCTTAAATAAGTGGTTACAAAGAGACATCACAATTTTTGGAAGAATATTATTAACCAAAATGGATAGTTTATCTAGATTTATATAGCCAGCTTACTCTTTATCAATATCAAATAAAGTTATTAAAACAATTAATAGCTTGAATTTTAATTTTATTTGGAGGAATAAGTGCCATTATATATCTAAAGATGATTTGGTTAAACCATACATTGAAGATGGTGGAAACGCAATTGACTTCGATATAATGAATGGTGTTTTGAAACTTAAATGGTTAAAATCCTTCCTAAATAATCCACACTCCATTTGGTTTTTTATACCAAGTAAGGTCTTTAACACATTGGGGGGTATCGATTTTCTCCTAAAGTGTGACTTTGAAATTACTAAGCTACCTGTTAAACTCTCTGAATTCCATAAACAGGTCCTTCTTTATTGGAAAATGTTATTTAAACATAATTTCACTCCACATAATAGCCCAATTTGGAACAATAGATATATACTAATGAACAGAAAATCTATTTTTATTCAAGATTGGTTATCAAAAGGTGTTTGGGCAATTGCCCATTTTGTAGATGAGGAAGGACATGTTCTAGAACATCAAGATTTTTGCCAAAAGTTTAATATCCAATGTTCTAAAAGTAAATTTAATCGGGTTATAAAATCCATTCCATTGTCACTTAAAAACATAGTTGTAAATGATATAATATATTCTGACATATCCCCCAAGTTAAGGCATTTATATATAGATGATATTCGATTTTGTGATGTTAAATGCAATAATAAGTTTCTAAGATCTTCATTAAGGAGTCTTTATTCTCCAAATTTACTTAGACGTAATTACATATTAAAAGATTTCCAAAGGGAAGAAATTGAAAAAATAAGAACTGATTATATCACCTTCCCTATCCCTCCTAAAGGGAAAGAAGTCCAATTTAAAATTTTGAATAAAATTTACCCGACAAATAGACTCCTTGGTGATAGATTCAAAATAGAAACTGGTAATTGTGTATTTTGTGAAACAGAAGAGGAGGATTTGGACCATCTATTCTTTTTGTGCAATTTTATACAAATATTTTGGTTGGATTTTCATACCTGGCTTTTTTCCAGTGGGATTCAAATTACCCCACTTACCTTAAATATGATCATGTTTGGAGTGTTTTTGAAAGAAAAGAAAGCTAATTATGGTGTTAATGTGTTATTAATCTTGTGCAAGCAATTTATACATAAATGTCGTTTTTTTAAGACCAAACCAACACTAGCTTACTGGAAAAACGACTTAAACCTGTTGGTTAAATCTTTGACTTTAGTTAAAAAGAAAAAGGCTGCTTTTTTTGTCTCCTTTGTGGAAGATTTTGATTTAGTGAGTTAATAATCTGTTAAATTATGTGACCCCATCTTTATATATATATTTTTTTCCTATGTATGAAAGTTGTTAATATGTAAGGAATGTTTATTCTCTGAATGTATAATATATGGTGCATTTTATTTGTATGTTATCTTTACTAATAATAAAAAAAAACACACTATGACCAAATCAGACAATGCAACACAACACGCAGGTCGCCCCAATGAATTGATTCAGCTTGTAGCAGTGACTTGTTAACTTCTCATTTGTCAAGCATATCTCCCATGAATGATATGAAATCATTTAGAGACATAACATTGACATCACAAAGCAGAAGCTGCAATCAGTTTTTAGGAAAGTGAGTTTAATAGGAGTAGGTAAAATAATGCAGTAATTTCTTAGTTTTATAATCCCTTTATAAATCATGTTGGCTACAGCCTATTTAGCAGTGCAAAAGGAGCATCGGACAAACAAACAAACAAATAAATAAACAGTCAACAACAACAAAAAAGTTAGTACCCAGGGATAAAAATGTTGTGTATGAAAGGGAAACCTAATGGACAGATGTGATGCCTGAACAGTGGTGGCTTTAAGTGATGTATCAACTCAAACATGCATCCATGGTCTGTGTTACATAAGTACGATGATCGGTGGTGACGGTTGGCGCCGCTTTGGAAGCAGAAACTGTTGGTTTGAAAGCCTTCAGTGTCTCCTTGTGGCGGGACTCTTATACTGCACTGTAAGATGTCGAGCAGTGTCAGCCGTATGCTAGAAAGTGATACATTAAAATTCCTGGGGTCACCATGAAGAGCTTACTTCCTTTCTTGCTCAGTGTGTAAAATGTGGTACTTAATGGATTGAAAAGAAAAATGATGGCACCCTTGTAGTTCACACAAGTGGTGATGATTCAGGGTTTTAATTTGTAAGGTTTGAATTTTGAGCCATCATAAATTTTAAAAGAGGAAAGTATACTATTTAACATATGTTAAGTCAAAGCTAATATAGCTGCTCATATATAGCTACTTATAATTTGAAGAGCTGCCTACACCAATGAGTAGACTTCCCAGAATGGAAACAGCACTCTTTGTGTGGTTTGAGAAAACAGTCAAGTTGTTAAGAACTATGACTGAGAAGGATGTGCCTGTGTACAGCAGCAGGCTGCCTTCCTAGAATTTGGATATCCCCCGTGTGCTCGTCTCTGCATTATGTGCATTACCTCTCTTGGAAAATTAAAACCACAGCAGCTTTTTATAGTTTTTTTCATTCACTATCAGCTTACACCAAAAGTCTACTCTGAAGAAGATTATTCAAAACATGCAACACAGAATAAAACAAGTTTAAATTAAAATTAAAGAAATCAAAATCTTGTGGACGTATGCCTTTTACATGTTGGCAAAATATTTAGGATGAGATGGAGATATAACACTCATGCACCCTGAAAATTATGAAGGTCTAAATATGTATCAAAGGGGCTCACTGAACATCAGTGGCTTTCTATGGGGCAAACGTACTTAAACCAGCCACTGTGACCATTGCGGCAGAGCAGAATGAATGATACTGATGGGGACTAAGAGGGTTTGTAGTTAAATTCCTGCTCTTACAGGATCAGTGAGTGTCTGTTTAAAGATTATTAACATACTTTTACATCACTATGGAACACCAGCATTTCTGCAGAGGACAGAACTCCCTGCTTTAATCTACCAAGATGCTCTGTGTTATGTTGTCATGGCAATATGAAGTCAAATAAATACAAATATACAAAAATGCACATTTAAAGGAGGACAAGAAGACAGGCAATTGGAAGAGCTTTTGAAGCAGGAAAACTTTTCTGGATTTCTCTTAATTTAACTGGAAATTTTGCGAATACAAGTCAAGAAGGAAACAAGGAGGCAGCTGGTTGGATTATATCTGAGGACAGGATGCATAAAGGAGAAGCATGAGGAGAGAGAAAACAGCAGAGCGATGGTGCAGAGCCAATCATGGATCAAGTCGAAGAAGCAAGCATCAAAACTGTGAGTAAACATAACACACAAAGAGCTAAAAATTACTGTGCTGATTAAGGAAACATTAAATTTGGTTAGTTTGGGGTCTGCAGCTTCAGGTTTGTGGATTCAGTTGGTCTAAAAATTAAGGAAAGACAAAAAATGTTTCTTTTGAAAGGTTGTTGGAGGATTCTTACTGTAAGAAATATCTGGGTGTGCATCTGCTTTTATTTAAAAAGGTTGAATTTTATTTCGTCACATTGGAAAGGGAAAATTGGAGGATCGGGACAATAATGTGGCCAGATTTACTGTTTCCTTAATCAGAACAATAATTTTGATCTGAACTAGAAATTGTAAAATGGGTTATTTTCTTTCTTCTCTACTGATCACTGTGTTAAATGTTGAGTTACTTGTCAGTCTACATTAATGTTAATGGTACTTTTAAAAAATGCAGTTTATTCGTAATTTTGTAGAAAAAGGCTCTGCACCTGTGAAAAAAAACAAGTATCCACACCCCCAAAATCACTGTGGATCAGAGTAGCTAAGCCCTGGTTAACTGCAATTATATTACAGGAGATGAAAAATATTGGAATGATTGAAAGAAACAAAGATTGCTTTAGGGTTTGAAGATTTGACTTTCTTATTGAAAGAGACAAAAACTAATCTATGTGTGACACTGAGAAAAAAACTGAACGCTTAAAAGATCTGGAGGTCTGACTGTTGTTATGCAAATGTGCAAACTTGTTTTAATGACATTAGAAAGAAAAATGGGATGTTTAAAAAGGTAATATATAAAATAGTTTCTATATTACTTGAAAAAATGATGTTGGTTAGCGCTGCTGTATTTGGAAAAATGCTGGGTCACCCCTGGTCTATACAGACAATAATCCCCTCACATATGTGATGAGTACTGCAAAGCTGAATGCAGTAGGCCACCGCTGGGTAGGTGAGCTGGCAGATTTCAGGTTTGATGTCAAATACAGGCCGGGGAAGGTGAACATCGATGCAGACTCATTCTCTCGGTTTCCACTTGACATTGACACCTACCTCACAAAGTGTACTGAAGAGCTGACGAGAGAGGCCATTCAGGCTACATGGGAGGGTTGTGAGTCTGCAAAGAGACAAGATGCTGCATATGTCGCTGCCCTGTGCCTAACATGCCCAGCCAGAGACACCTGTGAACATGTCACCATTGCAGCCTGTCACAGTGACCTGGTAAAATCCCAAAGGAAGGATCCCTCTATCAGTTAACTTATCAAACTGAAAGAAACAAAATCAGTAATAACTAATGATGGCAGAAGGAGAGCCAGTGGCCCTGTGAGAGAGCTTATGCACGAGTGGGGAAAGCTTCATATGGAAAATCAGCTGCAACATCGTACAGCGGCTCAGCGAAGGCAGCTTGTGCTGCCAGCACAATATCATCTCCTAGTGCTTAAACATCTCCATGATGACTTGGGTCAAGCAGGGCAGAGAGGGTCATTCACTTGGCACGGGACCGTTTCTACTGGCCTTTTATGAAGAAGGACATTGAGGCGTATGTGACCAGAAAACACCCCTGCATTAAGCAAAAGAAACCAGTCAAACACATCAGTAACCCTACGAAACCAGTGACTGTGAAAACTCTGAAACAGCCAGAGTACAGTACTGGCTTAGAGTATCACCACAAGCTCAGCATCAAACACACACACACACACACACACGCACACACACATATGAAGAGAGAGAGAGTATGCATAGTATGTAAACGGCTACTAAACAGACATCATAATTCGTCATACAATGAGAACAGGACAAATCAGCAATTGACACTGACTAATTAACATTATATTATTGTATATATTGTTTGGAGTTTAGTCTGCTACTGTTACTATTTTACCATTTCTTCTTGGAGGAACTGTAACCCACATAATTTCCTTAGGGATTAAGAAAGTATTCTGATTCTTAATGTTTTAGGATACATGACCTGCCATTATCCAATGACACATCTGCTTACCTGTATCTTTTGCTCGTTTCTCCTTGTAGGAGCCATAATTAAATGTATTGAATTTTAATGATCACTGGGTTTTCATTTGTTTGGTTGCTATGGTGATGTGTAACGGGAGTCACGTGGGTGGTAGCGGCGACATTAAGAGGGCGTTGTCAGTCTGTCTTTCACTGGTTTGATTTTGACAGAGAGGAGGGCTGGTAGTTTTTGTTGACCGCAGCACAACGAGTTTCCCCTTGTTGCATTAGAGCCTGTGATGTTTTAAGAGTTTGAATCGCGAGCCGATCACGTTTATTAAAGTACTTTTCAAGCACTTTAATAAACAAGCAAGCAATTCCACCTCTGGCATTATTGCGTAAAGTTGACAGCGCGTCAGGCAGGCTCAACGACTGTGGAAGTCGCTACACTCCTCTTCTTTTCTCTTTTTTTTTAAACTTTAAAAACGGGTTGTGTATGAGACTTTAAATCAACAAAATATAAAATATACATTTTAAATTGTTATTGATCCCTTTACCCCAAGTCCTAAAGTGTATATTTATTTGTGAAACTCTTAAATATTTATTGTTCGTTTACTTGCACTGCTGTAACTGGAGCCTCGTCGTCTCGTCTCTCTATATACTGGACTGTATGTAGCGGAGATGACAATAAAGTTTAATTTGTCTTCAGCAGCGAGCAGACGCACCGAGGGCTCTCACGCTCACTTTTCGCGTATAGAATTTTGAAAAAACATCGGTGCAAATTATAAGTCTGTATCATAATGTCTGGTGTTTTCGTGTTGTTGGTTTGTTTTTATTTAGTTTTATTTTGCGAGTTGGTTATTAGATGCTGCTCCAGCCAGCCAGAGAATCCCCCGCCGCCCCGCCCTCTCCTCCCTGTGCCGCAAGCAGCAGGCGCACCTCGCAAACTGAGGGCGCCGTTACTCCCAGCTAATGGGCGATAGAAAACCGATCGGTGAATATGCCATTCCCAATATGCGCTGGCATGATGTCGGGGCAGCATGAGTACAAGCATGTTTTGGGTTTTTTTTGCCGATGCCCGTGATGCAGCCCCCCACCACGATGCCGCCCCGGGCAACCGCCCGTGTCGCCCGTATCTAAAACCGCTACTGTTTATGTCATACAGCCTTGTCTCATGTATGCAGTATGCACTCAGCTTGAAGTCCTGGAACGAGACAGCTTGATATCGTATATGCATACAGATTGATGTCATATAGGCATACAGTATGATGTCATATAGGCATACAGTATGATGTCATATTTCACCACAAGCTCAGCATCAAACAGTGAATCTGAGAGCAACATATCAGCTGCAGAGGAATCCAGAGAGAGTCCAGAAAATAAATACACATTTTATATGTCAGAGCAACCCAGAGTTACCTCACCTGAAAGGGAAACTGAACAAGAACAAATTTCCTCTGTTCATTATCTCTCCTGTTTTACAGGATTGTAATCTGTGGTCACGCCCACTACAGCAAGGCCTGTAACATGAACAAATAAATACCACCAACAAGTGTCCCTAGGGGACTGGCGAGACTTTTAAGGCAAGTGATTACTTGCCAGGTTACCACATAGAATACCTAAGCTATTAACTAGCATCAATAAGTCAGTCACTAATATCCCTTGGCAGGTGATTAGCATCCCCTGGCCTAGTTACTGTCTAGTAACTAGTAACTATTTAACACCAATTCATATTATTTGTTAGATTCACTTTTCTTCTTACTTTAGTCAAAAGTCTGTTGACCTAAATATGTTCAAAGTTGCATCATCTTGATATTTACACCAGTGTTGTACAACTCTGAGTGCATTCTGCAACTGATGGGAGGGAAAGGACTCCTTAGCACGACCATTAGAAAAGCCCCTACAGCGCACAAGTAGTTTGGTGTTTAAGTGGCTCAGAGGATCAAGGACAGGAGCAGTGACAAAAGTTATCCTCTCATCACGGTGAATTGTGTGCGCCTTATACAACAGGACAGCAGGAGAGAGCTGGACCATTTTTGGTGCCTAGGTATTTTGTGCAGGCGAAGCAATGAAAAACTCACAACTGCATTTCTTAGTCTGACAGGACAGGATGATCACCCTGAGGCGCTTAAGAGAAGAAATCCAGACCCTTTAACGTTCAAGGAAATTGTGACACATTAGTACAAACAAATAATCGTTAATAAATCAATATCAGTGACTTAAAATCACAGGAGATGCAGGATGAGTTATCCAGATTCATTTAATAATTAACCAACAAATTTAGATTGTCCAATTAATGTTGCTACTAATTCCCTGATTGATACATTTCTTTACATTTGCCCATTTTTTTGTTGATCAGAAATAATTCATTGATCAAATTAAACTCCAATTCCTGCAAGCTTTGGCAAAGCTGAGCATGTTCGGTCTGTTGTGTATACAGTTGTGGCTCTAAATACAAACTGAAGTGGCAAAGTGCACAAAAGCAAACTTTGTACCACTGACAAAACATTAGACCACAACTGTATTCATAACTCAGGCTGACTCAGGCTCTGTTAGAGCTTCTGCTCTGTGACCCTGTTTTGCTTGGCATCAATAAGTCATTTGAGCCAGGGATGATTCTGAAGTTCCTCTAGGGTGAGGTGGTCTTCATGGTTCTGACAGTAACAACCCAACAGAAAACACTTGCAGTCTGTTCAGAAATACAACAGAGGGGTTTGAGTTTATCACGTTGGTGTTTATATAAGTCTGCATGTGCATTAGTGATACAGATAAAGACAGATAACACCGAAAACAGAATTTTCAAACCTTGTAATGCGACAGGTTAAAGAATTAACATTCAGCTTCCCCTCTGAAATGTCAGTGTGCATCTCAGATGTGTTGTTGTCATCAGGGATGATGTGACGTACCAGCCAATCCATCACCGCACCCAGCTGCAAAACTGTGACGCAATCTGCTGTGGTGGCATTAAAGTCCTGCCAGTTTACAGCGGCTGATTTGGTCCCTAAAATCCAGAGAGTAATTATTCATGGTAAGGAATTCATGTGGACACTAAGCGTGTGGGCAGGCAAGGACATTTAAACAGTGAGGCTGACGACCTACCATTTCTTCGTGTGACTGCTTCTGCTCTAAAAGGGACTCCAATGCCAAAATCGATGAATTTGACACATAGAAATGCTGGATGATCAGGCGATGTGTCAAACACAATATTGTCTGGCTTAATGTCTCGATGAAAGACACCCTTGGATTGCATTTCAGCGGCTGCATGTACCAGTTGTCTCATTATGACCTGACAGACAAATGAAAAATACGTTCAAATAATCAGATTTACATTATCCATTAAAGATTGCCACTAGAAGAATTGTAAAGTGCACACATAAGAAGCCATACTGGGAAATTGTCTTCTCTGCGTTTTCCAAAGAAGACAGTCCCAAAGCCTCCTTCACCCAGCTTATCCTGCTCTTCGTATTTTTCTTCAAAGTCCTCTACAGAGAGACAAAACAAACACAGGGGTTGTGATTAGTTGTATGTAGGAAAGCTGACTTTGCCTCAATGTACACATTCATACAGTCTTTGTTAGAAGCTTCCTAGTGATTAGCAGATGGATAGCAGCTAAACTCTGAGAGCTTGGGAAAGAGGCTCTATCACTGCAGGTGTGGTGTGAACTTACCTATGTACTTCTTACCTTTAGTGTGACTTTTGTATGTGCTGTGTGTATCTGACTCGTAGACGGAGCAGCTGGCCTCCTCCTGTGAGCTTGATGTCTTGCTCTTTTTACTGCGTGGTTGTTTTGTTCCATCGCTGCTTGACTTTCTTTTGCTGCTCTTCTTTCTGAAAGCAGCTGCAAAAACCAAAACCAATTAGACCTCTGAACTCCACACAGGCCTACAGATGATCAATAACTGTAAAACAAAAAATCTCTGAATGTCTCACTTACACTTCTCCAAGACAAGATGGCTGAGGCCTGGGGTTGGACTTTTGCTGTCCTTGCTTCTTTTGGAAGCTTTTTCCAGTCTTTCTGTGGCACAATCTTTGCGTTTGGAGCTCTTGATTCGCCCATCTGACGTCCTGTCCTCTATCCTGAGGAACCAGGGATCAGTGTGGCGGTCTGCAGTTTGTACAAAGATCACTTGGTTACTACTGAATCAAAACACCTGAAGTAAAAGCCCCAAATTAAGATGAATTTAACAGGTAAAGGAGACTTTACTCACCTAGATATTTACGCACACCCACAGCACGTGGTGTGGTAAAGGTCGGCCAAGATTTTGACCACATGTCAGAAACTGGTTCAAAATTGTACTAAACTCACTTGAACTCTGACTTTGTATGCACTTAGAACTATCACAAGACATTAAAACAAAACATCGGGCATTGATGACATCACAGCAATCTAACATTCTAATCTATGCAAACTGTCTCCAAGGCTACATAATATCAAATGAAATCATAGCAAAGGAGTAAAAAGCAGGATCAGTCTTAGGGTGTATGTTACATGTTTGCCAGTTTGGATGAGTGAGTGCAATACTTCATCGGCCTGTGTTGTAGCAACCTGTTGAACCTGCTGAGAAACTTTTCTTTGTCCACTCTGCCCCAAACTTCACATGCTCCATAAAGGTCGAGGCCTAGAGACCTCTGCATAGTTATTGCAATTAGCATTAGGTTATCAGTGTCATCTGATATACAGTGGCTTGCAAAAGTATTCGGCCCCCTTGAACTTTTCCACATTTTGTCACATTACAGCCACAAACATGAATCAATTTTATTGGAATTCCACGTGAAAGACCAATACAAAGTGGTGTACACTTGAGAAGTGGAACGAAAATCATACATGATACCAAACATTTTTTACAAATAAATAACTGCAAAGTGGGGACACCTGGCTGGAGATGCTCACTCAAGGACAACACCATACCATCCAAATGGCAACCCATTTCCAGCTGAGCCATTTAATTGGATATTTCTTCAAATGCTAAGGACACTGGAGGAGAAGGCAAAGAGCAGCTGGAAAGAGCATCTGCCTCAGATAGTACATGCATACAACTGCACCAGGCATGAGGCAACAGGCTTTTCACCCCACTACCTCTTGTATGGTCGACACCCCCGTCTCCTAGTAGACTTAATTTTTGGCCTGTTAGCCAGAGATGGGACTGAAAGACCTCAGAGCTATGCCAGATTTGCGTCTCTACTGTGATGTCAAATATCAATACCAGAATGTGTGTCGATGTATGTGCATTCATTTGTGCATGCGTGGAGATCTGAGGTTGGCTGGTAGGGTGGACCTCTGTGCATAATCACAAGTGTGTGCAAACATTTCCATGATTGGATTTCTTGGAATTTGGTTTCTTTGGGGGATTTTTTCAAGTTTTTGTAATGTGACAGGTTAAAGAATTAACATTCAGCTTACCCTCTGAAATGTCAGAGTGCATCTCAGATGTGTTGTTGTCATCAGGGATGATGTGACGTACCAGCCAATCCATCACCGCACCCAGCTGCAAAACTGTGACGCAATCTGCTGTGGTGGCATTAAAGTCCTGCCAGTTTACAGCGGCTGATTTGGTCCCTAAAATCCAGAGAGTAATTATTCATGGTAAGGAATTCATGTGGACACTAAGCGTGTGGGCAGGCAAGGACATTTAAACAGTGAGGCTGACGACCTACCATTTCTTCGTGTGACTGCTTCTGCTCTAAAAGGGACTCCAATGCCAAAATCGATGAATTTGACACATAGAAATGCTGGATGATCAGGCGATGTGTCAAACACAATATTGTCTGGCTTAATGTCTCGATGGAAGACACCCTTGGATTGCATTTCAGCGGCTGCATGTACCAGCTGTCTCATTATGACCTGACAGACAAATGAAAAATACGTTCAAATAATCAGATTTACATTATCCATTAAAGATTGCCACTAGAAGAATTGTAAAGTGCACACATAAGAAGCCATACTGGGAAATTGTCTTCTCTGCGTTTTCCAAAGAAGACAGTCCCAAAGCCTCCTTCACCCAGCTTATCCTGCTCTTCGTATTTTTCTTCAAAGTCCTCTACAGAGAGACAAAACAAACACAGGGGTTGTGATTAGTTGTATGTAGGAAAGCTGACTTTGCCTCAATGTACACATTCATACAGTCTTTGTTAGAAGCTTCCTAGTGATTAGCAGATGGATAGCAGCTAAACTCTGAGAGCTTGGGAAAGAGGCTCTATCACTGCAGGTGTGGTGTGAACTTACCTATGTACTTCTTACCTTTAGTGTGACTTTTGTATGTGCTGTGTGTATCTGACTCGTAGACGGAGCAGCTGGCCTCCTCCTGTGAGCTTGATGTCTTGCTCTTTTTACTGCGTGGTTGTTTTGTTCCATCGCTGCTTGACTTTCCTTTGCTGCTCTTCTTTCTGAAAGCAGCTGCAAAAACCAAAACCAATTAGACCTCTGAACTCCACACAGGCCTACAGATGATCAATAACTGTAAAACAAAAAATCTCTGAATGTCTCACTTACACTTCTCCAAGACAAGATGGCTGAGGCCTGGGGTTGGACTTTTGCTGTCCTTGCTTCTTTTGGAAGCTTTTTCCAGTCTTTCTGTGGCACAATCTTTGCGTTTGGAGCTCTTGATTCGCCCATCTGACGTCCTGTCCTCTATCCTGAGGAACCAGGGATCAGTGTGGCGGTCTGCAGTTTGTACAAAGATCACTTGGTTACTACTGAATCAAAACACCTGAAGTAAAAGCCCCAAATTAAGATGAATTTAACAGGTAAAGGAGACTTTACTCACCTAGATATTTACGCACACCCACAGCGCGTGGTGTGGTAAAGGTCGGCCAAGATTTTGACCACATGTCAGAAACTGGTTCAAAATTGTACTAAACTCACTTGAACTCTGACTTTGTCTGCACTTAGAACTATCACAAGACATTAAAACAAAACATCGGGCATTGATGACATCACAGCAATCTAACATTCTAATCTATGCAAACTGTCTCCAAGGCTACATAATATCAAATGAAATCATAGCAAAGGAGTAAAAAGCAGGATCAGTCTTAGGGTGTATGTTACATGTTTGCCAGTTTGGATGAGTGAGTGCAATACTTCATCGGCCTGTGTTGTAGCAACCTGTTGAACCTGCTGAGAAACTTTTCTTTGTCCACTCTGCCCCAAACTTCACATGCTCCATAAAGGTCGAGGCCTAGAGACCTCTGCATAGTTATTGCAATTAGCATTAGGTTATCAGTGTCATCTGATATACAGTGGCTTGCAAAAGTATTCGGCCCCCTTGAACTTTTCCACATTTTGTCACATTACAGCCACAAACATGAATCAATTTTATTGGAATTCCATGTGAAAGACCAATACAAAGTGGTGTACACTTGAGAAGTGGAACGAAAATCATACATGATACCAAACATTTTTTACAAATAAATAACTGCAAAGTGGGGACACCTGGCTGGAGATGCTCACTCAAGGACAACACCATACCATCCAAATGGCAACCCATTTCCAGCTGAGCCATTTAATTGGATATTTCTTCAAATGCTAAGGACACTGGAGGAGAAGGCAAAGAGCAGCTGGAAAGAGCATCTGCCTCAGATAGTACATGCATACAACTGCACCAGGCATGAGGCAACAGGCTTTTCACCCCACTACCTCTTGTATGGTCGACACCCCCGTCTCCTAGTAGACTTAATTTTTGGCCTGTTAGCCAGAGATGGGACTGAAAGACCTCAGAGCTATGCCAGATTTGCGTCTCTACTGTGATGTCAAATATCAATACCAGAATGTGTGTCGATGTATGTGCATTCATTTGTGCATGCGTGGAGATCTGAGGTTGGCTGGTAGGGTGGACCTCTGTGCATAATCACAAGTGTGTGCAAACATTTCCATGATTGGATTTCTTGGAATTTGGTTTCTTTGGGGGATTTTTTCAAGTTTTTGTAATGTGACAGGTTAAAGAATTAACATTCAGCTTACCCTCTGAAATGTCAGAGTGCATCTCAGATGTGTTGTTGTCATCAGGGATGATGTGACGTACCAGCCAATCCATCACCGCACCCAGCTGCAAAACTGTGACGCAATCTGCTGTGGTGGCATTAAAGTCCTGCCAGTTTACAGTGGCTGATTTGGTCCCTAAAATCCAGAGAGTAATTATTCATGGTAAGGAATTCATGTGGACACTAAGCGTGTGGGCAGGCAAGGACATTTAAACAGTGAGGCTGACGACCTACCATTTCTTCGTGTGACTGCTTCTGCTCTAAAAGGGACTCCAATGCCAAAATCGATGAATTTGACACATAGAAATGCTGGATGATCAGGCGATGTGTCAAACACAATATTGTCTGGCTTAATGTCTCGATGGAAGACACCCTTGGATTGCATTTCAGCGGCTGCATGTACCAGCTGTCTCATTATGACCTGACAGACAAATGAAAAATACGTTCAAATAATCAGATTTACATTATCCATTAAAGATTGCCACTAGAAGAATTGTAAAGTGCACACATAAGAAGCCATACTGGGAAATTGTCTTCTCTGCGTTTTCCAAAGAAGACAGTCCCAAAGCCTCCTTCACCCAGCTTATCCTGCTCTTCGTATTTTTCTTCAAAGTCCTCTACAGAGAGACAAAACAAACACAGGGGTTGTGATTAGTTGTATGTAGGAAAGCTGACTTTGCCTCAATGTACACATTCATACAGTCTTTGTTAGAAGCTTCCTAGTGATTAGCAGATGGATAGCAGCTAAACTCTGAGAGCTTGGGAAAGAGGCTCTATCACTGCAGGTGTGGTGTGAACTTACCTATGTACTTCTTACCTTTAGTGTGACTTTTGTATGTGCTGTGTGTATCTGACTCGTAGACGGAGCAGCTGGCCTCCTCCTGTGAGCTTGATGTCTTGCTCTTTTTACTGCGTGGTTGTTTTGTTCCATCGCTGCTTGACTTTCCTTTGCTGCTCTTCTTTCTGAAAGCAGCTGCAAAAACCAAAACCAATTAGACCTCTGAACTCCACACAGGCCTACAGATGATCAATAACTGTAAAACAAAAAATCTCTGAATGTCTCACTTACACTTCTCCAAGACAAGATGGCTGAGGCCTGGGGTTGGACTTTTGCTGTCCTTGCTTCTTTTGGAAGCTTTTTCCAGTCTTTCTGTGGCACAATCTTTGCGTTTGGAGCTCTTGATTCGCCCATCTGACGTCCTGTCCTCTATCCTGAGGAACCAGGGATCAGTGTGGCGGTCTGCAGTTTGTACAAAGATCACTTGGTTACTACTGAATCAAAACACCTGAAGTAAAAGCCCCAAATTAAGATGAATTTAACAGGTAAAGGAGACTTTACTCACCTAGATATTTACGCACACCCACAGCACGTGGTGTGGTAAAGGTCGGCCAAGATTTTGACCACATGTCAGAAACTGGTTCAAAATTGTACTAAACTCACTTGAACTCTGACTTTGTATGCACTTAGAACTATCACAAGACATTAAAACAAAACATCGGGCATTGATGACATCACAGGAATCTAACATTCTAATCTATGCAAACTGTCTCCAAGGCTACATAATATCAAATTAAATCATAGCAAAGGAGTAAAAAGCAGGATCAGTCTTAGGGTGTATGTTACATGTTTGCCAGTTTGGATGAGTGAGTGCAATACTTCATCGGCCTGTGTTGTAGCAACCTGTTGAACCTGCTGAGAAACTTTTCTTTGTCCACTCTGCCCCAAACTTCACATGCTCCATAAAAGTGGAGGCCTAGAGACCTCTGCATAGTTATTGCAATTAGCTTTAGGTTATCAGTATCATCT
Organism: Pelmatolapia mariae; assembly: GCF_036321145.2. Classification (NCBI taxonomy): domain Eukaryota; kingdom Metazoa; phylum Chordata; class Actinopteri; order Cichliformes; family Cichlidae; genus Pelmatolapia; species Pelmatolapia mariae. The sequence continues at coordinate 26,777,705 of NC_086238.1, read as the reverse complement.
GATATACAGTGGCTTGCAAAAGTATTCGGCCCCCTTGAACTTTTCCACATTTTGTCACATTACAGCCACAAACATGAATCAGTTTTATTGGAATTCCACGTGAAAGACCAATACAAAGTGGTGTACACTTGAGAAGTGGAACGAAAATCATACATGATACCAAACATTTTTTACAAATAAATAACTGCAAAGTGGGGACACCTGGCTGGAGATGCTCACTCAAGGACAACACCATACCATCCAAATGGCAACCCATTTCCAGCTGAGCCATTTAATTGGATATTTCTTCAAATGCTAAGGACACTGGAGGAGAAGGCAAAGAGCAGCTGGAAAGAGCATCTGCCTCAGATAGTACATGCATACAACTGCACCAGGCATGAGGCAACAGGCTTTTCACCCCACTACCTCTTGTATGGTCGACACCCCCGTCTCCTAGTAGACTTAATTTTTGGCCTGTTAGCCAGAGATGGGACTGAAAGACCTCAGAGCTATGCCAGATTTGCGTCTCTACTGTGATGTCAAATATCAATACCAGAATGTGTGTCGATGTATGTGCATTCATTTGTGCATGCGTGGAGATCTGAGGTTGGCTGGTAGGGTGGACCTCTGTGCATAATCACAAGTGTGTGCAAACATTTCCATGATTGGATTTCTTGGAATTTGGTTTCTTTGGGGGATTTTTTCAAGTTTTTGTAATGCGACAGGTTAAAGAATTAACATTCAGCTTACCCTCTGAAATGTCAGAGTGCATCTCAGATGTGTTGTTGTCATCAGGGATGATGTGACGTACCAGCCAATCCATCACCGCACCCAGCTGCAAAACTGTGACGCAATCTGCTGTGGTGGCATTAAAGTCCTGCCAGTTTACAGCGGCTGATTTGGTCCCTAAAATCCAGAGAGTAATTATTCATGGTAAGGAATTCATGTGGACACTAAGCGTGTGGGCAGGCAAGGACATTTAAACAGTGAGGCTGACGGCCTACCATTTCTTCGTGTGACTGCTTCTGCTCTAAAAGGGACTCCAATGCCAAAATCGATGAATTTGACACATAGAAATGCTGGATGATCAGGCGATGTGTCAAACACAATATTGTCTGGCTTAATGTCTCGATGGAAGACACCCTTGGATTGCATTTCAGCGGCTGCATGTACCAGCTGTCTCATTATGACCTGACAGACAAATGAAAAATACGTTCAAATAATCAGATTTACATTATCCATTAAAGATTGCCACTAGAAGAATTGTAAAGTGCACACATAAGAAGCCATACTGGGAAATTGTCTTCTCTGCGTTTTCCAAAGAAGACAGTCCCAAAGCCTCCTTCACCCAGCTTATCCTGCTCTTCGTATTTTTCTTCAAAGTCCTCTACAGAGAGACAAAACTAACACAGGGGTTGTGATTAGTTGTATGTAGGAAAGCTGACTTTGCCTCAATGTACACATTCATACAGTCTTTGTTAGAAGCTTCCTAGTGATTAGCAGATGGATACCAGCTAAACTCTGAGAGCTTGGGAAAGAGGCTCTATCACTGCAGGTGTGGTGTGAACTTACCTATGTACTTCTTACCTTTAGTGTGACTTTTGTATGTGCTGTGTGTATCTGACTCGTAGACGGAGCAGCTGGCCTCCTCCTGTGAGCTTGATGTCTTGCTCTTTTTACTGCGTGGTTGTTTTGTTCCATCGCTGCTTGACTTTCCTTTGCTGCTCTTCTTTCTGAAAGCAGCTGCAAAAACCAAAACCAATTAGACCTCTGAACTCCACACAGGCCTACAGATGATCAATAACTGTAAAACAAAAAATCTCTGAATGTCTCACTTACACTTCTCCAAGACAAGATGGCTGAGGCCTGGGGTTGGACTTTTGCTGTCCTTGCTTCTTTTGGAAGCTTTTTCCAGTCTTTCTGTGGCACAATCTTTGCGTTTGGAGCTCTTGATTCGCCCATCTGACGTCCTGTCCTCTATCCTGAGGAACCAGGGATCAGTGTGGCGGTCTGCAGTTTGTACAAAGATCACTTGGTTACTACTGAATCAAAACACCTGAAGTAAAAGCCCCAAATTAAGATGAATTTAACAGGTAAAGGAGACTTTACTCACCTAGATATTTACGCACACCCACAGCACGTGGTGTGGTAAAGGTCGGCCAAGATTTTGACCACATGTCAGAAACTGGTTCAAAATTGTACTAAACTCACTTGAACTCTGACTTTGTCTGCACTTAGAACTATCACAAGACATTAAAACAAAACATCGGGCATTGATGACATCACAGCAATCTAACATTCTAATCTATGCAAACTGTCTCCAAGGCTACATAATATCAAATGAAATCATAGCAAAGGAGTAAAAAGCAGGATCAGTCTTAGGGTGTATGTTACATGTTTGCCAGTTTGGATGAGTGAGTGCAATACTTCATCAGCCTGTGTTGTAGCAAGCTGTTGAACCTGCTGAGAAACTTTTCTTTGTCCACTCTGCCCCAAACTTCACATGCTCCATAAAAGTGGAGGCCTAGAGACCTCTGCATAGTTATTGCAATTAGCATTAGGTTATCAGTATCATCTGATATATATGACATTTACAGTACAGTACTCACACATGACATAGGAGGGAAGAAATATGAACTTTTTGACATAAATTTGATCATATGAAATTGGATTTTTTTAAAATATGAAATAATGTAACTTTTTCCTTCCGTCATACTTCAGCAATATAATATCTTAAGTTTTGAACATTTTTAAACATTTAAGTTTGCTCCTACATGGATGTGCTCCACAATCATTGGTCAGTCATGTTAAAATCCATTATCAGTGGAAAACAAACCTGATCCTCTACTAGAGGCGATTGTGTAATACCTTTTAGACATAACACTAAGCAAACAGTTATTATCAGTTAAAGGTAGTGAGATTTGGAGTGATACATGACACATGATGGAATAAGACACGCAGGCTTAATGCACATAAGTCTGCACACATCTAGACATTAACAGATACACACACATGGCCACCCTTTATATCGGTGGACCTCCCCCAGGCCACACTGCCCTCCCCTTCTCAGAGAAACCCTCAACAGAAGAGTTGAGAAACACAAAACTTGTGAGATCTGAATGTTCTGGTGAGTCTCCATCTGTTACAGGTGGGTGCTGCCTGGACTGTCTCAAGACAGACCAGACCAGGTGCACCACAGACACTTCAAACCTCATCTCAGGACAAAAACCAAAAGAACAACATAAAAAATGAGAAAACTTGCCTTAGAAACATGCAGGGTTAGAGGAGACGGCAGCCGTGTAGAGGTGAGCCTGTGTGAGTCTCTTTTCTTTTAGTGAACAACAGAAAAACAGAAAAAAGAAAGAAAACTTACCTTAAAAATCTGTAGGGTTGTTTTCTCTGAGACATGTTGGAATCTGTAAACAGTTACTCCGAAAAGGATCCAGATGTTTCAAAATACTTCTCTGGCAAATGTTTCAATTCTGCGAACATAAATGCTGTGATTAATGGACTAAAAGTCATTACTTCTCACCCCTATTTATGGATTTAAGGATCAAAGGATCAAATTGGTGGTAAGATTCTAAATATATGTGATGTCATAGTCCTGTTAAATAGTCCCAATTTCAAACCTCATGTGAGGGCAAAAACCACAAGAACAGCATAAAAAAGGAGAAACCGTACCTTAGAAACATGCCGGGATACAGGAGACGGCAGCACTGCAGAGGTGAGGACACGCATCTGTTTGAAATAAACAAAACAATAAGCACAGTTATACATACACACACACACACTCCCAAAAACTAGCCAGCCCTCATGAGGAGGTTGCGACGCCCTCCAGGTGCGGGAAAGAAAGCAGGAAAAACCGGGAGTGGGCCGCCTCACCGCTCTTAACATTGGTGGACCGCCCCAAAGAAATCCAAACATGGAAATGCTTGCACACACATGTGATTATGCATAGAGGTCCATCCTACCAGCCAACATCAGATCTCCACGCATGCACACATGAATGCACATACATTTACACACATCCAGAGATAAACTCCCCCAAAGAAACCAAATTCCCAGAAATTAAAACATGGAAATGTTTGCACACACTTGTGATTATGCGTAGACGTCCACCCTACCAGCAAACCTCAGGACTCCATGCAGGCAGACATGAATGCACATACATTTACACACATCCAGAGATAAACTCCCCAAAAGAAATCCAAACATGGAAATTTTGTGCACACTGCACACACATTCAGAGTTCTGAATGTACTGGTGAGTCTCCACCTGTTACAGGTGGGTGCAACCTGGACTGTCTCAAGACAGACGAGACCAGATCCACCAAAGAAACTGCAGATGTGCATCTTTTTGAAATATATAACACAATAAACACAGTCGTGCAGACACATACACTCACACAGGCTGCGAAAGCCTAGCCAGCCCTCGTGATGGTGTGGCACCACCCCTCAGGCGTGTGAAAGAAAGCAGAAAAAACCCAGACTGGGCCGCCTGGCCACCCATTATAAAGGTGGACCTCCTCCGGAGAGAAACCCTTTATAGAAGAGTTGAGAAAGACAAAATTTGTGAGGTCTGAATGTTCTGGTGAGTCTCCACCTGCTGCAGGTGAGTGCAGCCTGGACTGTCTCGAGACAGACCAGATCAGCTGCACCACAGACACTTCATACCTCATCTCAGGAGAAAAACTGAAAGAGCAACATAAAAAAGGAGAAAACCGACCTCAGAAACATGACCAACATCTGTTTGATTAGACTAACAAATAATGGTTGGCCATTTTCAGGTCCTCGCCTAACCTTCAGTCGATGTTCGAGGTCATCGAAACGCTTAGGTTTTATATCGACTTTCCTTGGACTGATAATCTGTCTCGTATTGAAATTGTTCTTTGGTCAGTTTTGCCTGTTGCAGAATTTCAGGGTCGCTCTTGTTGACTTTAATAGCCACGATCTGTCTGTTTGCTCTGTGAATTGGTTAGAAACAAAACTGAACTTGTTTTGGTTTCTGTCCTAAAATGTTCTCAAAACGTCTCGAAAGGGTTTGGGTTGGTGTCAGGTCAACGTCCGTTATGCCATAAAGTATAATAGGTGAGCGCTGGTATTTATGGGTTTTGGGATCAAAGCAAAGCTACCAGTCATACAGGATCAAAGCAAAGTTACCGCATCACAAGGGATCAAAGTGATTCTAATGTATGCGCAGGCGCACACACACATGTTTGTTTGTGTAATATTGTTCACACTGAATTTGACCGTAGGAAATTTAATATGAGTCAATCAAAGAAAATGTTAGTTTTGAAGAATTTTGAAATTACGAAACTGACAATTACGAGAATTGTTTTTTTTTTCTTTTGCATAACATGTCGAGCTTTTCTGTATATAGTCATTTCGTACAAGAAATTGATGAAAATGTTCTATTTTATTTTAACAATCATCAACTTCATATGCAGGTTTCGTACGGGTGCTTGAAATCCTTGAACAATCTTGGATTTTAATATTGTAGTGCTTCTATTTGGGATTTTGTGCTTAAAACGTCTTGAAACTGTATTTCATTCACCACAAATAACTATCTGATTGAATAGTTTTCTTATCAGATAGAGAAATAAAAAGTCTAAAAGCAACATTTCTCTGCCTGGGCTGCCTTGTAGCTCTGCACGTCAGTCTGTTTCAATTTGTGACCCCCCACCCCCTCCCCGAACAGTCGGGGGTGAGTGCACTAACGTGCCTGGAGGCCGTTTTAATGAGTGTTTGCTGGAAAACCAAAAATACAAGAAGGATTTGTACGTTTTCACAATGGGGGAGTTTGCGTAAGTCCTAGTAAATCATTTTCTCGAGTGTGTACGTTACACATGCTAATTTTTAAAATCGTTTTTATTATTTTGCTAGCTAGCAAACTCGCGGGATAAATGATTGAAATGCACTCAGTGTGATGCAATACGGTGCCGCTATTATAACAGTTAGTTATTGCAGGGTAATTTATGGAATATGCTGTGAATTTAACCAAGATTACACAGCAGTAGCAGTAATGCGAGTTACTTCTCCAAAGTGAAAGCTTTAAACGTTAGCCCGATGCTTAACTAGCCAACTCAAGGCTTTCTGATTGAAGGCTAAAAGCGGCGTTGTCACCAAGTAAACAGAATATTGATTATATTTTTGTGTATTGCTGCAGTTTTTTCAAGTATTAACTTGGTGCTTTTGGCAACCTTAGGGGGAAATAATGGTAATATGACTGATCCATATGGACACAAAGAATATAGACTTTTTTGTGCTACCGAAGTTTCGTGGCTTTCATTCAAAATCTGTTTATCGTTAAACAACTTAAACATTATAATGGCTTCAAACTCACATTGAGGCCTGTGGGGCACTATCAGCCACTGAAACAGTAGACAAATGAATATTTCATACCTGAAGGCTGCCTGTTTATCTAAGGGAGATGAACAATACATTATAATTGTATATAATAATATCACAGATGATAGATTAAATAGGTTTTTGATAGATGCTTGTGCATTTTTAAAGTCTTATATGTTGAATTGAACTGAGTATGTCATCTGTTCAAAGCCTCTCCCAGTCAGTGCTGTTCTCTATGCCTGTCTTACTCTACATGATATTTTTTAACATCAGCATGCTAAAGGACTTGTTTGGAAGAGACTGCTATTTTATATGCTAAAATATGTTTTTCTTCTGGGCCAAGTTGGTGAAAACACTTTATTATCCTCTAATAGATTTTGTAAATGCTTGGTGATGGTAGTACCCAAAACTAGCTGCATCAGGTACTTCCCTGTGTATTTGGAGAGGATCAGAAGTCCCAGGAATAAAAAAAGCCCCCAAAACAAAAACGGCAACTAATTATTTATCTGCACAGCCGTACAAGTGGCTGACTGCTAGTTTGGTCCTCTGAGGCCGTGTCCTAGTCAGAGTGTCTCGCTAGATTTCTCTCTCTTCTGTTAATTGAGCGTTTTTTGTTTGTTTGTTTTGTTGCAGTTCTGGGTAATAAGTTAAATTAATAAAATAAATATTGTAATTGCATTTCTGTTTGTTCTGTACTTGCTAACTGTCAATTCAGAAGAAAATGTAGCTGCTGTCTTCCTGTTGCTGTTTGCCAACAAACTCGGTTCCTTTGCCCGATAATTTACTTTAAAAAAAATGCCTACATGTATATTTATAAGCTGAGTTATTATATAGCTGAATAATTATATCTTTCAATTCATAACTAATAATGTTTTATTTTAAATTTGTGTCTGTGTCTTTTAGCTTCTTCTGCTTATTATTGTTATCCATCCATTTTCTTCTGCTTATCAAGGACTGGTTTACCCGGGCAGCAGCCTAAGCAGAGAAGCCCACATCTCCCTCTCCCCAGCCACCTCCTCCACTTCTTCTGGGATAACACCAAGACATCCTCAGGCCAGCTGAGAGATATAGCCTCTCCAGAGTGTCCTGGGTCTGCCCTGGGGCCTCTTTCTCCTTTTCTCATCAGCCTCTCTTCAACGTGAAGGAATAGCAGTTCTACTCTGAGCCCCTTTTGAGTAGCTGAACTCCTCAGCCTGTCTTTAAGGGAGAGGCAACACCCTTAGAGAAAGCTCATTTTTTTTCATCTGTCAGTCCTCTGCTCACCTGTCCCCAAACTCCTAAACGAGACCCAGAGAAGATTAAACTCCTCCGCTTGATGCTGCAAGTCATTGTTTTTTCTTGTCTTTTTCTCAACATTTTCCGATAATTCTAAAAATATATGTACAACAGTTTGTTTGTACAGTCAGCATTTGTATATATACAGCAGTATTCTCAAACAAGCAATAGTGAACGCACCTGTGTGAGGCAAATTCCACAATCACAGTTCAATCAGTCCCCCCACCCTGACACTTTTTTCCGCTTTAAGTGAGGAAATGGAATTAAATCTGGACACATCTTTATCTTTTTTGGACATATCAACATATCTTTTTACGGTTAAGAGAATATGGTCATCAGATTGGAGAAGCTGAACAATCAGAGCTGTGATAATGATATTTAAGGTGTGTTGACTGGTTCATAATGTCAGCTCATGTCAGAAAACATCCCATGCTAAAAGTTGCCACTAGCTGCTGGTTGATGGTGAATTTATTGTGTATTTTCCACAGTCTGTACAGATGAAGAGTAGCAGAGCTGGAGATGAGGCAGGAGGAAGTGTTGACTCAATTCAATTTCAGTTTATTTATATAGCGTTAATCACAACAACAGTCACCTCAAGACACTTTATACTGCAAGGTGGAGGCCCTATTGTAATACAGAGAAAACTAAATGATCAAAAAAACCCCTTTTGAGTGAGCACTTGGTGACTGTGGGAAGGAAAAACACCATTTTAACTGGAAGAAACTTCCAGCAGAACCAGGTATAGGGAGGGGCAGCCTCTGAGGACTGGTTGGGGTTGAGGGGAGGGAGAAAGGACAAAGGACACGCTGTGGAAGAGAGCCACTCTATGAGCTGTTCATTCAGTTTGTGGTTTAGCTTGACTCCATGACGTTTCGAACTAATGCTTTGCTCAATTAATGTTGCAATGAATTATGGGTGGATTTTACTGATATTCTATCTTTATGTTGTCACCAAACAGATCTACAGATTTGGGATAAGCTACAGGCTCCTCCACCCCTGCTGGCTCTTCTGTCCTGCCCAGGTTGGCGCTCCTGGTGCCCCCTCGTCAGGTCCAGCAGTCCTACCGTCCATCCAACAGCTCCTTCTCCCCTCTTACAGCCTCTATGGGAGCTCCATCTGTGGTGGCTACAGGCCTTACAGCTACAACTATGGTGGCGGCTATGGTGGTGGCTACAGCCTGGGAGGATACAGACACACACCTCACCTTGAAGACGTCCCCCCCAGCAGGTTTGTGCAGCAGGTGGAAGAGATGGAACAGCAAGCACTTACATATTCACATGAGTACATTTTGTTGTTTTGAGAGGTGTACTCAACACAGGACAGTGGCTGCAGGTGCTAATTGTTTTGAGTTAAAGTAATTAAGGCTGCTGTTGTAAAGTTTGATAATAGAATCTGAACCTGGTAATGTTCAGGGCTGCAGTACACGTGTAAAGATGAGTCTGCTTGTATGACATCATATGTGCCTTTGTGTAACTCTGTGGCAAATAAATTGGGTACCATAGCTCCATATGCCATTAGTTACTTTACAAGTGTAAGGAAAAGCAGAAGGACTTGTTTTTGGTTAAGACCAGTTAAAATTATGAATGTCGTTAATTCAGTTTCCTTGCTTGGTTTAGACACTAACTGGGCGAGCGAGGAGGACGACCACGTGGTGGCCAGAGGAGAATATGACTTGACAGCTGCTTCTCAGGAGGAGCTTTCTATGCGAGCTGGAGAGATGCTCAACCTCGCTCCTAAAGGTGATGAGCTTTTTACTGGCTGCGGGACATTTGATTCTGAGTGCTTTGACCCAAAACCTTCTATTTTTGTTTTCCTTATCTTACAACTAACAGATGAGGGCTCTTCTTTTGTGTGAGCGTGCCCCATGTTTACATCTATCACAGTGTTTTCCTCTCCCTCGTGTTTAGAGCTACAGCCCCGTGTGCGTGGCTGGCTCCTGGCCAGTGTGGACGGTGAGACCACATGCTCGTCCCAGCCAACTACGTTAAGATCCTCAGCAAGAGAAGAGACCGCCGGGCCACAGATATGAGAGGCTCGCTCAGGCCCAGCAGGCAAACACGCAGGCACCCCAAACAACCTCGTCTGCACAAATACCCTAATCTGTGCCTCTCCTGCAGCCCATAAACGTACAGCATCTACCCACATCATGTACAGTACTTGAATGATCCATCTCGTCTTTCAGCTCAGTCTCGTCAGATTCATTAGGCTCAGCTGTGTCCCCCTCCTGTGTGCAGTTTCCTCGTTTCCCTCTGTGTGTATTTATAGTAGTGATGGCCAAACAAAGCTTTCTGAAGCATTGAAGCTTGTGTTGAAAAACGATTCATTACTGGAAGCTTTTTAACACAGTCCTCTCTGGTGACATCTGGTGGTCAAAAATATGAAGAGCAGCTTGAATCTACAAAAAAACTGAACTGCGTCATTATGATTGCCCACTCTACACAGTGGAATTCACAATTCACAATTGGACATCACTGATCACGTGACTGTGGCCAAATGAATCAAGCATCGACAGAGTGCTTCTGAAGCGGTGTGTTGGTGTTTTTTGACACACGCGCCGGAGCGTCAGCTTCAAGCGGGCCCTCACTAATTTATAGCATTTGTCCTCTTGTGTGTGTTACTGGTCCGTCTGTGCTCCTCCATGCTGTTTTTCCTGCTTGTCATCCTTCGTGTTTTAACTCCATTCCCTCGTGTCCAGGTTTGTTATTTGGTTCTCAGCTTTCCCAGTTTAGGTTTTCTTAGTTTTGTTTCTCGCCTCCCTCGCCTTTGTTTGTATGTCACTCTCCATGAATAAAGCTCACTCACATCAGCAGTGCCTGCATCTTGGGTCCTCCATTCATATCTCAACACGCAAACCCTGACATTTATGGTGTAGTTACATACTACTAGGAAGTGCTGACAAAATATGAAATTATGATGCTATTTATATAGAGGCACAATACCAACACAGAACAGCGGGGACACAGAACCAAAACCTAAGAACTAACAAAGACACATCAAGAAATCAAAGATTAATAAAACAAAACAGAAAACACTGGGCCATCGACCCAGGACCGTGACATTCAGTTTCTCAAGGAATAATCAAAGCAAACATTTTTTTCTTTTTATGAATAAGAGATTTCCTTTTTTGGGTTACATGATGGTGTAAGTTCCAGCACAGCTCATTTAGTTTGCAGAAGTGCTCCGAGGCCCCTATGAAACATAATTGAAAGAATCTAATAAATTAGAGGGTGCAATAGCTGTAGTATGACTTTTTGTCCTCATGCTGCATGACGACTTTACTTTTTTTTGTTTTTTTGGTGGGAGGAAGTTGACATCTCAGTCCATTGTGACGTGCAGATCTTTGACTGGCTTATGAACTCCGTCAGGAGGAACTCTGCAGGAGAGGGAAACAAGGACAAACAAACCCGGCTTGGTAAAAAGGAACAAGAACAGAAAAAAATCAACATTATTACCCATCCCTGATCTGTCATTTACACCACCTGTGGCGCTTGATTTATTGGTCACTAAACGTGGTGTGTGTTTGGTGCGTCACTGGCTGCGTGTTCTGTGTTATTTGTCGGTGGTGGGGTTTGGGCATTGATATTTGAAATCACAGCAGAGAGACTGGATGTGATGTCAGAACCCTCTAAATCTTGTAATTTACAGATATTTAATTCCAAATGATTTGACTGCATCGTTGTGTCTTTGAGTTATGACCCAAACTATCTATCAACTTTGTGAATAAATTCACGTCCCCCTGTGACTCATAATTACACCACAGTTCAGATGGCATGAATGAGTCATGAGGTCACACCAACAGTGACAACATCAGCAGTGACATCACTAAAGTTGCCAGGTGAGTCCATAAATAGAACCCGTGACGTGGAGCAGGTACCGCCGTTTGGACAATGCCACGACGCAGGTATAGACGCAAACATGCGAGGTCTTCTCGCCCCGTTCGCAGACGCAGGAGACCCCACAAGGCCTCCGGTGTCCGCAGACGTGGGAGAAGATACCGTCGCAGACATTAGACAATCTCAATAAACATGTAGGATGAACATCAAAACTGTGGTCCAATCAAGTTTTTTTTAGATAAGATATGTTGTTGTTGTTGTTTTGTGTGTGTTTGTTATCAATGTTGTGAAAAAAGTTAAGCTTAGTAAGCCATGAAGCACTGATTACTCGTAGGAAAAGCACCAATAGGAGACAGAACAGGCTGCATACTAATTAGAAGGTGTTATTATTCAGTCTGTACATCGAATAGAAGGCACTAACCACAAGGTGATCTTCAATGCATCTCTGTGTGAATGCGAACGGCGCGAGAAGACCCCCACTAACTGCATGTCTTTAGACTGTGGGAGGAAGCTGGAGAGAACATGCAGACTCCACACAAAGACCCCGGCCTGATGAGGTTAGGGTCCTGAGTTCGATACCCTAAACTGAACGCAGGACAGAGGAAGGGATGGGTGATGTTCATGTGTGCCCAGGTGTATGATGTGGCTCTTTGTCTGTGACTGGTTGGCTGCCCCAGCCCTGGCCCTTCATGTATTTCAGTAAAGTCTTTTTCTCCCGTCTCCTCCTCTTGTTTACATGTTTTGTAAACATGTTTTGTGACCCATTCCTTCTGTCATGTGTGTTTTCCCCCCAGCCATCATGTTCTATTTATGCTTAGTTATGTCCATGTCTCATCTCCAGTCCCCTTTTCCCTCTGTATGTATTCACAGTGTACGTGTTCCTCGTCGGTTCGTCATGTTCAGTCATGTTAAGTCTGCGTGTCTTATTCCTAGCACGGGGCGCCCACAGAAACGCAAAGCAGGAGATGAAGCATAGCTGAATATGTTTCCAAACCAACTTCATTGTAAGCCAAAGACTAGAAAATATGGTGAAGCATATCTTCCCTTTGGCTTCACCTGCACAAGTGCCAAGGTAGGTCTCCCCTGCAGAATTGGTTTTCCCTTTGTCGGGAGCACGCGCTGGGCTCTCCAAATCACGGACAAACAGTATCCCACATTTTTGATTTTTAGTTCACAAACACTTGTTGTAATGACTAACTACTCCTGACATTTTGGAGATGTTAGCTCTTTATACAGTAAAGTTACAGCGGGATAAAAATAATATCAGGCTGATCCTGCCACGATTTGTTCCCCTGGTTCAAATCACAGACAAACAGTATCCCACAGCTGTTTATGTTTTTAAACCCATTTTGCACAGAGAGGCATTTTTTGAAAAATGTATTGATCGCAATGTTGAATATTATTACACAGGAAAAAAAACAACTACATGTAAAATAATCACACCGTGACACCTCTGCCTTTGTAAATGGAGGGACAGTAACTGCGTGTAAAAACTGCAGATAGTCAGATTAACAGTATTTCGTCTCTATCTGCCATTCTGCAATTCATCTCATGTAAACAATAACATGGCGCACAGCGTGACGTGAAAAAAGGCACAAACCTTTGACGTTGCGTGACGAACTCTGTATTCCTCGTCCACACGTAAACGCAAAAAAGGAGTTTTAAAAAATCTCTGTTTTCGGTGATTCGAAACGCTGTTTACGTGTGGACGTAGCATAAAAGAGTTAATAGTTTATTTTATTACTGCCTGTAATTTATTGCAGATTACATTTTTCTTGTAAAACAAAGGGGGGCCCAGGAAAAAAAGTTTGGGAACCACTGCCCTAGAGGAACTTCAGAATCATCCCTGGCTCAAATGACTTATTGATGCCAAGCAAAACAGGGTTACAGAGCAGAAGCTCTAACAGAGCCTGAGTCAGCCTGAGTTATGAATACAGTTGTGGTCTAATGTTTTGTCAGTGGTACAAAGTTTGCTTTTGTGCACTTTGCCACTTCAGTTTGTATTTAGAGCCACAACTGTATACACAACAGACCGAACATGCTCAGCTTTGCCAAAGTTTGCAGGAATTGGAGTTTAATTTGATCAATGAATTATTTCCGAATCAACAAAAAAATGGGCAAATGTAAAGAAATGTATCAATCAGGGAATTAGTAGCAACATTAACTGGACAATCTAAATTTGTTGGTTAATTATTAAATGAATCTGGATAACTCATCCTGCATCTCCTGTGATTTTAAGTCACTGATATTGATTTATTAACGATTATTTGTTTGTACTAATGTGTCACAATTTCCTTGAACGTTAAAGGGTCTGGATTTCTTCTCTTAAGCGCCTCAGGGTGATCATCCTGTCCTGTCAGACTAAGAAATGCAGTTGTGAGTTTTTCATTGCTTCGCCTGCACAAAATACCTAGGCACCAAAAATGGTCCAGCTCTCTCCTGCTGTCCTGTTGTATAAGGCGCACACAATTCACCGTGATGAGAGGATAACTTTTGTCACTGCTCCTGTCCTTGATCCTCTGAGCCACTTAAACACCAAACTACTTGTGCGCTGTAGGGGCTTTTCTAATGGTCGTGCTAAGGAGTCCTTTCCCTCCCATCAGTTGCAGAATGCACTCAGAGTTGTACAACACTGGTGTAAATATCAAGATGATGCAACTTTGAACATATTTAGGTCAACAGACTTTTGACTAAAGTAAGAAGAAAAGTGAATCTAACAAATAATATGAATTGGTGTTAAATAGTTACTAGTTACTAGACAGTAACTAGGCCAGGGGATGCTAATCACCTGCCAAGGAATATTAGTGACTGACTTATTGATGCTAGTTAATAGCTTAGGTATTCTATGTGGTAACCTGGCAAGTAATCACTTGCCTTAAAAGTCTCGCCAGTCCCCTAGGGACACTTGTTGGTGGTATTTATTTGTTCATGTTACAGGCCTTGCTGTAGTGGGCGTGACCACAGATTACAATCCTGTAAAACAGGAGAGATAATGAACAGAGGAAATTTGTTCTTGTTCAGTTTCCCTTTCAGGTGAGGTAACTCTGGGTTGCTCTGACATATAAAATGTGTATTTATTTTCTGGACTCTCTCTGGATTCCTCTGCAGCTGATATGTTGCTCTCAGATTCACTGTTTGATGCTGAGCTTGTGGTGACATATGACATCAATCTGCATGCATATATGACATCACACTGTATGCCTGACCTGACATCAATCTGTATGCCTATATGACATCATACTGTATGCATATATGACATCATACTGTATGCCTATATGACATCATACTGTATGCATATATGACATCATACCGTATGCATATATGACATCATACTGTATGCCTATATGACATCACACTGTATGCCTGACCTGACATCAATTTGTATGCATATATGACATCATACTGTATGCCTATATGACATCAATCTGTATGCCTATATGACATCAATCTGAATGCATATATGATATCAAGCTGTCTCGTTCCAGGACTTCAAGCTGAGTGCATACATGAGACAAGGCTGTATGACATAAATGACACCAAGCTGTATGCCATATATGACATCTGTCACGGCCCAGCGGCACGAGGTAAATGGGATGGACACAAGTGCAAGATCCAAACCGGATTGTTGCTCTCATATTCACTGTTTGATGCTGAGCTTGTGGTGATACTCTAAGCCAGTACTGTACTCTGGCTGTTTCAGAGTTTTCACAGTCACTGCTTTCAGGTGTCTCCAACCAGTCACGTCTCCCAACACGATGACTTCTTTTCTTTTGGTTCCCTCTACGTGGTAGTGGTCCCCCAGTGGTCAACAGGTAGGTCTTTCACGAGGTGTAGGAGATTTCTATGAAGTAAACACATTACGTCTCTGAACACATTTTGTAAATGGGACTGTCACTCACTTGTTGTTTGACGACATACACAGTTTGCTCCCAGTAAGGTCTCAATTTTCCAGGTCCTCCCCTCTCACTCATGTTACAGACTAGGACACTGTCTCACCAGGTTGGAGAGTGACTGTGTTCTGTGTGTGATGATCATAGTTCTTCTTAACCCTTGCACTAGAGTGCTGGCTGTTCTCAGCTGCAATACGATAAGCCTCTTCCATCCACAAAACCCACTTTTTAGCATAGCTCTGAGGTGTTTCAGTCCCATCTCTGGCTAACAGGCCAAAAATTAAGTCTACTAGGAGACGGGGGTGTCGACCAAACATGAGGTAGTGGGGTGAAAAGTCTGTTTCCTCATGCCTGGTGCAGTTGTATGCATGTAGTATCTGAGGCAGATGCTCTTTCCAGCTGCTCTTTGCCTTCTCCTCCAGTGTCCTTAGCATTTGAAGAAATGTCCAATTAGATCGCTCAGCTGGGTTGCCATTTGATGCTGAGCTTGTGGTGACATATGACATCAATCTGCATGCATATATGACACATCGTAGGGTTACTGATGTGTTTGACTGGTTTCTTTTGCTTAATGCAGGGGTGTTTTCTGGTCACATACGCCTCAATGTCCTTCTTCATAAAAGGCCAGTAGAAACGGTCCCGTGCCAAGTGAATGACCCTCTCTGCCCTGCGTGACCCAAGTCATCATGGAGATGTTTAAGCACTAGGAGATGATATTGTGCTGGCAGCACAAGCTGCCTTCGCTGAGCCGCTGTACGATGTTGCAGCTGATTTTCCATATGAAGCTTTCCCCACTCGTGCATAAGCTCTCTCACAGGGCCACTGGCTCTCCTTCTGCCATCATTAGTTATTACTGATTTTGTTTCTTTCAGTTTGATAAGTTAACTGATAGAGGGATCCTTCCTTTGGGATTTTACCAGGTCACTGTGACAGGCTGCAATGGTGACATGTTCACAGGTGTCTCTGGCTGGGCATGTTAGGCACAGGGCAGCGACATATGCAGCATCTTGTCTCTTTGCAGACTCACAACCCTCCCATGTAGCCTGAATGGCCTCTCTCGTCAGCTCTTCAGTACACTTTGTGAGGTAGGTGTCAATGTCAAGTGGAAACCGAGAGAATGAGTCTGCATCGATGTTCACCTTCCCCGGCCTGTATTTGACATCAAACCTGAAATCTGCCAGCTCACCTACCCAGCGGTGGCCTACTGCATTCAGCTTTGCAGTACTCATCACATATGTGAGGGGATTATTGTCTGTATAGACCAGGGGTGACCCAGCATTTTTCCAAATACAGCAGCGCTAACCAACATCATTTTTTCAAGTAATATAGAAACTATTTTATATATTACCTTTTTAAACATCCCATTTTTCTTTCTAATGTTATTAAAACAAGTTTGCACATTTGTATAACAACAGTCAGACCTCCAGATCTTTTAAGCGTTCAGTTTTTTACTCAGTGTCACACATAGATTAGTTTTCGTCTCTTTTAATAAGAAAGTCAAATCTTCAAACCCTAAAGCAATCTTTGTTTCTTTCAATCATTCCAATATTTTTCATCTCCTGTAATATAATTGCAGTTAACCAGGGCTTAGCTACTCTGATCCACAGTGATTTTGGGGGTGTGGATACCTATTTTTTTTTCACAGGTGCAGAGCCTTTTTCTACAAAATTACGAATAAACTGCATTTTTTAAAAGTACCATTAACATTAATGTAGACTGACAAGTAACTCAACATTTAACACAGTGATCAGTAGAGAAGAAAGAAAATAACCCATTTTACAATTTCTAGTTCAGATCAAAATTATTGTTCTGATTAAGGAAACAGTAAATTTGGCCACATTATTGTCCCGATCCTCCAATTTTCCCTTTCCAATGTGACGAAATAAAATTCAACCTTTTTAAATAAAAGCAGATGCACACCCAGATATTTCTTACAGTAAGAATCCTCCAACAACCTTTCAAAAGAAACATTTTTTGTCTTTCCTTAATTTTTAGACCAACTGAATCCATAAACCTGAAGCTGCAGACCCCAAACTAACCAAATTTAATGTTTCCTTAATCAGCACAGTAATTTTTAACTCTTTGTGTGTTATGTTTACTCACAGTTTTGATGCTTGCTTCTTCGACTTGATCCATGATTGGCTCTGCACCATCGCTCTGCTGTTTTCTCTCTCCTCATGCTTCTCCTTTATGCATCCTGTCCTCAGATATAATCCAACCAGCTGCCTCCTTGTTTCCTTCTTGACTTGTATTCGCAAAATTTCCAGTTAAATTAAGAGAAATCCAGAAAAGTTTTCCTGCTTCAAAAGCTCTTCCAATTGCCTGTCTTCTTGTCCTCCTTTAAATGTGCATTTTTGTATATTTGTATTTATTTGACTTCATATTGCCATGACAACATAACACAGAGCATCTTGGTAGATTAAAGCAGGGAGTTCTGTCCTCTGCAGAAATGCTGGTGTTCCATAGTGATGTAAAAGTATGTTAATAATCTTTAAACAGACACTCACTGATCCTGTAAGAGCAGGAATTTAACTACAAACCCTCTTAGTCCCCATCAGTATCATTCATTCTGCTCTGCCGCAATGGTCACAGTGGCTGGTTTAAGTACGTTTGCCCCATAGAAAGCCACTGATGTTCAGTGAGCCCCTTTGATACATATTTAGACCTTCATAATTTTCAGGGTGCATGAGTGTTATATCTCCATCTCATCCTAAATATTTTGCCAACATGTAAAAGGCATACGTCCTCTTTAATTTTAATTTAAACTTGTTTTATTCTGTGTTGCATGTTTTGAATAATCTTCTTCAGAGTAGACTTTTGGTGTAAGCTGATAGTGAATGAAAAAAACTATAAAAAGCTGCTGTGGTTTTAATTTTCCGAGAGAGGTAATGCACATAATGCAGAGACGAGCGCACGGGGGATATCCAAATTCTAGGAAGGCAGCCTGCTGCTGTACACAGGCACATCCTTCTCAGTCATAGTTCTTAACAACTTGACTGTTTTCTCAAACCACACAAAGAGTGCTGTTTCCATTCTGGGAAGTCTACTCATTGGTGTAGGCAGCTCTTCAAATTATAAGTAGCTATATATGAGCAGCTATATTAGCTTTGACTTAACATATGTTAAATAGTATACTTTCCTCTTTTAAAATTTATGATGGCTCAAAATTCAAACCTTACAAATTAAAACCCTGAATCATCACCACTTGTGTGAACTACAAGGGTGCCATCATTTTTCTTTTCAGTCCATTAAGTACCACATTTTACACACTGAGCAAGAAAGGAAGTAAGCTCTTCATGGTGACCCCAGGAATTTTAATGTATCACTTTCTAGCATACGACTGACACTGCTCGACATCTTACAGTGCAGTATAAGAGTCCCGCCACAAGGAGACACTGAAGGCTTTCAAACCAACAGTTTCTGCTTCCAAAGCGGCGCCAACCGTCACCACCGATCATCGTACTTATGTAACACAGACCATGGATGCATGTTTGAGTTGATACATCACTTAAAGCCACCACTGTTCAGGCATCACATCTGTCCATTAGGTTTCCCTTTCATACACAACATTTTTATCCCTGGGTACTAACTTTTTTGTTGTTGTTGACTGTTTATTTATTTGTTTGTTTGTTTGTCCGATGCTCCTTTTGCACTGCTAAATAGGCTGTAGCCAACATGATTTATAAAGGGATTATAAAACTAAGAAATTGCTGCATTATTTTACCTACTCCTATTAAACTCACTTTCCTAAAAACTGATTGCAGCTTCTGCTTTGTGATGTCAATGTTATGTCTCTAAATGATTTCATATCATTCATGGGAGATATGCTTGACAAATGAGAAGTTAACAAGTCACTGCTACAAGCTGAATCAATTCATTGAGGCGACCTGCGTGTTGTGTTGCATTGTCTGATTTGGTCATAGTGTGTAAACACCTATAGAGGCCACTGTTGCATAGCTGCTGCAAACTGAATGTGCCCGTACCAGAGGTTATACTTAAAATGGCAGCTGTCAGGAAGTCTCTTTGGAAATTTGTGTTCGCCCTTTATGAAATAGATATGTTGTATTACAAGGTACTAATGCACCCTTGCATTGGTAAAATGAATTCTGTTAGAATAGCTGATACGCCCTCACAGAAGATTTATTTTGACCTTTCTAAAGCCTTCTTTAAAATTTAGAAAATAAAATGAAAACAGGCATATCAAAACAAGCCTACTAGAAATACTACTCTGTATTACATCCTAACACTTGGCTAAATCCTAATATGTAATTCTGGTTTAATAGTTTATTACACTAAATGCACACAGATGTTTTACTTTGGCAGGAGCTTAAACAACTGAGTTGAATTAACACAAGTTATTCATATTCAATAAACCTGTGCAATTTGTGTTGATAAAATATAATTGAAACATGTTTTGGTGAAGTAATTTGAGCTCTTGGAATATTTTAATCCTTCATAATTTTCACACTTTATTCCAACACTATTCAGTGGCAAACAAACAAAACCGTACATTTTCTGAAATATTTGTGGGTTTTTCTCGTTTGTTTTTATACTACTTAAACACTAAAGTGACCCTCCAATGTGATGACAGTGCCAGCAGTGGCCCACAGCTCATTTAACGCTTTCTCCTAATTGGCTCATAAAAGTCTCGCATATGTATGAACTATGTAGGCTATCTCTATTTTAAAATAATGAGTGGGCAATGAGAGCATCTCCTCACGGTGTACTTTACTGACAACAGGACAACAGGGAATAGAGAGAACTGACTGAGGACTTTGTCAACTGGTGCCAGCAGAACCACTTCCAGATCAACACTCCGAAAACCAGCGAGCAGGTAGTGGACTCCACCTACACCAGTGAACATCCAGAGAATGGGCATTAAGATAGCTGACTCATATAAGTGATCTAACCAATAAACTGATCTGGAGTAACAACAGAGAGTCCATCTACACAAAAGGATAGAGACGGTTGTATTTGCAACAGAGAAGTCTTTTGGAAGGGAGCAGGGAGAGCTCCTGAAGACCTTCTAGGACTCTGTGGTGGTATTGTCCATGTTTTATGGTGTGGTCTGCTGGGGATAGGAAGAAACTGAACAGGTTGATCAAGAAAACTAGCTCTGTTCTTGGATGCCCTCTTGACCCAGTGGAGGTAGTTATCTCTGTCAGATAACAGCTCCCACCCCATACAGGCCACCCTGACAACACTAACCTGTTTTCCCTCCAGTGATAGGCTGCTGCACCCACAGTGTGCAAAGGGGAGATTTTGGAGGCTTTTCCCTCCAGCTGCTGTCAGACTGTACACTGCACAACAGCAGTGAATGTACACCACATATGCACACACTGGGGTCTTTACATATATCAGTGTGCAATACCTGTTAATACCTATTAACACCCAAACACTGCACTATGAAATGTTTCATTCTTCTCCTACTAGTAATCTGTATTATTGCATCATATATATGTATGTATATAGATCTATATATAGATAGATAGATATAGATATATAAACTTACATATATAAGTACATATCTATTTCTTGGTCTATATTTCTTCTATTTTTGCACAGCATTATTGCTGTTAGGTATGCTGCATGTGTTCATTTGTTCCTGCCTTGTGTCCTCTGCTGCAGTAACAATTTGAATTTCCCAACTCTGGGACTAACAAGGGTTATCTTATCTGAAATGTATCTAAACCCAGCTGATGTCTGGCTACATTTTCTGCTGAGCATCCAAATCACACTGCACTGAAGTTTACACACTGTATAATGCCTGATTTCTTGTAAATATTTAACGATGACCTTATGAAATATATATTGACAAAATGCTTACCAGGCCACATTGAACAATGAAAAATAAACAAAATTAAAACAAATAATTAAAAACACTGAAAAACACTCAAAAATATCTTTTTTTTTTAGAGATGACTTAACCTGGTTATGCTGTACCATCCAGATGAAGACGTGAGCCAAAGATTCTTTAAGTTTCATTTACATGGACATAACTAAGCACAAACAGAACATGATGGCTGGGGGGAAAACACACGTGACAGAAGGAATGGGTCACAAGGGGAAAACATGTAAACAAGAGGAGGAGACGGGAGAAAAAGACATTACTGAAATACATGAAGGGCCAGGGCTGGGGCAGCCAACCAGTCAGAGACAAAGAGCCACATTTTTTACTGTGTCACCGCAAAGAGCCACATCATACACCTGGGCACACATGAACATCACCCATCCCTTCCTCTGTCCTGAGTTCAGTTCTGGGTTAGGGTATCGAACTCAGAACCCTAACCTCATCAGGCCGGGGTCTTTGCGTGCAGTTTGCATGTTCTCTCCTGCTTCCTCCCACAGTCTAAAGACATGCAGTTAGTGGGGATCGGTGTGAATGGTTGTCTGTGTGTTAGCCCTGCCACGGGCTGGCGACCTGTGGAACCAGGGTGGACCCCGCCTCTCGCCCTATGACAGCTGTGATAGGCTCCAGCCCCCCACGACCCTGATAAGTGAAAGACGGTGGACGGACTTTGATGACCTCAGTGGATGTCAGGCAAACTTTGACTGGATTGTTAACACTGGGCCGCTCTACATGCCTGTTTCCAGTTATCATGTTTACAGACACAGTGACACCAACGCTACCAAACACAGAAGCTGCTTGGCAGAAGTTATGTCACATTATTGTAACTGAGAAACGTCACAGCATTGCTCACAATGTGAGGGCGGGGCTGCAATAACACTGCTGTGCTTTCTAATGTTTCATATTAAGACTAATCTGTGTAGACCTTTCTCTGATTATTGTTTCATAATGAAGAAAGGTCAAATATTACCAAACACATATGAAAAACTCATCTAAACAACATGTAGTGTAAAAATAAATGTCAGATATTTTAATTGTCGGGTTTGGATTCATGTTTTTTAAAAGTTGAGGACATTTTGAGTTTTGTTGATGATAGCGTTAACGTTTAGAGCGTTCCTAGAATTCATATCCTTGGTAATAACGATTCCCAAATATATTACACAACTTTTCACTGGGATACCGGAAACATAGGACACGGTACACTTGTTCACTGGTAGCAGTTCACACTTATTGCGGTTTAGGAAGAGGCCCGATGCTCTGGAGAAAGACTCAAGGGTGCTGATTGCAACTGAAACCTGAGAAACATCTTTAAGGAAGAGCACTGTGTCATCTGCCAGCTGACTGATAAAAATCTCTCTTCCTGAGGTCTGAGTCCAGCTTTGCAACTCCAGCCAGGTCACATGACACAGGGGTGTGCTCTGATGTCAGCAGGCAGGTCGGTGGAGCCCTCTGGTGATGGATATATGTCAGTGAAACAGGAGGAGGCCTGAGAACAGACAGCAGGCTTAACTAGCAGGACAAAGTAGCATGTAGTACTTGAAGGAGTCATCACAGCCAATCAGTTCTCAGGAAAATGGAACATCACATAAATATTTCTCTTCTTTGATTTTCATCAATGTATTTCCTTTGATATATTTTCTGTCAATACTTCTGCCTGATTAGAAGCTCATAGGCAGTTCCTGTCACTCTACAATAAAATAATGTAAAGGCTGCCCTCTCTGCCCTCCCACTAGCTGACCTAACTGACACAAGTAAACTGTGCTAAGATACCCTACATGGACTAAGGTTCTTGGCCACATACATATAGATTTGCTTGGCTGTAGAAAACCATGCCATGAAGCTCCCAGCGCACATTTTTGATGCTTCTGTTTGTGGCAGAGGAGGTTTGGAGCTCTGCAGAGCCTTGGTGACTTTTACTGACTATGCACCCCTACCCATTTATTATGAACAAACAGCACAACGGTTTTTGCTTTTTTTTTCTATAATACACATGTATGATTTAGATTTGTACTTATGTGGCAGCTATTTACTGACCTGACAAAGTTATTGGAAATGATGTCATGCCATGAATAACACAAGTTATTTTCCATGAAAACTAAAAGTGGGGAGATTCTCAAAAAATGAATGAGACGTGCATGACCTTCTATGACTCTGTGGCGGCCTCAGCCATCTTTTAGGGTGTGGTCTGCTGGGGCAGCAGCATCTCTGCTGGGGACAGGAAGAGACTGAACAGGCTGATCAGAAGGGCCAGCTGTGTTCTAGGACGCCCTCTGGACCCAGTGGAGGTGGTGAGTGACAGGAGAATGGTGGCTAAGCTGTCATCCCTGTTGGACAACATCTCCCACCCCGTGCAGGAGTCTCTGACAACACTGAGCAGCTCCTTCAGTGGCAGGCTGCGGCACCCACGATGAGGGATGGAGAGATTTCGCAGGTCTTTCCTCCCTACTGCTGTCAGACTCCACAACAAAGACTTCAACTGATCAAACACACCCATCCACACATGTGCAATAGCAATAACAGTAAGTGCAATACTCTTTTCCGGCATCGTTGTATTATACTCAATTGTATATAGCATTTGTATTCTATTGTTTTTGATTGTATATATATTTATTTTATTTTATTCTATTCTATTGTGTACAGTTTCTATTGATATCACACTCCATTCCAGTGTTTTTCTTTTTTCTAATTCTCCATGTAACTTTGCAGTTTCCACCGCTGTAACAAAACAAATTTCCCGCGCATGGGACTAATGAAGGTTATCTTATCTTATCTTATGTAATTTGACATATTTTGTTGTTTTGTGTGTGTGTTTGTCTGTGTGAAGCTTTGATGTGTATCTGAAAAACACAATCTTGAAAACACTGGAAAAAGACCTCAAGACATTTTTTCCTTTACTTTCTATGCAAACAAAAATTCCCACCAAGGCTTTTTAGTGTGAAATTTAGTGCGTATAGAAAATACCTGTGCCAGGTTGTCACCATCTAGTGGTGAACATGGCCTTACCACTACATCAGGTGAGTTTTTCACTGTGCACAGTGACACAAAACTCATTTAACAACACAAACTATTTTTAAAAAATGCATTTTAAAATGATGTAGGCAGATCAAGGCAATGTTATAGATTCAGTAAGAACTGAAGTTTATCGTAATCCTTCAAATATGCAGGGCGTCACACTAACACAGTTGCTTATGTCCAGCATAGCTCTGTTATTATCAATTGGATTCAAAGCGCGACCAGTTTAATGTCTTAAACTAAACTGGCATTGAAGTTTCAGTGAACTAAAGTGGTCAATAAAGAGATGCTGAAGAGCATGTTCATGCAAACATCGTCGGGTCTGCCGTGGTAAGTTTAATATGGGACTTCTGCTCCTGAACCTCTGCGCACAGCGTCTGCAAATCAGGGCGTCATGAAGTCACTTTCATCTACGCAGGACTGTAAGCTGTCGTCTGTGAGGCGTGAGTTGTGTTTGTTTGTAACACAGTTCATGGTGGAGAATAGCTGCTCACATACGTATGTGGATCTGAAGATCGACAGGACTCCAAATGCATATTTCTTCATGTTTATGTGTCGGGGATGGCATTCAATGTTTCAAACAAGGTTCTCAGTATCACTCCATTTGTGATTCTGAACAAGAGTGGCCTTCTGATGGGCAACATCTTCAAGATACTCTGTCAAGCATTTGAATTTGGACACCCTCATATCTTTGTCAGCTATGTCAGCCAGCTCCAGCTCCAGATCAGGTTGACTTATACCTGAAAATCCAGTCACATTTAACAGGGATGGATCGATGGTCAGGGCAGTGACGGGGAAGGATAATGTGGGTTTTTCCTCTCTGAACTCGTGGAATTATTTCCCAAATAATTATGGTGTTTGCAGACTGCAAATGCTCTGAATTTATCACCTTGTGAGCTTGTTTGAACTCCCTTAAAGAGGGGAAGTGAAACAGTGTGCCTCTCTGTGAATCTCTGGCTAAAACTGTCAGTTTGCACTCAAACGCTAACACCTCCTCCAGCATGTGTAACGCTGTGCCTCCTCTCCCCTGCAGAGTTGTATTCAGCTTCTTCAGGTTCGCTGTAATGTCCACGAAGTGCAGCTTTTTCAGCCACTCTGGCTGTTCCAGCTCAGAAAAGGTGAGCCCTTTGCTGCTCATGAAAGTTTTCACCTCTCCCAGACATGCAGCAAAGCGTTTCAGCACCTCTCCTCTGGACAGCAGGACTCTGTTATACAGCAGGAGATCAGGGTAAATGCTCTCCACCTCATCCAGTATTGAACAGAACTGACTGGGATTTAAACCTTTTGCCATTATTTTATTGATGATCTGAATGACAACATTTATGACCTCTGTGCATTCTGGAGGAAAGGTTTGCGCACACAATGCCTCTTGGTGCAGGATGCAGTGAAACGTCAGCAGCTTTCTATCCAGTGACTTCTGCAGCCAGGCCACAAAGCCCCTGTGCCCTCCAGTCATACTTGGTGCCCCATCAGTAGCCACTGACACTAGGTGGCTTGTTTTTATTTCTTTGACTCTTAAACAATCATCACAGCCTCACAGATGTCCTCCCCCGTGTCTGGCATTTTAGTGCTATCAGCTCAATCATTTCTTGCTGTGGTCAGCAGAGTTCACATATTGCTAAAACAGCGCTATTTGTTCACTGTCACTTTTGTCTTTGGACTCATCACAGGCAATTGAGTACGCTGCAGCTGAACTGACGTCTTTAATTTGCTGTCTTGTGATATTTTCTGCCATTTTGATGGTTCTGTCTTTGATAGTCTTCGCAGAGAGAGGCATCGCTCTGATTTTCTGCACGGAGATTGTGCACTCTGGTTTTTAAAGTCAGCGAATAGGTGTTCTGAAATCTTAATGAATGATTCCTTCATATATTCTCTGTCCGTCAACGGCTTCCCACGCCTGACTATTTCCTGAGCGGCCACAAAACTTGCATATGCAGACTTCATCCACTTCTTGAATTGATGTTTCCACAGATCAGCCTTCCAAATCACTTCCAAAAAGGCTTTTTTCCTCTCTTCTCCCTCTGGATATTTTTCAGCAAAGGCTGTGTTTTTATTTCGACATTTGACCTTTTATTGTTAGCCAGTATCTCTCCACAAATTAGGCATACTGGTAGGCCACTCTCGTCAGAAGTAAATGCAAATGAATCTGCCCAGGCATCATTAAATGTTCTATTTTCTTCTGATATTTTTCTTTTCTTACATTTCTCCATACTTGGCCTACCCGAGGTTGAAAGTCTCGATAAATGCATGGCGTTTTGGCGGGTACACCGGCTTCCACGTTATGCGATGCTTATTTTGAGCAACAAAAATAATAAAATATAATTTTATTATATTTATTATATAACTTAATACTTATCAATAAATACTTATCAATTTAATGATAAGTATTAAATGGAAGTGTATTGTCCCAAGCCACGCGGAGCCGCAGTATAAGGATGAAAGAGCCACATGCGACCCCTGGTCTATACAGACAATAATCCCCTCACATATGTGATGAGTACTGCAAAGCTGAATGCAGTAGGCCACCGCTGGGTAGGTGAGCTGGCAGATTTCAGGTTTGATGTCAAATACAGGCCGGGGAAGGTGAACATTGATGCAGACTCATTCTCTTGGAATCGCGCACTGCTGGCACGGTCTCTGCACACAAAAACAAAATCTAACCTGAATTGAAATTAAAATCAAAACTTTAACAATTCTGTTTTGCAGTGTTAGTCAGTAAGTGACTGGCTGCTCCCGTATGGGATTAGAACGATGCCGCCTTATCCCATAGTCCAGCCAATAATGCGATTCACATTCGTATATACGCTGCTAATGAACGTCGTCGACAGGCTATGACAGCGTCCTTATGTGCACCGGTGTTTTAGCTAGCAAAGCGGCGTGGCTGATGTGGAGTGAAGCCACGTTAAAGACAACGTGTACAACCACTGGAGATGTGAGCAGGACAGACGGAACAATTGATGGAAAAAGTGTGGACTTTATACCAGTTTTTAAATTGTGTTGATAGGCCACGTAAAACCAGAGTTATGATAAAAATATCTGCAATGTTTGGTTTTCTTCCTGAATACTAGCGTTGTTTATATTTACTGCGGGAAGAAACGGTAAAAATGGCGTTTTATAAGGAAAACACTCGAAAGCACTCTCCGCCTGTGAGCAAAACCAAAACCAAAACCAAAAAAACCCTTTCCTATTGGTCGAAAAATGTACCATGTCGACCAATCAAATAATGATATGGCGGCATTTAGTTGTTTAGGAAGGGGGAAGTTTTAGGAGTGACGGCGGTGTTTTGAGATGCGAGAGATTTGCGACGTTTAGTGCAAATCTTGTGTAGTTAGTGTGTAGTGTAGTCAATAGTTTTGTTGTGTGTGTCAGAACAATGAGGCGACTACTGAGTGTTATCATGGTCACCACCCATCTTGAGGAGTTTGCCCCCTCACACATACTAATGTGCCACAAACAGGACTTTAATATCACCAACCATTCCCATTTTATTACGGTGTATCCATATAAATGGCACACCCTGTAGTTAAATTTTCTTTGTACATTTCATTTATCCACCATCATACATTAAGCCAAGAGAGGTCATTATACTAACAAGACAAATCAACGCTGGGCCAAAGTTCAGCACGTGGTTAAAGATTGTAATCCAGCCAGGGTGTAAATATCACTCAGCAGCCAGTCGTAGAGCTGAAGCAGGCAGTATCAACACATAAGTCTACTCTACCCGGCTTAAATCACAAGACCACCTCTGACCGAAAAGCTGTAGATTTTTCTTGTTTGCAAAAATCAATTCAGATTCACATTAATTCTGTTCACAGCTCCAACAACATGAGGAAGACGAGAGGGAGAAAAACAATTAGATTGAATTACAATTGGATGGAAGTCGAGGACAAGGAGAAGGAAGCTTAGGATGAGGAGGAAGAAAAGCAGCAGGAGCATCTTTAGGGATCTCTATGATGTCATTGAGGTTTGTTTCATTAATATTGTCCTCTCACAAAGAAAGATGACTTGTTTTAGTTCACCTACTTCCTGTATTAAATAGTGATGTGCAAAACGTTGTGGAAAACCACGGAGCAGGCACGTATAGTGCATCTGCAGGTAAATGAACATCAAATCTCTCAGACTAAAATCTGTATTATACTTTTAGTCTTAAAAACATATGTTGTATATTTATCACCCTTATGATAAAACCCATGTCAGCCATTGGTTTATGGACTTTGTATTTTGAAGCCTCAACATTTGCTTTATTGCTATTGCTATGTGGGTATTTGTTAGCCTTTTGGGACCATATTAGGTGGAGGGATCAGAATCTGGAGTTGTGCAAACTTCTGTTTCATTTAGCGTGTATCCATAAGATTTGTACAGCAGATCCAAGTTGTGCCTTGAAAACAGGAACGTTGTCTGCATAGAGGAGAACTTTAATAGCAGGCTTGTACAAAGTGAGGCTTTGTGCTCACATTTGCTGCAAACACTCATTTTAATTCTGTTACCCTGTTTTGATGCAGAATTCACTTGAAATCAGGCAAGAACTGGACTTGTTTTTTATAATGTGTTCTTGTGAATTGATTGTGTATCGCATACATTTTATTTGACTTTCTGCGAGGCAACAGTCGTCCGCTGGCCAAAAAAGTTTTCCAAATACCTTCACGTTATCAAGCCTGGATTTAGAAAAGAACAGCAAAAAAATCTGCACCTCCTGCTTCACATGCAATTTGTTTTCGTGTGTTCAGAGGCGGCGGTGAGAGGGGAAACCTCGGCTCACCCAGCTGGAGAGACTGACCAGGAAGAGTCGAACATTAACTCTGCTCTTCCAGGGCACCCTGCAGACTCGGCTGCTGGCATTGGTGAGGGAGTGCGGCCGCCGCTGTGATGACGCCAAACTGGAGTCCATCATAGGTTGACTGCAGGTATGCGAGTCAGACCTTCTGAGGATGGTTTCACTTTTCTCTCTTCTTTATAATTGACCCTTGTTTTCTCTCTCTCAGCTCCTTGTCTAAGAGTGGGAGGGATTTGAAGCACAAAGGGAGGAGCTTGTCGTTTGGTTGGCTGATATGGATGTCCACCTGAGTGCGGTTGACCAGCTGACAGGAAACACATGTGAAAAACTGAAACAACTGCAGGTGTGGGCTTGTTTTGATATGACATATATTTGATATGATACATATGTCAGAGACATTGTCCTAAACTGGACTAACAAAGAACCATGAGTTCAACATGAAACTTACCTTACATAACGTAAGGCTGAAGTTCATTGATAATTTTAATCAAAAACTTGTTGAAATATTTTTACAGATTATGCAAACATCTGCTGATGAAAATGTGTTGATTTATTCGTCTGTTATGAAGCAATTGCTATTTCTAATGTGTCTTTATCACTTTCTGATGTTTTATTAATTAAATAATACATGTATTAATTGTTGTGTTATCTATAGATATAGTATTCATATATATATTTATTTAAAGTATAGTAAAAATGTTTAATTATTACTGTTTAAATGACTAATATGTAACATGTATTAGTAGTGATGTGGTGCTGAGGGTTAAAATGCCTTTTTGTCTTTTGGTATATTATGAAATGACAATAAACCATTAATATATGTCTATGCTGTGCTCGTATTTATTTTATCCTACCTAAATTCAATTTATGATACATTTTATTTTGAAAGATTTAAAATGGTTCTTTAAAATGTTTTTTTTAAAGAACCATTTGAAGGAGCTTTTAAAAATGGTTCTCTAAAGAACCATTTTAAAAAAGGTTCTTTGAAAAACCATTAAAGGTTCTTCAATGAACGACTGAAAGAAATGGTTCTTCAAAGAACCATTGTTTGAAAGGTTCTTTGTGGCATCAGTCTAAAGAACCACTTTTGGTTTCAGTTGGCACCTTTATTTTTCTGAGTGTACATATATGTATATATATATATATATATATATATATATATATGTAACACTTTTACCACCGGCTCGTGTAATAAAACCCACCTTATGCCTTCGGGTGAAGTCTTAACCCTGGTTAAACATTCTGTGATAAAAGATACATCTCGAAAAGTAAATATCAGTCTAGGGTATCGTATGATTCTCACGTCTAAATAATCAATTGGAGGCTATGGGAAATACACTTGGCCTGTAAACGCTTATGTATCTGAATACTTAAATGTTAAAACACCATGCAATAAAACCAACACGAGATCTCAGTTTTAGAAAATGTATTAAACATTTGCGGGAAACTCACATTCAAACCCTTTTTTTTTATGAAGAAGAACGAATATAGAAAATAAAATAGAACCCCGGGGGATAGGTTTTAATCTCTCTTTTCTCAAACTGTCTAATTTTATTTTGAGTGCACTCTTAGTCTGTTTTTGTTGGCGCGCTTTAGTTGGAGCTCTTTTTAATAACGATACCTCCGTGTATCCATGAAGTCTTGGCCGCACCCGATGAATCACTCGCTCGTTGCGGTAGCAACCGTCTCCGCTCGCAGCAGCTAGCAACGAATCTCCGGTTCCCTCGGTAGTAGCGAATCGTCCTCCGTCAACGACTCTCTCCCGAGACGACTCTCAAAACTCCTGCTGTCCGTTCAGGCGGTATCTCCTTCAGCAAGGACCGTGGCGTTAGCCTAGCTCCGGCTAGCTAACGTAACCAAACTTGCCTCGTGTTCACCAAGCACAAATGGATACGGAAAGCCCAGCTCAAACGCTCCGAGTAAATACCGGGAAGTCCACAGTCTGTTGGTTTGTTGTTGCTGAACAACCTCAACATTGGTGACATACGCAGTCCCGGAGTCTTTGCTCTGTCTACACCATTTTCACATTACTCCCTTTTTCCTCTCTTGTTCTCGAGTCTTTCCCCCGGAAGTGAAAAAAAACTCAAGGTCATGAACTCACATAACGTAGCGTAAGAAAATAATTTTTAAACCTCTTCTCTTTTTAAAGACATTCACATTCCATGAAATTATGTTTTAAAGTAACTGATTTCAAACACAACTATTTATGCATTTTAATACATTTATTTATATCAAATATTTATGCAAATTTTAGCTTCACCATGAACTGTAATTTTATCTTTAACTTATTCCCATGAAAAAAAAATACAAAATAAATACCACTGATATTTATCAGAGTATTACACTCTCCCCCCACCAAATAAAAGCATGCCCTCATGACTTTGTACCTTGAAAACATAAACCATTATGGCACAACTGGTGAGTAAAACACACAACTAAGCAAAGATGGGTGTACCTATCCACTTGTAAATACAAGAGACATATTTCACTGTAGGGGCTGCTACAACACTGGGATGACCTGGTTCATCATAAGTTAACCTTAAAGGAGCCCTCCTTAACCTCTGAGGTCGGGTCTTAATGTCAAAGTCAGGATTAGTCTCAGAGTTAAGTTCAGTGTCTTCTTCTGGCAAGAGAATGTCTTCAGTCAGTGTTTTGTCTTTGTCAGTCTCTTCGTGATTCTCGCAAGTCTCTGGTAGTTCAGTTTCGGTTGTCTCAGTAGACTCAAATTCATTTACACTGTCCATTTCAGGTTCCTCCACACATTCCTGCGTTACTCCCAGCTCAACTGTTTTTGGTTGTTCAGTCAAGTCGCTTAAGGAAATATCCAAATCCAGACTGAATGGTTCCAGAGTATCATCATCCATGTTGTTTCTGAGAGGTTCAACGGTTGAATCATACCAAAGTCCATAGTCCTCATCCTCTGAGTCAGTGTACTCTTTTTCAACTTGATCACTGGGTGTAACTCCTTCTCTTTCAGAGTCTTTATCTGGCGTTTTCTGTGATAGTGTCTTTTCCTCTTCAGGCTTGTCTGTGCGTTCTTTCTGTTTTCTCCGTCGAAGAACTCTCCTCGTAGGTGTAAGATCCGTATGGGATTCAGGATCTAGACATATCCTCTTCCCAAGAGGCAGTAGGTGATTTCGATGGAGGATCTTGATTGGTCCATCACCATCTTCAGGTTTCAGCCGGAACACTGGTAGGTTCGGCATCTTGCTTTCCACAACATATGGTTTTGACGCCCAGCGATCGGCCAGTTTATGCTTCCCTTGTAAGCCGAGGTTTCGTAGCAAGACTCTGTCTCCAGGTAACAACTGTGTGAATCTGATTCTTTTGTCATACCTCTGCTTATTGTTATCATTTTGCTTGGCAGCGACGGACTCTGCTAGTTCATAGGCAGCCTTTAACTCCTTCCTCATGTCAGAAACGTACTTGAGGTAAGTTTTCTGTTGTGTGCCATCACTGGAAGTCTCAAAACATAGATCCACAGGTAATCTGGCTTCACGCCCAAACATAAGAAAATAGGGAGAGAATCCTGTAGCTTCATTAGGAGTGCAATTATAAGCATGAACCAAATGAACAATGTGCTGACTCGATTTTTTCTTTTTGTTCGGTTCCAGAGTCCCTAACATGTCCAACAATGTCCTATTAAACCTCTCGGGTTGGGGGTCTCCTTGAGGATGATAGGGCGTCGTTCTTGATTTTTCAACTCCAAGTGAACTCAAAACTTCATGGACAAGACGACTTTCAAAATCTCTGCCCTGATCACTGTGCATCCTCTGTGGCAATCCATAATGAACAAAATACTTCTCCAGCAACACTTTTGCAACTGTAGAGGCTTTCTGGTCTTTTGTTGGAAAAGCTTGAGCATAGCGAGTGTAGTGATCAGTAATGACCAGAACATTTTCTGTGTTGCTCGAATCAGGCTCAATGGACAGAAAGTCCATACAAACGAGGTCAAATGGTCCATCACTTTGCAAATGCGACAAAGGTGCAACTCTCTTGGGTAGAGTCTTTCTTTTTATGCACCTCTCACAAGACTTGCAATACTCTTCAATCTCTGACTTCATCCGAGGCCAGTAAAACCGATCTTTAATCAGGCCGTATGTCTTGTCGAGGCCCAAATGACCTGAGTCATCGTGCAGTGATTTCAGTACGGTGGTTCTGTACTTTTCTGGTAGTACCAACTGAGAACAGCGTGATTTACCTGGAGGAGTTACAATGCGATACACCACTCCTTTCTGCATCTTTAACCTGTCCCACTCTCTCAACAGCAAAGAGCAAGTTGGATGCTTGGTCTTGTCAACTTGGTTGCTATTGCCATTACTCAGAGCTGACCACACTTGTCCTATGCCAGGATCTTCCCGCTGAGCGGTTGACAACTCAGTAAGACTCACAAAGGGCATATTTTTAACACTCAAAGAAGCCAGATTGCAATAAGCTTGTGGGATAGCTTGTGGAGAAGTGCCAAAAGGGTCAATGGCTCTTCCAGAGTGTGGATTTCTGTGCTTTATCACCACAGACATTTGACACATGGCCCTCACGCCTGCTGCAGGAATGTCGTTCCACTCTGACTTGTGTATTGAACTCGGATGTGGGCGGCGAGAGAGAGCGTCGGCATCAATGTTTTGGACTCCTGATCTGTACTTGAGACTGAAGTCATATGTAGATAGAGCAGCAAGCCAACGGTGACCCGTCGCGTCTAGCTTGGCAGACGTTAGCACATATGTCAGAGGGTTGTTGTCTGTCCTCACCTCAAACTTGGTCCCATACAGATAGTCATGCAGTTTGTCCACTACCGCCCACTTCAGCGCCAAAAATTCCAATTTATGGGCTGGGTAATTCTTCTCTGAAGGAGTCAAACTCCGACTGACGAAAGCCACAGGTCTCAATCCTTCACCTTGATCCTGGTACAACACTCCTCCTAGCCCTTCCCGGCTAGCGTCTACATGTAGCACATAAGGTAGCTGAGGATTCGCAAAAGCCAACACAGGAGCTTGGGTAAGTCGTCGCTTCAGCTCCTCGAAGGCTGCTTCACATTCTTCACTCCATCGACCACCAAAAGGCTCTGAGGGGTTAAGGTAAGTGCTATCCTGCTTTTCCTTTGCTTTCTTCTTTGCAGCTGGGGGGTAACCGGACAACAGTTGGTTCAATGGGTGAGCTACCTTGGAATAATCCTTCACGAAGCGCCTGTAGTACCCACAGAATCCAAGAAATGACCGTAATGCAGTCACAGTGTTGGGTCTCGGCCATGTGGTTACAGCTTCAGTCTTCTTTGGATCGGTAGATACCCCATCTTGAGATATAATGTGTCCAACATAAGTTACTGATGGCTGACAAAACTGGCATTTATCCAGTGACAACTTCAGTCCTTCGTCCCTTAAACGGTCAAGCACCTTTAGCAACCTGGTCTCATGCTCCTCAAGCGTTGCTCCAAACACAATGAGATCATCGAGATAAACCAATACCTCAAGCAAGTTCATGTCTCCAACAGTCTGTTCCATTACCCGCTGAAAC
Organism: Pelmatolapia mariae; assembly: GCF_036321145.2. Classification (NCBI taxonomy): domain Eukaryota; kingdom Metazoa; phylum Chordata; class Actinopteri; order Cichliformes; family Cichlidae; genus Pelmatolapia; species Pelmatolapia mariae. The sequence goes on along the minus strand of NC_086238.1, from coordinate 26,743,236 downwards.
GTAGCAGGAGCCCCTGTCACTCCCTGTGGCATTCTTTCAAATTGGAAGAATCCAGCCGGGCAAATGAATGCTGTCTTGTCTTTGTCGGAGTCTGCCATAGGCACTTGATAATATCCACTCCGAAGATCAAGCACACTAAACCACTTGCTTCCACTGAGACAGGCCAAAGCATCTTCAATTCTTGGCACCGTGTATTGGTCTGGGACAGTGCGGCGGTTTAGAGTCCGGAAATCCACACACATCCTTATTTTCCCATTCTTCTTCCTCACGACCACAATGGGTGAGGCATAAGGACTGCGTGACTCTGTAACAACACCAGCGTTTTTTAGCTGCGATAGATGCTGTCTCAATGCCTCCACGTCTGCAGGCGGCAGCCGACGAGACCTCTCACGAAATGGTTTGTCCTCTGTGGTTTTGATAGTGTGCTGGGTGCTCTTACTGCATCCTACATCAAACTCATGCAGAGAGAAAACCTCACTCCGTTCCATCATTTTTGTCACCAATCTTTCTTTCCACTCCTTAGGAACTGGTGAGTCTCCAAAGTTGAAAGAAGAGGAGCTCAACTTTCCAGGTGACTCAACTTCAGACTCTTCCTTCCCAGGTGGAGATGACACAACGTCGACTGGAAACAGATGAGCTATTGGCGTCCCTCTGGTCAAGGTAATTTCCCGTGCTGACATGTTTCTAACTAGAACAGTAATTCTTTTGGCCGTCACACCAGTGGAGGTCTGCAACTCTGGTCTCACCAGGAGTCCATCGGGAAACCGTGACTCGTTCGCAGGGTCATCAGGCGAGTCTACAAGGATTGTCTGAGTGCTCAGCACTCCCTGAAACTTTGGTGCCCCAGTCACTTTGGCGACTCCCCCAGGCCGTATGGTGACAGGTTTGGTTTGCGTGAACCACACAGTTCCTCTCTGGTTATTATCAGTATCAGGTGGCAGAACTGAGATCTCACTGAAAACTTTTCTGAAAACCGGGTGAATGTGCATGGATCTCACAAAGCTTTCTCCTCCCTTTTCACTGCAGTGGCTAAGCAATCGCCTCACAGTGGGTGTGTTTGTGCCAACAAGCAGGGAAGCTTCACCTCTCACAACTGGGTCGGGACATACCAACACAAGTGCATCAATGGTCTCACTCACGCCTACGTCTGCTTCCAAAAACTCCAGCCTAAGTGACAAATAGCCATCATAAGGGTACTCGGCGGAACTAAGACCCCATATCGCCAAAGTGTCGATAGACGTCAATGGCAGGTGTGTCAAATATCTGTCGTAGAAGGATCTGTACAGCAGGGTTACTTGAGAACCAGAATCGAGTATGGCTTTAGAGTAAATGCCTTCAATCTGTACTGACACTACAGAGCTAGGGCCCACTAAGCCTGCAGGTACATTGTCGTTCACTTTTCCATCTAAGTTGCTGCACTTGGTGGAACGTTTTACAACCACCGGGATGCCAGGCCGTTCCTCTACTGGATCCCGCGGTAGTTTCCCGATTTCTTTGTCAGTTTAATGAGGCGCTTATTGACTTTGAGTAGGTTTTCTTCACCCTCACATTCTCTCTTAAAATGTCCATCCTCCCCACATCTATAGCAAAATATTCCAGGTTTATCCTCTTGATAGCCAGACCTTTGTGGGGTAGCATTTTTTTTGTAAGGTGTCTTGGCAGGGATTTCTAGTTGTGGAATCTGGGTGTCTGGATGTGATGCGACTGTAGCAGCTTTAAGACTAAGCATCTCAGCTTTCATGACACTTATCTCTTTTTTCAGCTTTGCTACTTCAGGATCGACTTCTTGTTCAGGTGCCGACTTGGAAACAGGAATTACAGACTGTGACATTACTGGGTTCTTAAGATCGTTTCTGCTTTGGAGCATATCCTCTTCCTCCCTTACTTCTTTTAGCAACTCACTGAAAGAAGGAGGTTCTCGCAGCTTGTGAGTCATACGAAGACGAAGTGCAATCATGTCTTGTTGCAGTGCTCCTCTCACAACCTGCTCCATCCGCAATCGATTCATGTCAGACAGTGCCACGCCTCCTTTTCTGAAAATACAGTGCAGCAGTTTATCCAGCCTCAACAGGTAAGTAGACAGTTTTTCGCCAACATTTTGGTATGTATGTCTAAATTTCACCAGAAGATCGGATGCACTCTCAGTTGTTCCAAAAGCTGTCTCCAAAACTTGCATGTAGTCATATGAAGTTGCAGTGGGCTTCTGCACTCTTAGGAATCTTACAATGTCAGCAGCTGGACCTTTCAGACTTTCCACTATCCTCTGTTTCTTTATATTGTCACTGCACTGCCACTCTTCTAGCAGATGTGTTGTCTGCTCTGCCCAGGCATCATACTCTTCCTCCCCATTGGGCGTAGGTTTCACACCAGAGAACATGCGCAGCTTACGATAGCTCTGAGAATCAACAGATGTGGTGTTACATTTATCCACTAAGGAACTGATGGCATGTATCAGAGCAGTGTTCACGTCAAGGGGTGAAGGCTGAAGTAAGCCACTAACATCAGTAAGAGTTTTACCTTCAGTCTTCAGGAATAACATTAGCTTAGATTGAAACCCGTCATTATCTGCAGGAGCAGTGAGCACATGAGCCGGCCATGGACCAGCCTCCCCAGGAAGTCCAACAACACCAGGTAAGGTTTGATTGGTCAAGTCAGTTGAAGTCTTGATCAGTACAAACTGTGTCTTAGAAGCTACGTCAAGACAACGGTCAACTATCTCGGATTTCCCAAATACTTTGACCTGACTCAAAGCTGATAGCAGAACTGCATCTGTGACATCTGGGTCCACATCACTCAAGACAACTGCATGTTCATAAGCTAACTGCTTCTTTTTGCACCAGGCTTCAATTTCAACGGCTTCCATTTTTCTTTTTAGCTCAAACAGTAAAAGATCTCACAATAAATGTAACCACACTTGACAATTCCCTGTTATTAGCAATGAAAATAATTACCTTAGCAATCTCAAAAAAAAAAATTAATTCCCTCTCTTTGTTGAATAAAGGAAAACCAGGTCAGTCATAACAAAAATACATCTATCCCGGACGAGCCCCCAAAAATGTAACACTTTTACCACCGGCTCGTGTAATAAAACCCACCTTATGCCTTCGGGTGAAGTCTTAACCCTGGTTAAACATTCTGTGATAAAAGATACATCTCGAAAAGTAAATATCAGTCTAGGGTATCGTATGATTCTCACGTCTAAATAATCAATTGGAGGCTATGGGAAATACACTTGGCCTGTAAACGCTTATGTATCTGAATACTTAAATGTTAAAACACCATGCAATAAAACCAACACGAGATCTCAGTTTTAGAAAATGTATTAAACATTTGCAGGAAACTCACATTCAAACCCTTTTTTTTTATGAAGAAGAACGAATATAGAAAATAAAATAGAACCCCGGGGGATAGGTTTTAATCTCTCTTTTCTCAAACTGTCTAATTTTATTTTGAGTGCACTCTTAGTCTGTTTTTGTTGGCGCGCTTTAGTTGGAGCTCTTTTTAATAACGATACCTCCGTGTATCCATGAAGTCTTGGCCGCACCCGATGAATCACTCGCTCGTTGCGGTAGCAACCGTCTCCGCTCGCAGCAGCTAGCAACGAATCTCCGGTTCCCTCGGTAGTAGCGAATCGTCCTCCGTCAACGACTCTCTCCCGAGACGACTCTCAAAACTCCTGCTGTCCGTTCAGGCGGTATCTCCTTCAGCAAGGACCGTGGCGTTAGCCTAGCTCCGGCTAGCTAACGTAACCAAACTTGCCTCGTGTTCACCAAGCACAAATGGATACGGAAAGCCCAGCTCAAACGCTCCGAGTAAATACCGGGAAGTCCACAGTCTGTTGGTTTGTTGTTGCTGAACAACCTCAACATTGGTGACATACGCAGTCCCGGAGTCTTTGCTCTGTCTACACCATTTTCACATTACTCCCTTTTTCCTCTCTTGTTCTCGAGTCTTTCCCCCCGGAAGTGAAAAAAAACTCAAGGTCATGAACTCACATAACGTAGCGTAAGAAAATAATTTTTAAACCTCTTCTCTTTTTAAAGACATTCACATTCCATGAAATTATGTTTTAAAGTAACTGATTTCAAACACAACTATTTATGCATTTTAATACATTTATTTATATCAAATATTTATGCAAATTTTAGCTTCACCATGAACTGTAATTTTATCTTTAACTTATTCCCATGAAAAAAAAATACAAAATAAATACCACTGATATTTATCAGAGTATTACATATATAAAAATAATTCCCCACTCGCCCCTGTGGGCGGTTAATCCTTCAAGCTCGGGTCCTCTACCAGAGGCCTGGGAGCTTGAGGGTCCTGCGCAGTATCTTAGCTGTTCCCAGGACTGCGCTCTTCTGGACAGAGATCTCCGATGTTGTTCCCGGGATCTGCTGGAGCCACTCGGCTAGCTTGGGAGTCACCGCACCTAGTGCTCCGATTACCACGGGGACCACCGTCACCTTCACCCTCCACATCTTCTCGAGCTCTTCTCTGAGCCCTTGGTATTTCTCCAGCTTTTCGTGTTCCTTCTTCCTGATGTTGCTTCCTGACCGCTACCATTTTGTCCGTCTGTATCTGGAAGTCCCACAGGATCTTAGCTCGGGCATTCTCCATCACCCTTGGGGGCATCTCCCATTTTGACCTCGGGACTACCAGGTTATACTCGGCACAGATGTTCCTGTACACTATGCCGGCCACTTGGTTATGGCGTTCCATGTATGCCTTGCCTGCTAGCATCTTGCACCCTGCTGTTATGTGCTGGATTGTCTCAGGGGCATCTTTACACAGCCTGGGGTCTTGCCTGGTGTGATAGACCCCAGCCTCTATGGATCTTGTGCTCAGTGCTTGTTCCTGTGCTGCCATGATTAGTGCCTCCGTGCTGTCTTTCAGACCAGCTTTGTCCAGCCACTGGTTGGATTTCTGGATATCAGCCACCTCCGCTATCTGCCGGTGGTACATACCGTGCAGGGGCCTGTCCTTCCATGATGGTTCCTTGCCTTCCTCCTCTTTCTTGGGTTTCTGCTGCCTGAGGTATTCACTGAGCACGCTGTCAGTTGGGGCCATCTTCGTGATGTATTTGTGGATGTTCCTTGTCTCATCCTGGACTGTGGTGCTGACACTCACCAGTCCCCGGCCTCCTTCCTTCCACTTAGCGTACAGCCTCAGGATGCTGGACTTGGGGTGAAACCCTCCATGCATGGTAAGGAGCTTTCTTGTCTTTATGTCAGTGGCTTCTATCTCCTCCTTTGGCCAGCCTATTACCCCAGCAGGGTACCTGATCACAGGCAGGGCGTGTGTGTGTATATAAAAAACACCCAGCACGCCCCTGCGGGCGGTTTATCCTTCAAGCTCGGGTCCTCTACCAGAGGCCTGGGAGCTTGAGGGTCCTGCGCAGTATCTTAGCTGTTCCCAGGACTGCGCTCTTCTGGACAGAGATCTCCGATGTTGTTCCCGGGATCTGCTGGAGCCACTCGCCTAGCTTGGGAGTCACCGCACCTAGTGCTCCGATTACCACGGGGACCACTGTTACCTTCACCCTCCACATCCTCTCGAGCTCTTCTCTGAGCCCTTGGTCTTTCTCCAGCTTCTCGTGTTCCTTCTTCCTGATATTGCTGTCATTCGGAACCGCTACATCGATCACTACAGCCGTCTTCTTCTGTTTGTCTACCACCACTATGTCCGGTTGGTTAGCCACCACCATTTTGTCCGTCTGTATCTGGAAGTCCCACAGGATCTTAGCTCGGTCATTCTCCATCACCCTTGGGGGCATCTCCCATTTTGACCTCGGGACTTCCAGGTTATACTCGGCACAGATGTTCCTGTACACTATGCCGGCCACTTGGTTATGGCGTTCCATGTATGCCTTGCCTGCTAGCATCTTGCACCCTGCTGTTATGTGCTGGATTGTCTCTGGGGCATCTTTACACAGCCTGCACCTGGGGTCTTGCCTGGTGTGATAGACCCCAGCCTCTATGGATCTTGTACTCAGAGCTTGTTCTTGTGCTGCCATGATTAGTGCCTCTGTGCTGTCTTTCAGTCCAGCTTTGTCCGGCCACTGGTAGGATTTCTGGATATCAGCCACCTCCTCTATCTGCCGGTGGTACATACCGTGCAGGGGCCTGTCCTTCCATGATGGTTCCTCGTCTCCCTCCTCTTTCTTGGGTTTCTGCTGCCTGAGGTATTCACTGAGCACTCGGTCAGTTGGGGCCAGCAGCCTATCACTGGAGGGAAAACAGGTTAGTGTTGTCAGGGTGGCCTGTATGGGGTGGGAGCTGTTATCTGACAGAGATAACTACCTCCACTGGGTCAAGAGGGCATCCAAGAACAGAGCTAGTTTTCTTGATCAACCTGTTCAGTTTCTTCCTATCCCCAGCAGACCACACCATAAAACATAGACAATACCACCACAGAGTCCTAGAAGGTCTTCAGGAGCTCTCCCTGCTCCCTTCCAAAAGACTTCTCTGTTGCAAATACAACCGTCTCTATCCTTTTGTGTAGATGGACTCTCTGTTGTTACTCCAGATCAGTTTATTGGTTAGATCACTTATATGAGTCAGCTATCTTAATGCCCATTCTCTGGATGTTCACTGGTGTAGGTGGAGTCCACTACCTGCTCGCTGGTTTTCGGAGTGTTGATCTGGAAGTGGTTCTGCTGGCACCAGTTGACAAAGTCCTCAGTCAGTTCTCTGTATTCCCTGTTGTCCTGTTGTCAGTAAAGTACACCGTGAGGAGATGCTCTCATTGCCCAGTCATTATTTTAAAATAGAGATAGCCTACATAGTTCATACATATGCAAGACTATTATGAGCCAATTAGGAGAAAGCATTAAATGAGCTGTGGGCCACTGCTGGCACTGTCATCACATTGGAGGGTCACTTTAGTGTTTAAGTAGTATAAAAACAAACGAGAAAAACCCACAAATATTTCAGAAAATGTACGGTTTTGTTTGTTTGCCACTGAATAGTGTTGGAATAAAGTGTGAAAATTATGAAGGATTAAAATATTCCAAGAGCTCAAATTACTTCACCAAAACATGTTTCAATCATATTTTATCAACACAAATTGCACAGGTTTATTGAATATGAATAACTTGTGTTAATTCAACTCAGTTGTTTAAGCTCCTGCCAAAGTAAAACATCTGTGTGCATTTAGTGTAATAAACTATTAAACCAGAATTACATATTAGGATTTAGCCAAGTGTTAGGATGTAATACAGAGTAGTATTTCTAGTAGGCTTGTTTTGATATGCCTGTTTTCATTTTATTTTCTAAATTTTAAAGAAGGCTTTAGAAAGGTCAAAATAAATCTTCTGTGAGGGCGTATCAGCTATTCTAACAGAATTCATTTTACCAATGCAAGGGTGCATTAGTACCTTGTAATACAACATATCTATTTCATAAAGGGCGAACACAAATTTCCAAAGAGACTTCCTGACAGCTGCCATTTTAAGTATAACCTCTGGTACGGGCACATTCAGTTTGCAGCAGCGGTGGCACCAAGATGGCAGCTTGAACGGTCGTGTTTTTTCAGGAGCTCCGAAAGACCGCAAAATTTGCTAAGGAACTTTATTCTCTTTCCACTCGAATTACAACTATGGATGCCCAAAAGGTTATTAAGAATGCAAAGCTGCAATTTGTGCCGTCAAACCCCAATGTTAAGACGTCTTCGCATGCTAAAGTCAGTGACCATGGCTATGCTAGCACTGAAGCTGCCAACGTGAGCCTAAACAAGCGAGAACGGGGAGCAGACTCTGCGCCGCCAACTCCATCAAAACAACCGCCGGAGGAGAAAAGAACAAAATCTTCAGAGAAGGAAGATGATATCTCCAATAAAACTATTTTTGAAGCCATTCTGGGACTTGAGAAGAAATTTGAAGTACAACTGGAAGATATCAAGGAACAAAACAGACAAAGTGCAGCTATGGTTGCCAGCTTGGCTAAGGCTGTGGAGTTTAATGCTGCAGAGATAGTTGATTGCAAACTGAAAGTTGTTAAACTGGCAAATGCGAATGAACAGCTGCTTAAAGAAAACGAAGACTTGAAAAGAAGAGTGAGAGAACAAGAGCGCTACCGAATGAGGTGGTGCTTAAAGCTGAAAGGGGTGAAGGAAGACAAAGACGAAAACATTAGAGTGAAGGTTTTGCAAACGCTTCAGAAGATTGCCCCTGACTTGAACTTAGAAGAGGCCGTTGATATTGTTCATCGCTTAGGGAAACGAGTTGATGGCAGAAACAGAAACATCATTATTTTATTCACACAAAGGCGAATCAAAGAAGAATTGTGGAGGCGCACCAAAGATTCTTCAATCTGCAAACAAGAAGGCATCAGCTTTGCAGAGATGTTGCCGCAGGAGGACATACAAGATCGACAGCGCCTATGGCCTCTGGTGGAGGAGGCAAGACGTGCGGGTAAACGAGCCTACTTTCGTGGTCCACATGCCTTCATTGATGGACGCAAAGTTGAAGAAACACAGGAGAACTAAAAATGACAAAAACTGAAATAGTGGAAACTTGTTCGCGGTCCGAGGAGCTCAGCATTTAGTACTTTTTTTTCTTTTTCGTTTTTTTCACGTGGTGAGTGATATTCTGTCTATAGTTCATGTTGAATGTTAACATTTGTTTTGGTTCTTTAAATGTTAGGGGTTTAAGAGAATCTGTTAAAAGAAAAGCCTTATTTTTGTACTGCAAAGGTAAAAAATCAAACTGTATTTTTCTACAAGAGACTCATTCATCTGATAGTGATGTATCTTTTTGGTCAAACCAATGGGGTAGCAAAATCCTGTTTAGCCATGGCTCAACGAGGTCGGGGGGTGTAGCAATTTTATTCAATAACTTTCCTGGGGATCTTGTAATACAACGGACTGACTTGAATGGTCATTGGTTGATTGCTGTAATGAGAGTTGAAAGTTTGTTTTTCATTTTAGTCAACGTTTATGGATATAATAATGAAAGTCAGAATAAAAATATGTTAGAAGATATAACTTTAAATATTTTTGAACTTAAAGATCGATACCCTACGGAATATATTTTAATGGGTGGTGATTGGAATATGACTCCTGATGAATGGACTGATAGATGGCCCTCAAGGACAGGTAGACCACAAAAAAATAACCTAATTATAGATTTTTTGATAAACAACAATTTGACAGATATTTGGAGAGTAAGAAATCCAGGAATTAAAAGCTTTTCCTGGTTTAAACCAAATGGAGCTTGTAAATCTAGAATAGACTATTGGCTAGGAAGTGACAACATTCTTAACCACACTGTAAAAGTTGTGATGTCAAATGCACCTCTTTCTGATCATTGCTTTATTGAACTATGCTTTGAATCGGAAATTAGACAATCAAATAAAAGAACTTATTGGAAGTTCAATGCCAAACTTTTACAAAATGAAGATTACTGCAACATAGTCAAAAAAATTATAAAAGATATTATGGCTGACCATTTAATTGTAGGATATATCAGTAAATGGGAATTCATTAAATTCAAAATTAGAGAATTTAGTATTCAATTCAGTAAAAACATAAGTCGAAAGCAAAGAGAATATGAATGTAAATTATTCCAAGAAATTACTTATTGCTGTAGTAAAGATGATCTAAATAGTCAAGAAAGGAGTAAACTTATGGAGTTGCAAACTAAATTAGATCAGCTCTACCTAAATAAAGCAGAAGGAGCTTTTGTGCGTTCACGCGCCAAGTGGATTGAGGAGGGGGAAAGAAATTCCTCATATTTTTTTAATTTAGAAAAGAGCAGACAGAAAAGAAATTTTATATCTTCCCTGTTAATTGATGGCATTGAATGTGACGCCCCTAAAATTTTGGAGAATGAAACTTATACATTCTATTCCAATTTATACTCCTCACAGTTCTCCCAAGCAGATTGTGATGTCTTTTTTGATCAAATAGATAATCTGATCCCTAAAATTGATGAATCATTTAAGGAATTTTGTGAATCTGACTTTAGAATTGAAGAGTTAGATGCATCTGTTAAGAAAATGGCGCTTAATAAATCCCCTGGTCCAGATGGGCTTACAGTTAATTTCTTCCAATTTCTTTGGGAAGACTTAAGGGAAATTTTATTCAAAGCTATACTGGCCAGTATTGAAAAGGGAGAATTGATGTCTAGCATGAAACAAGGATTAATTACATTAATTCCTAAACCAAACAAAGATAAACGACAATTGGATAACTTAAGGCCCATAACTTTATTAAATACAGATTATAAAATTTTCTCTAGCTCAATTGCGACAAGGCTCAAACAAGGGGTTTCAAGTATAATTAGTGAGACACAATCAGGGTTTTTGAAAGACAGGAACATTCATAATAATATCAGATTGGCTTTAGACTTACTGGACTACAATGATCTAATTAGTGATGACAGTTTTATTCTTTTCTTGGACTTTTATAAAGCTTTCGATTCAGTAGAACATCCTTTTATTTTAGAAACACTAACTCAATTTGGATTTGGGGATAAATTTAGGAAGATAATAGATATACTGTATAATGATATAAATAGCTCTGTGTCGTTAGGCTATGGCACTGGTAAAAGATTTAGCGTCAAAAGAGGAATTAGGCAAGGGTGTGGAAGCTCTCCGCTGTTATTCATAATGGTTGTGGAGATGCTCGCAATTTTAATTAAAAACAGCAGCGTTGCCGGAATTGAGATTATGGATAATTTTTTAATAATTAGTCAACTTGCGGATGACACTACTCTTTTCTTAAAAAATGAACATCAGATTCCCCTGGTAAAACAAATAATCACTACATTCTCAAAAGCTTCAGGCTTAAAGTTAAATTTAAATAAATGTGAACTATTGGCGTTAAAGGAGTGTCATTCACAATTACTGTACGATATAAAGGTGAAGAAGGAGGTAAAATATTTGGGCATCACAATTTCAAAAGATCACAAAGTCTTAGAAAAAGTAAATATTTCAGATAATGTTGACAAATGTAAGACAATCTTAAATAAGTGGTTACAAAGAGACATCACAATTTTTGGAAGAATATTATTAACCAAAATGGATAGTTTATCTAGATTTATATAGCCAGCTTACTCTTTATCAATATCAAATAAAGTTATTAAAACAATTAATAGCTTGAATTTTAATTTTATTTGGAGGAATAAGTGCCATTATATATCTAAAGATGATTTGGTTAAACCATACATTGAAGGTGGTGGAAACGCAATTGACTTCGATATAATGAATGGTGTTTTGAAACTTAAATGGTTAAAATCCTTCCTAAATAATCCACACTCCATTTGGTTTTTTATACCAAGTAAGGTCTTTAACACATTGGGGGGTATCGATTTTCTCCTAAAGTGTGACTTTGAAATTACTAAGCTACCTGTTAAACTCTCTGAATTCCATAAACAGGTCCTTCTTTATTGGAAAATGTTATTTAAACATAATTTCACTCCACATAATAGCCCAATTTGGAACAATAGATATATACTAATGAACAGAAAATCTATTTTTATTCAAGATTGGTTATCAAAAGGTGTTTGGGCAATTGCCCATTTTGTAGATGAGGAAGGACATGTTCTAGAACATCAAGATTTTTGCCAAAAGTTTAATATCCAATGTTCTAAAAGTAAATTTAATCGGGTTATAAAATCCATTCCATTGTCACTTAAAAACATAGTTGTAAATGATATAATATATTCTGACATATCCCCCAAGTTAAGGCATTTATATATAGATGATATTCGATTTTGTGATGTTAAATGCAATAATAAGTTTCTAAGATCTTCATTAAGGAGTCTTTATTCTCCAAATTTACTTAGACGTAATTACATATTAAAAGATTTCCAAAGGGAAGAAATTGAAAAAATAAGAACTGATTATATCACCTTCCCTATCCCTCCTAAAGGGAAAGAAGTCCAATTTAAAATTTTGAATAAAATTTACCCGACAAATAGACTCCTTGGTGATAGATTCAAAATAGAAACTGGTAATTGTGTATTTTGTGAAACAGAAGAGGAGGATTTGGACCATCTATTCTTTTTGTGCAATTTTATACAAATATTTTGGTTGGATTTTCATACCTGGCTTTTTTCCAGTGGGATTCAAATTACCCCACTTACCTTAAATATGATCATGTTTGGAGTGTTTTTGAAAGAAAAGAAAGCTAATTATGGTGTTAATGTGTTATTAATCTTGTGCAAGCAATTTATACATAAATGTCGTTTTTTTAAGACCAAACCAACACTAGCTTACTGGAAAAACGACTTAAACCTGTTGGTTAAATCTTTGACTTTAGTTAAAAAGAAAAAGGCTGCTTTTTTTGTCTCCTTTGTGGAAGATTTTGATTTAGTGAGTTAATAATCTGTTAAATTATGTGACCCCATCTTTATATATATTTTTTTTTCCTATGTATGAAAGTTGTTAATATGTAAGGAATGTTTATTCTCTGAATGTATAATATATGGTGCATTTTGTTTGTATGTTATCTTTACTAATAATAAAAAAATAAAAAAAAATTTAAAAAAAAGTTTGCAGCAGCTATACAACAGTGGCCTCTAGAGGTGTTTACACACTATGACCAAATCAGACAATGCAACACAACACGCAGGTCGCCTCAATGAATTGATTCAGCTTGTAGCAGTGACTTGTTAACTTCTCATTTGTCAAGCATATCTCCCATGAATGATATGAAATCATTTAGAGACATAACATTGACATCACAAAGCAGAAGCTGCAATCAGTTTTTAGGAAAGTGAGTTTAATAGGAGTAGGTAAAATAATGCAGTAATTTCTTAGTTTTATAATCCCTTTATAAATCATGTTGGCTACAGCCTATTTAGCAGTGCAAAAGGAGCATCGGACAAACAAACAAACAAATAAATAAACAGTCAACAACAACAAAAAAGTTAGTACCCAGGGATAAAAATGTTGTGTATGAAAGGGAAACCTAATGGACAGATGTGATGCCTGAACAGTGGTGGCTTTAAGTGATGTATCAACTCAAACATGCATCCATGGTCTGTGTTACATAAGTACGATGATCGGTGGTGACGGTTGGCGCCGCTTTGGAAGCAGAAACTGTTGGTTTGAAAGCCTTCAGTGTCTCCTTGTGGCGGGACTCTTATACTGCACTGTAAGATGTCGAGCAGTGTCAGCCGTATGCTAGAAAGTGATACATTAAAATTCCTGGGGTCACCATGAAGAGCTTACTTCCTTTCTTGCTCAGTGTGTAAAATGTGGTACTTAATGGATTGAAAAGAAAAATGATGGCACCCTTGTAGTTCACACAAGTGGTGATGATTCAGGGTTTTAATTTGTAAGGTTTGAATTTTGAGCCATCATAAATTTTAAAAGAGGAAAGTATACTATTTAACATATGTTAAGTCAAAGCTAATATAGCTGCTCATATATAGCTACTTATAATTTGAAGAGCTGCCTACACCAATGAGTAGACTTCCCAGAATGGAAACAGCACTCTTTGTGTGGTTTGAGAAAACAGTCAAGTTGTTAAGAACTATGACTGAGAAGGATGTGCCTGTGTACAGCAGCAGGCTGCCTTCCTAGAATTTGGATATCCCCCGTGCGCTCGTCTCTGCATTATGTGCATTACCTCTCTCGGAAAATTAAAACCACAGCAGCTTTTTATAGTTTTTTTCATTCACTATCAGCTTACACCAAAAGTCTACTCTGAAGAAGATTATTCAAAACATGCAACACAGAATAAAACAAGTTTAAATTAAAATTAAAGAAATCAAAATCTTGTGGACGTATGCCTTTTACATGTTGGCAAAATATTTAGGATGAGATGGAGATATAACACTCATGCACCCTGAAAATTATGAAGGTCTAAATATGTATCAAAGGGGCTCACTGAACATCAGTGGCTTTCTATGGGGCAAACGTACTTAAACCAGCCACTGTGACCATTGCGGCAGAGCAGAATGAATGATACTGATGGGGACTGTGAGGGTTTGTAGTTAAATTCCTGCTCTTACAGGATCAGTGAGTGTCTGTTTAAAGATTATTAACATACTTTTACATCACTATGGAACACCAGCATTTCTGCAGAGGACAGAACTCCCTGCTTTAATCTACCAAGATGCTCTGTGTTATGTTGTCATGGCAATATGAAGTCAAATAAATACAAATATACAAAAATGCACATTTAAAGGAGGACAAGAAGACAGGCAATTGGAAGAGCTTTTGAAGCAGGAAAACTTTTCTGGATTTCTCTTAATTTAACTGGAAATTTTGCGAATACAAGTCAAGAAGAAAACAAGGAGGCAGCTGGTTGGATTATATCTGAGGACAGGACGCATGAAGGAGAAGCATGAGGAGAGAGAAAACAGCAGAGCGATGGTGCAGAGCCAATCATGGATCAAGTCGAAGAAGCAAGCATCAAAACTGTGAGTAAACATAACACACAAAGAGTTAAAAATTACTGTGCTGATTAAGGAAACATTAAATTTGGTTAGTTTGGGGTCTGCAGCTTCAGGTTTGTGGATTCAGTTGGTCTAAAAATTAAGGAAAGACAAAAAATGTTTCTTTTGAAAGGTTGTTGGAGGATTCTTACTGTAAGAAATATCTGGGTGTGCATCTGCTTTTATTTAAAAAGGTTGAATTTTATTTCGTCACATTGGAAAGGGAAAATTGGAGGATCGGGACAATAATGTGGCCAGATTTACTGTTTCCTTAATCAGAACAATAATTTTGATCTGAACTAGAAATTGTAAAATGGGTTATTTTCTTTCTTCTCTACTGATCACTGTGTTAAATGTTGAGTTACTTGTCAGTCTACATTAATGTTAATGGTACTTTTAAAAAATGCAGTTTATTCGTAATTTTGTAGAAAAATGCTCTGCACCTGTGAAAAAAAACAAGTATCCACACCCCCAAAATCACTGTGGATCAGAGTAGCTAAGCCCTGGTTAACTGCAATTATATTACAGGAGATGAAAAATATTGGAATGATTGAAAGAAACAAAGATTGCTTTAGGGTTTGAAGATTTGACTTTCTTATTGAAAGAGACGAAAACTAATCTATGTGTGACACTGAGAAAAAAACTGAACGCTTAAAAGATCTGGAGGTCTGACTGTTGTTATACAAATGTGCAAACTTGTTTTAATGACATTAGAAAGAAAAATGGGATGTTTAAAAAGGTAATATATAAAACAGTTTCTATATTACTTGAAAAAATGATGTTGGTTAGCGCTGCTGTATTTGGAAAAATGCTGGCTCACCCCTGGTCTATACAGACAATAATCCCCTCACATATGTGATGAGTACTGCAAAGCTGAATGCAGTAGGCCACCGCTGGGTAGGTGAGCTGGCAGATTTCAGGTTTGATGTCAAATACAGGCCGGGGAAGGTGAACATCGATGCAGACTCATTCTCTCGGTTTCCACTTGACATTGACACCTACCTCACAAAGTGTACTGAAGAGCTGACGAGAGAGGCCATTCAGGCTACATGGGAGGGTTGTGAGTCTGCAAAGAGACAAGATGCTGCATATGTCGCTGCCCTGTGCCTAACATGCCCAGCCAGAGACACCTGTGAACATGTCACCATTGCAGCCTGTCACAGTGACCTGGTAAAATCCCAAAGGAAGGATCCCTCTATCAGTTAACTTATCAAACTGAAAGAAACAAAATCAGTAATAACTAATGATGGCAGAAGGAGAGCCAGTGGCCCTGTGAGAGAGCTTATGCACGAGTGGGGAAAGCTTCATATGGAAAATCAGCTGCAACATCGTACAGCGGCTCAGCGAAGGCAGCTTGTGCTGCCAGCACAATATCATCTCCTAGTGCTTAAACATCTCCATGATGACTTGGGTCACGCAGGGCAGAGAGGGTCATTCACTTGGCACGGGACCGTTTCTACTGGCCTTTTATGAAGAAGGACATTGAGGCGTATGTGACCAGAAAACACCCCTGCATTAAGCAAAAGAAACCAGTCAAACACATCAGTAACCCTACGAAACCAGTGACTGTGAAAACTCTGAAACAGCCAGAGTACAGTACTGGCTTAGAGTATCACCACAAGCTCAGCATCAAACACACACACACACACACACACACACACACACATATGAAGAGAGAGAGAGTATGCATAGTATGTAAACGGCTACTAAACAGACATCATAATTCGTCATACAATGAGAACAGGACAAATCAGCAATTGACACTGACTAATTAACATTATATTATTGTATATATTGTTTGGAGTTTAGTCTGCTACTGTTACTATTTTACCATTTCTTCTTGGAGGAACTGTAACCCACATAATTTCCTTAGGGATTAAGAAAGTATTCTGATTCTTAATGTTTTAGGATACATGACCTGCCATTATCCAATGACACATCTGCTTACCTGTATCTTTTGCTCGTTTCTCCTTGTAGGAGCCATAATTAAATGTATTGAATTTTAATGATCACTGGGTTTTCATTTGTTTGGTTGCAATGGTGATGTGTAACGGGAGTCACGTGGGTGGTAGCGGCGACATTAAGAGGGCGTTGTCAGTCTGTCTTTCACTGGTTTGATTTTGACAGAGAGGAGGGCTGGTAGTTTTTGTTGACCGCAGCACAACGAGTTTCCCCTTGTTGCATTAGAGCCTGTGATGTTTTAAGAGTTTGAATCGCGAGCCGATCACGTTTATTAAAGTACTTTTCAAGCACTTTAATAAACAAGCAAGCAATTCCACCTCTGGCATTATTGCGTAAAGTTGACAGCGCGTCAGGCAGGCTCAACGACTGTGGAAGTCGCTACACTCCTCTTCTTTTCTCTTTTTTTTTAAACTTTAAAAACGGGTTGTGTATGAGACTTTAAATCAACAAAATATAAAATATACATTTTAAATTGTTATTGATCCCTTTACCCCAAGTCCTAAAGTGTATATTTATTTGTGAAACTCTTAAATATTTATTGTTCGTTTACTTGCACTGCTGTAACTGGAGCCTCGTCGTCTCGTCTCTCTATATACTGGACTGTATGTAGCGGAGATGACAATAAAGTTTACTTTGACTTCAGCAGCGAGCAGACGCACCGAGGGCTCTCACGCTCACTTTTCGTGTATAGAATTTTGAAAAAACATCGGTGCAAATTATAAGTCTGTATCATAATGTCTGGTGTTTTCGTGTTGTTGGTTTGTTTTTATTTAGTTTTATTTTGCGAGTTGGTTATTAGATGCTGCTCCAGCCAGCCAGAGAATCCCCCGCCGCCCCGCCCTCTCCTCCCTGTGCCGCAAGCAGCAGGCGCACCTGGCAAACTGAGGGCGCCGTTACTCCCAGCTAATGGGCGATAGAAAACCGATCGGTGCCTATGCCATTCCCAATATGCGCTGGCATGATGTCGGGGCAGCATGAGTACAAGCATGTTTTGGGTTTTTTTTGCCGATGCCCGTGATGCCGCCCCCCACCACGATGCCGCCCCGGGCAACCGCCCGTGTCGCCCGTATCTAAAACCGCTACTGTTTATGTCATACAGCCTTGTCTCATGTATGCAGTATGCACTCAGCTTGAAGTCCTGGAACGAGACAGCTTGATATCGTATATGCATACAGATTGATGTCATATAGGCATACAGTATGATGTCATATAGGCATACAGTATGATGTCATATTTCACCACAAGCTCAGCATCAAACAGTGAATCTGAGAGCAACATATCAGCTGCAGAGGAATCCAGAGAGAGTCCAGAAAATAAATACACATTTTATATGTCAGAGCAACCCAGAGTTACCTCACCTGAAAGGGAAACTGAACAAGAACAAATTTCCTCTGTTCATTATCTCTCCTGTTTTACAGGATTGTAATCTGTGGTCACGCCCACTACAGCAAGGCCTGTAACATGAACAAATAAATACCACCAAGAAGTGTCCCTAGGGGACTGGCGAGACTTTTAAGGCAAGTGATTACTTGCCAGGTTACCACATAGAATACCTAAGCTATTAACTAGCATCAATAAGTCAGTCACTAATATCCCTTGGCAGGTGATTAGCATCCCCTGGCCTAGTTACTGTCTAGTAAATAGTAACTATTTAACACCAATTCATATTATTTGTTAGATTCACTTTTCTTCTTACTTTAGTCAAAAGTCTGTTGACCTAAATATGTTCAAAGTTGCATCATCTTGATATTTACACCAGTGTTGTACAACTCTGAGTGCATTCTGCAACTGATGGGAGGGAAAGGACTCCTTAGCACGACCATTAGAAAAGCCCCTACAGCGCACAAGTAGTTTGGTGTTTAAGTGGCTCAGAGGATCAAGGACAGGAGCAGTGACAAAAGTTATCCTCTCATCACGGTGAATTGTGTGCGCCTTATACAACAGGACAGCAGGAGAGAGCTGGACCATTTTTGGTGCCTAGGTATTTTGTGCAGGCGAAGCAATGAAAAACTCACAACTGCATTTCTTAGTCTGACAGGACAGGATGATCACCCTGAGGCGCTTAAGAGAAGAAATCCAGACCCTTTAACGTTCAAGGAAATTGTGACACATTAGTACAAACAAATAATCGTTAATAAATCAATATCAGTGACTTAAAATCACAGGAGATGCAGGATGAGTTATCCAGATTCATTTAATAATTAACCAACAAATTTAGATTGTCCAGTTAATGTTGCTACTAATTCCCTGATTGATACATTTCTTTACATTTGCCCATTTTTTTGTTGATTCAGAAATAATTCATTGATCAAATTAAACTCCAATTCCTGCAAGCTTTGGCAAAGCTGAGCATGTTCGGTCTGTTGTGTATACAGTTGTGGCTCTAAATACAAACTGAAGTGGCAAAGTGCACAAAAGCAAACTTTGTACCACTGACAAAACATTAGACCACAACTGTATTCATAACTCAGGCTGACTCAGGCTCTGTTAGAGCTTCTGCTCTGTGACCCTGTTTTGCTTGGCATCAATAAGTCATTTGAGCCAGGGATGATTCTGAAGTTCCTGTAGGGTGAGGCGGTCTTCATGGTTCTGACAGTAACAACCCAACAGAAAACACTTGCAGTCTGTTCAGAAATACAACAGAGGGGTTTGAGTTTATCACGTTGGTGTTTATATAAGTCTGCGTGTGCATTAGTGATACAGATAAAGACAGATAACACCGAAAACAGAATTTTCAAACCTTGTAATGTGACAGGTTAAAGAATTAACATTCAGCTTACCCTCTGAAATGTCAGTGTGCATCTCAGATGTGTTGTTGTCATCAGGGATGATGTGACGTACCAGCCAATCCATCACCGCACCCAGCTGCAAAACTGTGACGCAATCTGCTGTGGTGGCATTAAAGTCCTGCCAGTTTACAGCGGCTGATTTGGTCCCTAAAATCCAGAGAGTAATTATTCATGGTAAGGAATTCATGTGGACACTAAGCGTGTGGGCAGGCAAGGACATTTAAACAGTGAGGCTGACGACCTACCATTTCTTCGTGTGACTGCTTCTGCTCTAAAAGGGACTCCAATGCCAAAATCGATGAATTTGACACATAGAAATGCTGGACGATCAGGCGATGTGTCAAACACAATATTGTCTGGCTTAATGTCTCGATGGAAGACACCCTTGGATTGCATTTCAGCGGCTGCATGTACCAGCTGTCTCATTATGACCTGACAGACAAATGAAAAATACGTTCAAATAATCAGATTTACATTATCCATTAAAGATTGCCACTAGAAGAATTGTAAAGTGCACACATAAGAAGCCATACTGGGAAATTGTCTTCTCTGCGTTTTCCAAAGAAGACAGTCCCAAAGCCTCCTTCACCCAGCTTATCCTGCTCTTCGTATTTTTCTTCAAAGTCCTCTACAGAGAGACAAAACAAACACAGGGGTTGTGATTAGTTGTATGTAGGAAAGCTGACTTTGCCTCAATGTACACATTCATACAGTCTTTGTTAGAAGCTTCCTAGTGATTAGCAGATGGATACCAGCTAAACTCTGAGAGCTTGGGAAAGAGGCTCTATCACTGCAGGTGTGGTGTGAACTTACCTATGTACTTCTTACCTTTAGTGTGACTTTTGTATGTGCTGTGTGTATCTGACTCGTAGACGGAGCAGCTGGCCTCCTCCTGTGAGCTTGATGTCTTGCTCTTTTTACTGCGTGGTTGTTTTGTTCCATCGCTGCTTGACTTTCCTTTGCTGCTCTTCTTTCTGAAAGCAGCTGCAAAAACCAAAACCAATTAGACCTCTGAACTCCACACAGGCCTACAGATGATCAATAACTGTAAAACAAAAAATCTCTGAATGTCTCACTTACACTTCTCCAAGACAAGATGGCTGAGGCCTGGGGTTGGACTTTTGCTGTCCTTGCTTCTTTTGGAAGCTTTTTCCAGTCTTTCTGTGGCACAATCTTTGCGTTTGGAGCTCTTGATTCGCCCATCTGACGTCCTGTCCTCTATCCTGAGGAACCAGGGATCAGTGTGGCGGTCTGCAGTTTGTACAAAGATCACTTGGTTACTACTGAATCAAAACACCTGAAGTAAAAGCCCCAAATTAAGATGAATTTAACAGGTAAAGGAGACTTTACTCACCTAGATATTTACGCACACCCACAGCACGTGGTGTGGTAAAGGTCGGCCAAGATTTTGACCACATGTCAGAAACTGGTTCAAAATTGTACTAAACTCACTTGAACTCTGACTTTGTCTGCACTTAGAACTATCACAAGACATTAAAACAAAACATCGGGCATTGATGACATCACAGCAATCTAACATTCTAATCTATGCAAACTGTCTCCAAGGCTACATAATATCAAATGAAATCATAGCAAAGGAGTAAAAAGCAGGATCAGTCTTAGGGTGTATGTTACATGTTTGCCAGTTTGGATGAGTGAGTGCAATACTTCATCGGCCTGTGTTGTAGCAAGCTGTTGAACCTGCTGAGAAACTTTTCTTTGTCCACTCTGCCCCAAACTTCACATGCTCCATAAAAGTGGAGGCCTAGAGACCTCTGCATAGTTATTGCAATTAGCATTAGGTTATCAGTATCATCTGATATACAGTGGCTTGCAAAAGTATTCGGCCCCCTTGAACTTTTCCACATTTTGTCACATTACAGCCACAAACATGAATCAATTTTATTGGAATTCCACGTGAAAGACCAATACAAAGTGGTGTACACTTGAGAAGTGGAACGAAATTCATACATGATACCAAACATTTTTTACAAATAAATAACTGCAAAGTGGGGACACCTGGCTGGAGATGCTCACTCAAGGACAACACCATACCATCCAAATGGCAACCCATTTCCAGCTGAGCCATTTAATTGGATATTTCTTCAAATGCTAAGGACACTGGAGGAGAAGGCAAAGAGCAGCTGGAAAGAGCATCTGCCTCAGATAGTACATGCATACAACTGCACCAGGCATGAGGCAACAGGCTTTTCACCCCACTACCTCTTGTATGGTCGACACCCCCGTCTCCTAGTAGACTTAATTTTTGGCCTGTTAGCCAGAGATGGGACTGAAAGACCTCAGAGCTATGCCAGATTTGCGTCTCTACTGTGATGTCAAATATCAATACCAGAATGTGTGTCGATGTATGTGCATTCATTTGTGCATGCGTGGAGATCTGAGGTTGGCTTGTAGGGTGGACCTCTGTGCATAATCACAAGTGTGTGCAAACATTTCCATGATTGGATTTCTTGGAATTTGGTTTCTTTGGGGCATTTTTTCAAGTTTTTGTAATGTGACAGGTTAAAGAATTAACATTCAGCTTCCCCTCTGAAATGTCAGAGTGCATCTCAGATGTGTTGTTGTCATCAGGGATGATGTGACGTACCAGCCAATCCATCACCGCACCCAGCTGCAAAACTGTGACGCAATCTGCTGTGGTGGCATTAAAGTCCTGCCAGTTTACAGCGGCTGATTTGGTCCCTAAAATCCAGAGAGTAATTATTCATGGTAAGGAATTCATGTGGACACTAAGCGTGTGGGCAGGCAAGGACATTTAAACAGTGAGGCTGACGACCTACCATTTCTTCGTGTGACTGCTTCTGCTCTAAAAGGGACTCCAATGCCAAAATCGATGAATTTGACACATAGAAATGCTGGATGATCAGGCGATGTGTCAAACACAATATTGTCTGGCTTAATGTCTCGATGGAAGACACCCTTGGATTGCATTTCAGCGGCTGCATGTACCAGCTGTCTCATTATGACCTGACAGACAAATGAAAAATACGTTCAAATAATCAGATTTACATTATCCATTAAAGATTGCCACTAGAAGAATTGTAAAGTGCACACATAAGAAGCCATACTGGGAAATTGTCTTCTCTGCGTTTTCCAAAGAAGACAGTCCCAAAGCCTCCTTCACCCAGCTTATCCTGCTCTTCGTATTTTTCTTCAAAGTCCTCTACAGAGAGACAAAACAAACACAGGGGTTGTGATTAGTTGTATGTAGGAAAGCTGACTTTGCCTCAATGTACACATTCATACAGTCTTTGTTAGAAGCTTCCTAGTGATTAGCAGATGGATAGCAGCTAAACTCTGAGAGCTTGGGAAAGAGGCTCTATCACTGCAGGTGTGGTGTGAACTTACCTATGTACTTCTTACCTTTAGTGTGACTTTTGTATGTGCTGTGTGTATCTGACTCGTAGACGGAGCAGCTGGCCTCCTCCTGTGAGCTTGATGTCTTGCTCTTTTTACTGCGTGGTTGTTTTGTTCCATCGCTGCTTGACTTTCCTTTGCTGCTCTTCTTTCTGAAAGCAGCTGCAAAAACCAAAACCAATTAGACCTCTGAACTCCACACAGGCCTACAGATGATCAATAACTGTAAAACAAAAAATCTCTGAATGTCTCACTTACACTTCTCCAAGACAAGATGGCTGAGGCCTGGGGTTGGACTTTTGCTGTCCTTGCTTCTTTTGGAAGCTTTTTCCAGTCTTTCTGTGGCACAATCTTTGCGTTTGGAGCTCTTGATTCGCCCATCTGACGTCCTGTCCTCTATCCTGAGGAACCAGGGATCAGTGTGGCGGTCTGCAGTTTGTACAAAGATCACTTGGTTACTACTGAATCAAAACACCTGAAGTAAAAGCCCCAAATTAAGATGAATTTAACAGGTAAAGGAGACTTTACTCACCTAGATATTTACGCACACCCACAGCACGTGGTGTGGTAAAGGTCGGCCAAGATTTTGACCACATGTCAGAAACTGGTTCAAAATTGTACTAAACTCACTTGAACTCTGACTTTGTCTGCACTTAGAACTATCACAAGACATTAAAACAAAACATCGGGCATTGATGACATCACAGCAATCTAACATTCTAATCTATGCAAACTGTCTCCAAGGCTACATAATATCAAATGAAATCATAGCAAAGGAGTAAAAAGCAGGATCAGTCTTAGGGTGTATGTTACATGTTTGCCAGTTTGGATGAGTGAGTGCAATACTTCATCGGCCTGTGTTGTAGCAACCTGTTGAACCTGCTGAGAAACTTTTCTTTGTCCACTCTGCCCCAAACTTCACATGCTCCATAAAGGTCGAGGCCTAGAGACCTCTGCATAGTTATTGCAATTAGCATTAGGTTATCAGTGTCATCTGATATACAGTGGCTTGCAAAAGTATTCGGCCCCCTTGAACTTTTCCACATTTTGTCACATTACAGCCACAAACATGAATCAATTTTATTGGAATTCCACGTGAAAGACCAATACAAAGTGGTGTACACTTGAGAAGTGGAACGAAAATCATACATGATACCAAACATTTTTTACAAATAAATAACTGCAAAGTGGGGACACCTGGCTGGAGATGCTCACTCAAGGACAACACCATACCATCCAAATGGCAACCCATTTCCAGCTGAGCCATTTAATTGGATATTTCTTCAAATGCTAAGGACACTGGAGGAGAAGGCAAAGAGCAGCTGGAAAGAGCATCTGCCTCAGATAGTACATGCATACAACTGCACC
Organism: Pelmatolapia mariae; assembly: GCF_036321145.2. Lineage (NCBI taxonomy): Eukaryota > Metazoa > Chordata > Actinopteri > Cichliformes > Cichlidae > Pelmatolapia > Pelmatolapia mariae. The sequence goes on along the minus strand of NC_086238.1, from coordinate 26,719,347 downwards.
AGGCATGAGGCAACAGGCTTTTCACCCCACTACCTCTTGTATGGTCGACACCCCCGTCTCCTAGTAGACTTAATTTTTGGCCTGTTAGCCAGAGATGGGACTGAAAGACCTCAGAGCTATGCCAGCTTTGCGTCTCTACTGTGATGTCAAATATCAATACCAGAATGTGTGTCGATGTATGTGCATTCATTTGTGCATGCGTGGAGATCTGAGGTTGGCTGGTAGGGTGGACCTCTGTGCATAATCACAAGTGTGTGCAAACATTTCCATGATTGGATTTCTTGGAATTTGGTTTCTTTGGGGGATTTTTTCAAGTTTTTGTAATGTGACAGGTTAAAGAATTAACATTCAGCTTCCCCTCTGAAATGTCAGAGTGCATCTCAGATGTGTTGTTGTCATCAGGGATGATGTGACGTACCAGCCAATCCATCACCGCACCCAGCTGCAAAACTGTGACGCAGTCTGCTGTGGTGGCATTAAAGTCCTGCCAGTTTACAGCGGCTGATTTGGTCCCTAAAATCCAGAGAGTAATTATTCATGGTAAGGAATTCATGTGGACACTAAGCGTGTGGGCAGGCAAGGACATTTAAACAGTGAGGCTGACGACCTACCATTTCTTCGTGTGACTGCTTCTGCTCTAAAAGGGACTCCAATGCCAAAATCGATGAATTTGACACATAGAAATGCTGGATGATCAGGCGATGTGTCAAACACAATATTGTCTGGCTTAATGTCTCGATGGAAGACACCCTTGGATTGCATTTCAGCGGCTGCATGTACCAGCTGTCTCATTATGACCCGACAGACAAATGAAAAATACGTTCAAATAATCAGATTTACATTATCCATTAAAGATTGCCACTAGAAGAATTGTAAAGTGCACACATAAGAAGCCATACTGGGAAATTGTCTTCTCTGCGTTTTCCAAAGAAGACAGTCCCAAAGCCTCCTTCACCCAGCTTATCCTGCTCTTCGTATTTTTCTTCAAAGTCCTCTACAGAGAGACAAAACAAACACAGGGGTTGTGATTAGTTGTATGTAGGAAAGCTGACTTTGCCTCAATGTACACATTCATACAGTCTTTGTTAGAAGCTTCCTAGTGATTAGCAGATGGATACCAGCTAAACTCTGAGAGCTTGGGAAAGAGGCTCTATCACTGCAGGTGTGGTGTGAACTTACCTATGTACTTCTTACCTTTAGTGTGACTTTTGTATGTGCTGTGTGTATCTGACTCGTAGACGGAGCAGCTGGCCTCCTCCTGTGAGCTTGATGTCTTGCTCTTTTTACTGCGTGGTTGTTTTGTTCCATCGCTGCTTGACTTTCCTTTGCTGCTCTTCTTTCTGAAAGCAGCTGCAAAAACCAAAACCAATTAGACCTCTGAACTCCACACAGGCCTACAGATGATCAATAACTGTAAAACAAAAAATCTCTGAATGTCTCACTTACACTTCTCCAAGACAAGATGGCTGAGGCCTGGGGTTGGACTTTTGCTGTCCTTGCTTCTTTTGGAAGCTTTTTCCAGTCTTTCTGTGGCACAATCTTTGCGTTTGGAGCTCTTGATTCGCCCATCTGACGTCCTGTCCTCTATCCTGAGGAACCAGGGATCAGTGTGGCGGTCTGCAGTTTGTACAAAGATCACTTGGTTACTACTGAATCAAAACACCTGAAGTAAAAGCCCCAAATTAAGATGAATTTAACAGGTAAAGGAGACTTTACTCACCTAGATATTTACGCACACCCACAGCACGTGGTGTGGTAAAGGTCGGCCAAGATTTTGACCACATGTCAGAAACTGGTTCAAACTTGTACTAAACTCACTTGAACTCTGACATTGTATGCACTTAGAACTATCACAAGACATTAAAACAAAACATCGGGCATTGATGACATCACAGCAATCTAACATTCTAATCTATGCAAACTGTCTCCAAGGCTACATAATATCAAATTAAATCATAGCAAAGGAGTAAAAAGCAGGATCAGTCTTAGGGTGTATGTTACATGTTTGCCAGTTTGGATGAGTGAGTGCAATACTTCATCGGCCTGTGTTGTAGCAACCTGTTGAACCTGCTGAGAAACTTTTCTTTGTCCACTCTGCCCCAAACTTCACATGCTCCATAAAAGTGGAGGCCTAGAGACCTCTGCATAGTTATTGCAATTAGCATTAGGTTATCAGTATCATCTGATATACAGTGGCTTGCAAAAGTATTCGGCCCCCTTGAACTTTTCCACATTTTGTCACATTACAGCCACAAACATGAATCAGTTTTATTGGAATTCCACGTGAAAGACCAATACAAAGTGGTGTACACTTGAGAAGTGGAACGAAAATCATACATGATACCAAACATTTTTTACAAATAAATAACTGCAAAGTGGGGACACCTGGCTGGAGATGCTCACTCAAGGACAACACCATACCATCCAAATGGCAACCCATTTCCAGCTGAGCCATTTAATTGGATATTTCTTCAAATGCTAAGGACACTGGAGGAGAAGGCAAAGAGCAGCTGGAAAGAGCATCTGCCTCAGATAGTACATGCATACAACTGCACCAGGCATGAGGCAACAGGCTTTTCACCCCACTACCTCTTGTATGGTCGACACCCCCGTCTCCTAGTAGACTTAATTTTTGGCCTGTTAGCCAGAGATGGGACTGAAAGACCTCAGAGCTATGCCAGATTTGCGTCTCTACTGTGATGTCAAATATCAATACCAGAATGTGTGTCGATGTATGTACATTCATTTGTGCATGCGTGGAGATCTGAGGTTGGCTGGTAGGGTGGACCTCTGTGCATAATCACAAGTGTGTGCAAACATTTCCATGATTGGATTTCTTGGAATTTGGTTTCTTTGGGGGATTTTTTCAAGTTTTTGTAATGTGACAGGTTAAAGAATTAACATTCAGCTTCCCCTCTGAAATGTCAGAGTGCATCTCAGATGTGTTGTTGTCATCAGGGATGATGTGACGTACCAGCCAATCCATCACCGCACCCAGCTGCAAAACTGTGACGCAATCTGCTGTGGTGGCATTAAAGTCCTGCCAGTTTACAGCGGCTGATTTGGTCCCTAAAATCCAGAGAGTAATTATTCATGGTAAGGAATTCATGTGGACACTAAGCGTGTGGGCAGGCAAGGACATTTAAACAGTGAGGCTGACGACCTACCATTTCTTCGTGTGACTGCTTCTGCTCTAAAAGGGACTCCAATGCCAAAATCGATGAATTTGACACATAGAAATGCTGGATGATCAGGCGATGTGTCAAACACAATATTGTCTGGCTTAATGTCTCGATGGAAGACACCCTTGGATTGCATTTCAGCGGCTGCATGTACCAGCTGTCTCATTATGACCTGACAGACAAATGAAAAATACGTTCAAATAATCAGATTTACATTATCCATTAAAGATTGCCACTAGAAGAATTGTAAAGTGCACACATAAGAAGCCATACTGGGAAATTGTCTTCTCTGCGTTTTCCAAAGAAGACAGTCCCAAAGCCTCCTTCACCCAGCTTATCCTGCTCTTCGTATTTTTCTTCAAAGTCCTCTACAGAGAGACAAAACAAACACAGGGGTTGTGATTAGTTGTATGTAGGAAAGCTGACTTTGCCTCAATGTACACATTCATACAGTCTTTGTTAGAAGCTTCCTAGTGATTAGCAGATGGATACCAGCTAAACTCTGAGAGCTTGGGAAAGAGGCTCTATCACTGCAGGTGTGGTGTGAACTTACCTATGTACTTCTTACCTTTAGTGTGACTTTTGTATGTGCTGTGTGTATCTGACTCGTAGACGGAGCAGCTGGCCTCCTCCTGTGAGCTTGATGTCTTGCTCTTTTTACTGCGTGGTTGTTTTGTTCCATCGCTGCTTGACTTTCCTTTGCTGCTCTTCTTTCTGAAAGCAGCTGCAAAAACCAAAACCAATTAGACCTCTGAACTCCACACAGGCCTACAGATGATCAATAACTGTAAAACAAAAAATCTCTGAATGTCTCACTTACACTTCTCCAAGACAAGATGGCTGAGGCCTGGGGTTGGACTTTTGCTGTCCTTGCTTCTTTTGGAAGCTTTTTCCAGTCTTTCTGTGGCACAATCTTTGCGTTTGGAGCTCTTGATTCGCCCATCTGACGTCCTGTCCTCTATCCTGAGGAACCAGGGATCAGTGTGGCGGTCTGCAGTTTGTACAAAGATCACTTGGTTACTACTGAATCAAAACACCTGAAGTAAAAGCCCCAAATTAAGATGAATTTAACAGGTAAAGGAGACTTTACTCACCTAGATATTTACGCACACCCACAGCACGTGGTGTGGTAAAGGTCGGCCAAGATTTTGACCACATGTCAGAAACTGGTTCAAACTTGTACTAAACTCACTTGAACTCTGACTTTGTCTGCACTTAGAACTATCACAAGACATTAAAACAAAACATCGGGCATTGATGACATCACAGCAATCTAACATTCTAATCTATGCAAACTGTCTCCAAGGCTACATAATATCAAATGAAATCATAGCAAAGGAGTAAAAAGCAGGATCAGTCTTAGGGTGTATGTTACATGTTTGCCAGTTTGGATGAGTGAGTGCAATACTTCATCGGCCTGTGTTGTAGCAAGCTGTTGAACCTGCTGAGAAACTTTTCTTTGTCCACTCTGCCCCAAACTTCACATGCTCCATAAAAGTGGAGGCCTAGAGACCTCTGCATAGTTATTGCAATTAGCATTAGGTTATCAGTATCATCTGATATACAGTGGCTTGCAAAAGTATTCGGCCCCCTTGAACTTTTCCACATTTTGTCACATTACAGCCACAAACATGAATCAGTTTTATTGGAATTCCACGTGAAAGACCAATACAAAGTGGTGTACACTTGAGAAGTGGAACGAAAATCATACATGATACCAAACATTTTTTACAAATAAATAACTGCAAAGTGGGGACACCTGGCTGGAGATGCTCACTCAAGGACAACACCATACCATCCAAATGGCAACCCATTTCCAGCTGAGCCATTTAATTGGATATTTCTTCAAATGCTAAGGACACTGGAGGAGAAGGCAAAGAGCAGCTGGAAAGAGCATCTGCCTCAGATAGTACATGCATACAACTGCACCAGGCATGAGGCAACAGGCTTTTCACCCCACTACCTCTTGTATGGTCGACACCCCCGTCTCCTAGTAGACTTAATTTTTGGCCTGTTAGCCAGATATCCGACTGAAAGACCTCAGAGCTATGCCAGATTTGCGTCTCTACTGTGATGTCAAATATCAATACCAGAATGTGTGTCGATGTATGTGCATTCATTTGTGCATGCGTGGAGATCTGAGGTTGGCTGGTAGGGTGGACCTCTGTGCATAATCACAAGTGTGTGCAAACATTTCCATGATTGGATTTCTTGGAATTTGGTTTCTTTGGGGGATTTTTTCAAGTTTTTGTAATGTGACAGGTTAAAGAATTAACATTCAGCTTCCCCTCTGAAATGTCAGAGTGCATCTCAGATGTGTTGTTGTCATCAGGGATGATGTGACGTACCAGCCAATCCATCACCGCACCCAGCTGCAAAACTGTGACGCAATCTGCTGTGGTGGCATTAAAGTCCTGCCAGTTTACAGCGGCTGATTTGGTCCCTAAAATCCAGAGAGTAATTATTCATGGTAAGGAATTCATGTGGACACTAAGCGTGTGGGCAGGCAAGGACATTTAAACAGTGAGGCTGACGGCCTACCATTTCTTCGTGTGACTGCTTCTGCTCTAAAAGGGACTCCAATGCCAAAATCGATGAATTTGACACATAGAAATGCTGGATGATCAGGCGATGTGTCAAACACAATATTGTCTGGCTTAATGTCTCGATGGAAGACACCCTTGGATTGCATTTCAGCGGCTGCATGTACCAGCTGTCTCATTATGACCTGACAGACAAATGAAAAATACGTTCAAATAATCAGATTTACATTATCCATTAAAGATTGCCACTAGAAGAATTGTAAAGTGCACACATAAGAAGCCATACTGGGAAATTGTCTTCTCTGCGTTTTCCAAAGAAGACAGTCCCAAAGCCTCCTTCACCCAGCTTATCCTGCTCTTCGTATTTTTCTTCAAAGTCCTCTACAGAGAGTCACAACTAACACAGGGGTTGTGATTAGTTGTATGTAGGAAAGCTGACTTTGCCTCAATGTACACATTCATACAGTCTTTGTTAGAAGCTTCCTAGTGATTAGCAGATGGATACCAGCTAAACTCTGAGAGCTTGGGAAAGAGGCTCTATCACTGCAGGTGTGGTGTGAACTTACCTATGTACTTCTTACCTTTAGTGTGACTTTTGTATGTGCTGTGTGTATCTGACTCGTAGACGGAGCAGCTGGCCTCCTCCTGTGAGCTTGATGTCTTGCTCTTTTTACTGCGTGGTTGTTTTGTTCCATCGCTGCTTGACTTTCCTTTGCTGCTCTTCTTTCTGAAAGCAGCTGCAAAAACCAAAACCAATTAGACCTCTGAACTCCACACAGGCCTACAGATGATCAATAACTGTAAAACAAAAAATCTCTGAATGTCTCACTTACACTTCTCCAAGACAAGATGGCTGAGGCCTGGGGTTGGACTTTTGCTGTCCTTGCTTCTTTTGGAAGCTTTTTCCAGTCTTTCTGTGGCACAATCTTTGCGTTTGGAGCTCTTGATTCGCCCATCTGACGTCCTGTCCTCTATCCTGAGGAACCAGGGATCAGTGTGGCGGTCTGCAGTTTGTACAAAGATCACTTGGTTACTACTGAATCAAAACACCTGAAGTAAAAGCCCCAAATTAAGATGAATTTAACAGGTAAAGGAGACTTTACTCACCTAGATATTTACGCACACCCACAGCACGTGGTGTGGTAAAGGTCGGCCAAGATTTTGACCACATGTCAGAAACTGGTTCAAAATTGTACTAAACTCACTTGAACTCTGACTTTGTCTGCACTTAGAACTATCACAAGACATTAAAACAAAACATCGGGCATTGATGACATCACAGCAATCTAACATTCTAATCTATGCAAACTGTCTCCAAGGCTACATAATATCAAATGAAATCATAGCAAAGGAGTAAAAAGCAGGATCAGTCTTAGGGTGTATGTTACATGTTTGCCAGTTTGGATGAGTGAGTGCAATACTTCATCGGCCTGTGTTGTAGCAAGCTGTTGAACCTGCTGAGAAACTTTTCTTTGTCCACTCTGCCCCAAACTTCACATGCTCCATAAAAGTGGAGGCCTAGAGACCTCTGCATAGTTATTGCAATTAGCATTAGGTTATCAGTATCATCTGATATATATGACATTTACAGTACAGTACTCACACATGACATAGGAGGGAAGAAATATGAACTTTTTGACATAAATTTGATCATATGAAATTGGATTTTTTTAAAATATGAAATAATGTAACTTTTTCCTTCCGTCATACTTCAGCAATATAATATCTTAAGTTTTGAACATTTTTAAACATTTAAGTTTGCTCCTACATGGATGTGCTCCACAATCATTGGTCAGTCATGTTAAAATCCATTATCAGTGGAAAACAAACCTGATCCTCTACTAGAGGCGATTGTGTAATACCTTTTAGACATAACACTAAGCAAACAGTTATTATCAGTTAAAGGTAGTGAGATTTGGAGTGATACATGACACATGATGGAATAAGACACGCAGGCTTAATGCACATAAGTCTGCACACATCTAGACATTAACAGATACACACACATGGCCACCCTTTATATCGGTGGACCTCCCCCAGGCCACACTGCCCTCCCCTTCTCAGAGAAACCCTCAACAGAAGAGTTGAGAAACACAAAACTTGTGAGATCTGAATGTTCTGGTGAGTCTCCATCTGTTACAGGTGGGTGCTGCCTGGACTGTCTCAAGACAGACCAGACCAGGTGCACCACAGACACTTCAAACCTCATCTCAGGACAAAAACCAAAAGAACAACATAAAAAATGAGAAAACTTGCCTTAGAAACATGCAGGGTTAGAGGAGACGGCAGCCGTGTAGAGGTGAGCCTGTGTGAGTCTCTTTTCTTTTAGTGAACAACAGAAAAACAGAAAAAAGAAAGAAAACTTACCTTAAAAATCTGTAGGGTTGTTTTCTCTGAGACATGTTGGAATCTGTAAACAGTTACTCCGAAAAGGATCCAGATGTTTCAAAATACTTCTCTGGCAAATGTTTCAATTCTGCGAACATAAATGCTGTGATTAATGGACTAAAAGTCATTACTTCTCACCCCTATTTATGGATTTAAGGATCAAAGGATCAAATTGGTGGTAAGATTCTAAATATATGTGATGTCATAGTCCTGTTAAATAGTCCCAATTTCAAACCTCATGTGAGGGCAAAAACCACAAGAACAGCATAAAAAAGGAGAAACCGTACCTTAGAAACATGCCGGGATACAGGAGACGGCAGCACTGCAGAGGTGAGGACACGCATCTGTTTGAAATAAACAAAACAATAAGCACAGTTATACATACACACACACACACTCCCAAAAACTAGCCAGCCCTCATGAGGAGGTTGCGACGCCCTCCAGGTGCGGGAAAGAAAGCAGGAAAAACCGGGAGTGGGCCGCCTCACCGCTCTTAACATTGGTGGACCGCCCCAAAGAAATCCAAACATGGAAATGCTTGCACACACATGTGATTATGCATAGAGGTCCATCCTACCAGCCAACATCAGATCTCCACGCATGCACACATGAATGCACATACATTTACACACATCCAGAGATAAACTCCCCCAAAGAAACCAAATTCCCAGAAATTAAAACATGGAAATGTTTGCACACACTTGTGATTATGCGTAGACGTCCACCCTACCAGCAAACCTCAGGACTCCACGCAGGCACACATGAATGCACATACATTTACACACATCCAGAGATAAACTCCCCAAAAGAAATCCGAACATGGAAATTTTGCGCACACTGCACACACATTCAGAGTTCTGAATGTACTGGTGAGTCTCCACCTGTTACAGGTGGGTGCAACCTGGACTGTCTCAAGACAGACGAGACCAGATCCACCAAAGAAACTGCAGATGTGCATCTTTTTGAAATATATAACACAATAAACACAGTCGTGCAGACACATACACTCACACAGGCTGCGAAAGCCTAGCCAGCCCTCGTGATGGTGTGGCACCACCCCTCAGGCGTGTGAAAGAAAGCAGAAAAAACCCAGACTGGGCCGCCTGGCCACCCATTATAAAGGTGGACCTCCTCCGGAGAGAAACCCTTTATAGAAGAGTTGAGAAAGACAAAATTTGTGAGGTCTGAATGTTCTGGTGAGTCTCCACCTGCTGCAGGTGAGTGCAGCCTGGACTGTCTCGAGACAGACCAGATCAGCTGCACCACAGACACTTCATACCTCATCTCAGGAGAAAAACTGAAAGAGCAACATAAAAAAGGAGAAAACCGACCTCAGAAACATGACCAACATCTGTTTGATTAGACTAACAAATAATGGTTGGCCATTTTCAGGTCCTCGCCTAACCTTCAGTCGATGTTCGAGGTCATCGAAACGCTTAGGTTTATATATCGACTTTCCTTGGACTGATAATCTGTCTCGTATTGAAATTGTTCTTTGGTCAGTTTTGCCTGTTGCAGAATTTCAGGGTCGCTCTTGTTGACTTTAATAGCCACGATCTGTCTGTTTGCTCTGTGAATTGGTTAGAAACAAAACTGAACTTGTTTTGGTTTCTGTCCTAAAATGTTCTCAAAACGTCTCGAAAGGGTTTGGGTTGGTGTCAGGTCAACGTCCGTTATGCCATAAAGTATAATAGGTGAGCGCTGGTATTTATGGGTTTTGGGATCAAAGCAAAGCTACCAGTCATACAGGATCAAAGCAAAGTTACCGCATCACAAGGGATCAAAGTGATTCTAATGTATGCGCAGGCGCACACACACATGTTTGTTTGTGTAATATTGTTCACACTGAATTTGACCGTAGGAAATTTAATATGAGTCAATCAAAGAAAATGTTAGTTTTGAAGAATTTTGAAATTACGAAACTGACAATTACGAGAATTGTTTTTTTTTCTTTTGCATAACATGTCGAGCTTTTCTGTATATAGTCATTTCGTACAAGAAATTGATGAAAATGTTCTATTTTATTTTAACAATCATCAACTTCATATGCAGGTTTCGTACGGGTGCTTGAAATCCTTGAACAATCTTGGATTTTAATATTGTAGTGCTTCTATTTGGGATTTTGTGCTTAAAACGTCTTGAAACTGTATTTCATTCACCACAAATAACTATCTGATTGAATAGTTTTCTTATCAGATAGAGAAATAAAAAGTCTAAAAGCAACATTTCTCTGCCTGGGCTGCCTTGTACCTCTGCACGTCAGTCTGTTTCAATTTGTGACCCCCCACCCCCTCCCCGAACAGTCGGGGGTGAGTGCACTAACGTGCCTGGAGGCCGTTTTAATGAGTGTTTGCTGGAAAACCAAAAATACAAGAAGGATTTGTACGTTTTCACAATGGGGGAGTTTGCGTAAGTCCTAGTAAATCATTTTCTCGAGTGTGTACGTTACACATGCTAATTTTTAAAATCGTTTTTATTATTTTGCTAGCTAGCAAACTCGCGGGATAAATGATTGAAATGCACTCAGTGTGATGCAATATGGTGCCGCTATTATAACAGTTAGTTATTGCAGGGTAATTTATGGAATATGCTGTGAATTTAACCAAGATTACACAGCAGTAGCAGTAATGCGAGTTACTTCTCCAAAATGAAAGCTTTAAACGTTAGCCCGATGCTTAACTAGCCAACTTAAGGCTTTCTGATTGAAGGCTAAAAGCGGCGTTGTCACCAAGTAAACAGAATATTGATTATATTTTTGTGTATTGCTGCAGTTTTTTCAAGTATTAACTTGGTGCTTTTGGCAACCTTAGGGGGAAATAATGGTAATATGACTGATCCATATGGACACAAAGAATATAGACTTTTTTGTGCTACCGAAGTTTCGTGGCTTTCATTCAAAATCTGTTTATCGTTAAACAACTTAAACATTATAATGGCTTCAAACTCACATTGAGGCCTGTGGGGCACTATCAGCCACTGAAACAGTAGACAAATGAATATTTCATACCTGAAGGCTGCCTGTTTATCTAAGGGAGATGAACAATACATTATAATTGTATATAATAATATCACAGATGATAGATTAAATAGGTTTTTGATAGATGCTTGTGCATTCTTAAAGTCTTATATGTTGAATTGAACTGAGTATGTCATCTGTTCAAAGCCTCTCCCAGTCAGTGCTGTTCTCTATGCCTGTCTTACTCTACATGATATTTTTTAACATCAGCATGCTAAAGGACTTGTTTGGAAGAGACTGCTATTTTATATGCTAAAATATGTTTTTCTTCTGGGCCAAGTTGGTGAAAACACTTTATTATCCTCTAATAGATTTTGTAAATGCTTGGTGATGGTAGTACCCAAAACTAGCTGCATCAGGTACTTCCCTGTGTATTTGGAGAGGATCAGAAGTCCCAGGAATAAAAAAAGCCCCCAAAACAAAAACGGCAACTAATTATTTATCTGCACAGCCGTACAAGTGGCTGACTGCTAGTTTGGTCCTCTGAGGCCGTGTCCTAGTCAGAGTGTCTCGCTAGATTTCTCTCTCTTCTGTTAATTGAGCGTTTTTTGTTTGTTTGTTTTGTTGCAGTTCTGGGTAATAAGTTAAATTAATAAAATAAATATTGTAATTGCATTTCTGTTTGTTCTGTACTTGCTAACTGTCAATTCAGAAGAAAATGTAGCTGCTGTCTTCCTGTTGCTGTTTGCCAACAAACTCAGTTCCTTTGCCCGATAATTTACTTTAAAAAAATGCCTACATGTATATTTATAAGCTGAGTTATTATAAAGCTGAATAATTATATCTTTCAATTCATAACTAATAATGTTTTATTTTAAATTTGTGTCTGTGTCTTTTAGCTTCTTCTGCTTATTATTGTTATCCATCCATTTTCTTCTGCTTATCAAGGACTGGTTTACCCGGGCAGCAGCCTAAGCAGAGAAGCCCACATCTCCCTCTCCCCAGCCACCTCCTCCACTTCTTCTGGGATAACACCAAGACATCCTCAGGCCAGCTGAGAGATATAGCCTCTCCAGAGTGTCCTGGGTCTGCCCTGGGGCCTCTTTCTCCTTTTCTCATCAGCCTCTCTTCAACGTGAAGGAATAGCAGTTCTACTCTGAGCCCCTTTTGAGTAGCTGAACTCCTCAGCCTGTCTTTAACCCTTTGAGTCCTATCCTGGCCATTTGTGGCCACTTTGCTTTTCCCTTTTCAACCATTTTTATTCTGTTAATGCAAATGGAATGAAACTTCCCAAAGGTGTGTATTTCTTTCAGATTTTTTAATTTTCAACATCAGCTCCTTAATAATGTCAATAATATTCACTATACACTAAATTGTTCCTCTTGGTTCTATTGTGGCCATTTGTGGCCAATTGAAACCCATTATAACCACCTTTTTTGATTCCTTGTTACTGACAGTACTATATCATGCGATTTAGGTAAAATTGCTTTCATTCTAAACTCAACACATGAAAATTGTAGTTTTTAATGTTTTTTACCAAATTACATCATTTACCCATTTTTGGCCAAGCAAGCAATTTCATGTAATATTCCGAGTTTCTAGTAGTGGCCTTTGATGGCCTACCACACTCCAATGGACCAAAATAATGAAACAATTTTGACATAGGTTTGATCTTAAGGATCTAATAGTTTGTGTTTGTGCATGACATTGCAGTACAAACATGTATTTGCAACATAGACTGGAATAAATTCAAACATTACATAGGCTGCAGTGAATTTCTGTGGATGCAGGATATTGAGCTTTGAGGTTCCCAGTCAAACTTAGCTTTGAAGCACATGTTAAAAGCACTTTTACTCTTGTATTTTTCATCAAAAGATACCATACCCAAAATATCAACTCTAGAAACAAAAACAAAAACAAAAAAAACCCCAATCACAGGACATTTTGCAGAGTTCAAACCTGCAGCTGCAGCTGGAGCGCAAACAACAACAAACACTATTTGTAAACGTGTCCTGGAGTTTATGCCGGTGCAGACAGAGCTACTGCTGTAAGTAAGCCTAACAGCTTCCAGATCATTTATTCTGGCAATATGGCAATTAGATCATCACTGCTTCAAGCACTGCCTATATGATCTGGTCAGAGAGCAAGGACAGCAAGCAGTCCTCTGTCCTTGAAGAAAATACATCTGCCCAAGATGAAGAAACCTCCTCTCCAGAAGATGAGGGGACAATCTTCAAAGAGGCTGACTGCATCACCACTGATGTTGAGTTCTAGCCAGTGCCCGAATCCTCTTCTTTGGGGGAGGATTGGGGTTGGGGGGCATGGAGGTGGAGCCCCCCCCCCCCAAAAAAAAAAAAGAACATAGGAGCATTTTCTGAGACCGAGGAGCCGGCGACTCAGTGGATCCGCCATGAAAGGAAAACCATGTGGGTCCCACTACTGAAGAGAGACTGCACCACAATCCAGTACCCACTGGTATCAAACTAGGGGTCACCCTGTATGCAGATCTACTTTTGAATTTTTTATAACAAAGGAGATCTTTTAGCTGCTGTGCACCCTTACAAACCTGCACGGGAGGCCAAGGTGTGAGGATTGGAGGATTATAGATGAAGTGGAGATAAAACCTACACCAGAATAAAGCAATACATAGCATGTTGGATGAAAACACTGGAAGTTCTCAGGAAGTAAAAAAGGCATGGGGTTCAGACTCCAACTGACGGAGGAGCTCCGAGGACAACGTCTTTCCTTCGGTCACATTGGCAGAGGAACTCCTCAGATGAAAACCGGCACAGGGGAAACAACCCAGAGCTTCCTCCTCAGCTCCTCCAGTTGCAACAGAGGAAGATTTTGTTGTCTGTCTTTGGCTTCACCAAAACTACCACAGCAATATCCCACATGCCAAAGCAACGGAGGAATATGCTTCTTTTGACAGCAACACACAAGGAACCAGCAGTCGGTGATGGGGAATAAAGGATGCGTGAAAGGAACGGAACAGCAGCCCCTTGAACCAGGTGTAGAAAGTGTGCCTACAAAAACCACTCTAATGTGGTTAGTACATCTTGCTGCTAATGAGGATGCACACAGAAGCACACAGATACTGGAATATAAATTTTGATCATTTTATTGGTGATTGCAGGGATTATTTGGTCATTAAATTGCCTTTCTGGCCACTAACACACCATGTGTGACATTGCTTTTGGCCATTCATCCCCCCCCCCCCCCAAAAAAAGAAAGAATAAATAAATAAATAAATAAATAAAGTAAAAATAAATCATTGTAACAGTTACTGTTACTGACCTGCAATGATGATAAAAAAAACATATTAGGTTTCACCATTTATATGCTAAAAGATGGGAACTTTATTACTATTTTTACTATAATAATACATAATGTGACTGGTATTCAAAGGGTATAATATCAGAATTTGAATTATATTTTGGTTTTTATGACTAGAAGCGGTGCTAATTTAAAAAATCAAGCCAATGAAAGTAGAAAAATGTTTTAATATATATGAATTTTATAGCATTTTGTAAATGTAAACAGGGGGTGGCCATTTTTGGCCACGAACAAGCTGAGAGGGATTTTTTTTTGTTTTTCTCTCACTGCACAAAAAAACAAAGATGCATAAAACTCATTGATACTTTTAATTATTGCTATGCATCTAACCTCCATCATGGTTTGCATGTATTATTTAGAAAAAAAATTGGGATTTTATGATTTTCTCTATTTATGAGTTGTTATGATTATGTGCTCTAACTGGTATTTAAAGGGTTAAATTTCAGAATTTTAATGAAATTTTGAATTTCATGAACAGCCCTGATGCTAATCTAAAAAATCATGTAAAAAGAACTGGACATTTTTTTTAATATATATGAATTTTATAGCATTTTGTAAATGTAAACAAGGGGTGGCCATTTTTGGCCACAAACAGTTTGAGAGGGAGTTTTTTTGTTTTTCTCTCACTGCACAAAAAAACAATGTTGCATAAATGTCACTGATGCTGTTAATTATTGCTATGCATCTAACCTTCATCATGGTTAGCAAATAAATCAGATGGCATGTATTATTTAGAAAAAAAACTGGGATTTTATGATTTTCTCTATTTATGAGTTGTTATTATTATGTGCTCTAACTGGTATTTAAAGGGTTAAATTTCAGAATTTTAATGAAATTTTGATTTTCATGAACAGCCCTGATGCTAATCTAAAAAATCATGTAAAAAAACCTGGACATTTTTCTTAATATATATGAATTTTATAGCATTTTGTAAATGTAAACAAGGGGTGGCCATTTTTGGCCACAAACAGTCTGAGAGGGAGTTTTTTTGTTTTTCTGCCACTGCAGAAAAAAACAATGTTGCATAAATGTCATTGATGCTGTTAATTATTGCTATGCATCTAACCTTCATCATGGTTAGCAAAAAAATCAGATGGCATGTATTATTTAGAAAAAAAACTGGGATTTTATGATTTTCTCTATTTATGAGTTGTTATTATTATGTGCTCTAACTGGTATTTAAAGGGTTAAATTTCAGAATTTTAATGAAATTTTGATTTTCATGAACAGCCCTGATGCTAATCTAAAAAATCATGTAAAAAAAACTGGACATTTTTCTTAATATATATGAATTTTATAGCATTTTGTAAATGTAAACAAGGGGTGGCCATTTTTGGCCACAAACAGTCTGAGAGGGAGTTTTTTTGTTTTTGCTCTCTCTGCACTAAAATAACAATGCATTATAATCAATGTTGATGTGAATCAATTATATGCCCCAGACTCTACTATTAATAATACAAGAAATTTCAGTAGCAATGCAATTATATAAAATTGCGAGATTTGAGGTTGTCGTCCAGCTGGTGCAGTGGACAAACAAACTGGTGTTTAAAGGGTTAAAAAATAAAAAAGTAATAATTATTTTATATTTATGGAAAGAACTGAAGTTACTTAAAAGCTTTATGCAAAAAAAATGGCAAAAAAACAAAAATAATAAAAATTACAGACCTAATCTGTAGGTGGCCACTTTTGGCCACAAACAAGCTGAAAGGGTAGTGATTTTGATCAGACTCAGAGGGTTAAGGGAGAGGCAACACCCTTAGAGAAAGCTCATTTTTTTTCATCTGTCAGTCCTCTGCTCACCTGTCCCCAAACTCCTAAACGAGACCCAGAGAAGATTAAACTCCTCCGCTTGATGCTGCAAGTCATTGTTTTTTCTTGTCTTTTTCTCAACATTTTCCGATAATTCTAAAAATATATGTACAACAGTTTGTTTGTACAGTCAGCATTTGTATATATACAGCAGTATTCTCAAACAAGCAATAGTGAACGCACCTGTGTGAGGCAAATTCCACAATCACAGTTCAATCAGTCCCCCCACCCTGACACTTTTTTCCGCTTTAAGTGAGGAAATGGAATTAAATCTGGACACATCTTTATCTTTTTTGGACATATCAACATATCTTTTTACGGTTAAGAGAATATGGTCATCAGATTGGAGAAGCTGAACAATCAGAGCTGTGATAATGATATTTAAGGTGTGTTGACTGGTTCATAATGTCAGCTCATGTCAGAAAACATCCCATGCTAAAAGTTGCCACTAGCTGCTGGTTGATGGTGAATTTATTGTGTATTTTCCACAGTCTGTACAGATGAAGAGTAGCAGAGCTGGAGATGAGGCAGGAGGAAGTGTTGACTCAATTCAATTTCAGTTTATTTATATAGCGTTAATCACAACAACAGTCACCTCAAGACACTTTATACTGCAAGGTGGAGGCCCTATTGTAATACAGAGAAAACTAAATGATCAAAAAAAACCCTTTTGAGTGAGCACTTGGTGACTGTGGGAAGGAAAAACACCATTTTAACTGGAAGAAACTTCCAGCAGAACCAGGTATAGGGAGGGGCAGCCTCTGAGGACTGGTTGGGGTTGAGGGGAGGGAGAAAGGACAAAGGACACGCTGTGGAAGAGAGCCACTCTATGAGCTGTTCATTCAGTTTGTGGTTTAGCTTGACTCCATGACGTTTCGAACTAATGCTTTGCTCAATTAATGTTGCAATGAATTATGGGTGGATTTTACTGATATTCTATCTTTATGTTGTCACCAAACAGATCTACAGATTTGGGATAAGCTACAGGCTCCTCCACCCCTGCTGGCTCTTCTGTCCTGCCCAGGTTGGCGCTCCTGGTGCCCCCTCGTCAGGTCCAGCAGTCCTACCGTCCATCCAACAGCTCCTTCTCCCCTCTTACAGCCTCTATGGGAGCTCCATCTGTGGTGGCTACAGGCCTTACAGCTACAGCTATGGTGGCGGCTATGGTGGTGGCTACAGCCTGGGAGGATACAGACACACACCTCACCTTGAAGACGTCCCCCCCAGCAGGTTTGTGCAGCAGGTGGAAGAGATGGAACAGCAAGCACTTACATATTCACATGAGTACATTTTGTTGTTTTGAGAGGTGTACTCAACACAGGACAGTGGCTGCAGGTGCTAATTGTTTTGAGTTAAAGTAATTAAGGCTGCTGTTGTAAAGTTTGATAATAGAATCTGAACCTGGTAATGTTCAGGGCTGCAGTACACGTGTAAAGATGAGTCTGCTTGTATGACATCATATGTGCCTTTGTGTAACTCTGTGGCAAATAAATTGGGTACCATAGCTCCATATGCCATTAGTTACTTTACAAGTGTAAGGAAAAGCAGAAGGACTTGTTTTTGGTTAAGACCAGTTAAAATTATGAATGTCGTTAATTCAGTTTCCTTGCTTGGTTTAGACACTAACTGGGCGAGCGAGGAGGACGACCACGTGGTGGCCAGAGGAGAATATGACTTGACAGCTGCTTCTCAGGAGGAGCTTTCTATGCGAGCTGGAGAGATGCTCAACCTCGCTCCTAAAGGTGATGAGCTTTTTACTGGCTGCGGGACATTTGATTCTGAGTGCTTTGACCCAAAACCTTCTATTTTTGTTTTCCTTATCTTACAACTAACAGATGAGGGCTCTTCTTTTGTGTGAGCGTGCCCCATGTTTACATCTATCACAGTGTTTTCCTCTCCCTCGTGTTTAGAGCTACAGCCCCGTGTGCGTGGCTGGCTCCTGGCCAGTGTGGACGGTGAGACCACATGCTCGTCCCAGCCAACTACGTTAAGATCCTCAGCAAGAGAAGAGACCGCCGGGCCACAGATATGAGAGGCTCGCTCAGGCCCAGCAGGCAAACACGCAGGCACCCCAAACAACCTCGTGTGCACAAATACCCTAATCTGTGCCTCTCCTGCAGCCCATAAACGTACAGCATCTACCCACATCATGTACAGTACTTGAATGATCCATCTCGTCTTTCAGCTCAGTCTCGTCAGATTCATTAGGCTCAGCTGTGTCCCCCTCCTGTGTGCAGTTTCCTCGTTTCCCTCTGTGTGTATTTATAGTAGTGATGGCCAAACAAAGCTTTCTGAAGCATTGAAGCTTGTGTTGAAAAACGATTCATTACTGGAAGCTTTTTAACACAGTCCTCTCTGGTGACATCTGGTGGTCAAAAATATGAAGAGCAGCTTGAATCTACAAAAAAACTGAACTGCGTCATTATGATTGCCCACTCTACACAGTGGAATTCACAATTCACAATTGGACATCACTGATCACGTGACTGTGGCCAAACGAATCAAGCATCGACAGAGTGCTTCTGAAGCGGTGTGTTGGTGTTTTTTGACACACGCGCCGGAGCGTCAGCTTCAAGCGGGCCCTCACTAATTTATAGCATTTGTCCTCTTGTGTGTGTTACTGGTCCGTCTGTGCTCCTCCATGCTGTTTTTCCTGCTTGTCATCCTTCGTGTTTTAACTCCATTCCCTCGTGTCCAGGTTTGTTATTTGGTTCTCAGCTTTCCCAGTTTAGGTTTTCTTAGTTTTGTTTCTCGCCTCCCTCGCCTTTGTTTGTATGTCACTCTCCATGAATAAAGCTCACTCACATCAGCAGTGCCTGCATCTTGGGTCCTCCATTCATATCTCAACACGCAAACCCTGACATTTATGGTGTAGTTACATACTACTAGGAAGTGCTGACAAAATATGAAATTATGATGCTATTTATATAGAGGCACAATACCAACACAGAACAGCGGGGACACAGAACCAAAACCTAAGAACTAACAAAGACACATCAAGAAATCAAAGATTAATAAAACAAAACAGAAAACACTGGGCCATCGACCCAGGACCGTGACATTCAGTTTCTCAAGGAATAATCAAAGCAAACATTTTTTTCTTTTTATGAATAAGAGATTTCCTTTTTTGGGTTACATGATGGTGTAAGTTCCAGCACAGCTCATTTAGTTTGCAGAAGTGCTCCGAGGCCCCTATGAAACATAATTGAAAGAATCTAATAAATTAGAGGGTGCAATAGCTGTAGTATGACTTTTTGTCCTCATGCTGCATGACGACTTTACTTTTTTTTGTTTTTTTGGTGGGAGGAAGTTGACATCTCAGTCCATTGTGACGTGCAGATCTTTGACTGGCTTATGAACTCCGTCAGGAGGAACTCTGCAGGAGAGGGAAACAAGGACAAACAAACCCGGCTTGGTAAAAAGGAACAAGAACAGAAAAAAATCAACATTATTACCCATCCCTGATCTGTCATTTACACCACCTGTGGCGCTTGATTTATTGGTCACTAAACGTGGTGTGTGTTTGGTGCGTCACTGGCTGTGTGTTCTGTGTTATTTGTCGGTGGTGGGGTTTGGGCATTGATATTTGAAATCACAGCAGAGAGACTGGATGTGATGTCAGAACCCTCTAAATCTTGTAATTTACAGATATTTAATTCCAAATGATTTGACTGCATCGTTGTGTCTTTGAGTTATGACCCAAACTATCTATCAACTTTGTGAATAAATTCACGTCCCCCTGTGACTCATAATTACACCACAGTTCAGATGGCATGAATGAGTCATGAGGTCACACCAACAGTGACAACATCAGCAGTGACATCACTAAAGTTGCCAGGTGAGTCCATAAATAGAACCCGTGACGTGGAGCAGGTACCGCCGTTTGGACAATGCCACGACGCAGGTATAGACGCAAACATGCGAGGTCTTCTCGCCCCGTTCGCAGACGCAGGAGACCCCACAAGGCCTCCGGTGTCCGCAGACGTGGGAGAAGATACCGTCGCAGACATTAGACAATCTCAATAAACATGTAGGATGAACATCAAAACTGTGGTCCAATCAAGTTTTTTTTAGATAAGATATGTTGTTGTTGTTGTTTTGTGTGTGTTTGTTATCAATGTTGTGAAAAAAGTTAAGCTTAGTAAGCCATGAAGCACTGATTACTCGTAGGAAAAGCACCAATAGGAGACAGAACAGGCTGCATACTAATTAGAAGGTGTTATTATTCAGTCTGTACATCGAATAGAAGGCACTAACCACAAGGTGATCTTCAATGCATCTCTGTGTGAATGCGAACGGCGCGAGAAGACCCCCACTAACTGCATGTCTTTAGACTGTGGGAGGAAGCTGGAGAGAACATGCAGACTCCACACAAAGACCCCGGCCTGATGAGGTTAGGGTCCTGAGTTCGATACCCTAAACTGAACGCAGGACAGAGGAAGGGATGGGTGATGTTCATGTGTGCCCAGGTGTATGATGTGGCTCTTTGTCTGTGACTGGTTGGCTGCCCCAGCCCTGGCCCTTCATGTATTTCAGTAAAGTCTTTTTCCCCCCGTCTCCTCCTCTTGTTTACATGTTTTGTAAACATGTTTTGTGACCCATTCCTTCTGTCATGTGTGTTTCCCCCCCAGCCTTCATGTTCTATTTATGCTTAGTTATGTCCATGTCTCATCTCCAGTCCCCTTTTCCCTCTGTATGTATTCACAGTGTACGTGTTCCTCGTCGGTTCGTCATGTTCAGTCATGTTAAGTCTGCGTGTCTTATTCCTAGCACGGGGCGCCCACAGAAACGCAAAGCAGGAGATGAAGCATAGCTGAATATGTTTCCAAACCAACTTCATTGTAAGCCAAAGACTAGAAAATATGGTGAAGCATATCTTCCCTTTGGCTTCACCTGCACAAGTGCCAAGGTAGGTCTCCCCTGCAGAATTGGTTTTCCCTTTGTCGGGAGCACGCGCTGGGCTCTCCAAATCACGGACAAACAGTATCCCACATTTTTGATTTTTAGTTCACAAACACTTGTTGTAATGACTAACTACTCCTGACATTTTGGAGATGTTAGCTCTTTATACAGTAAAGTTACAGCGGGATAAAAATAATATCAGGCTGATCCTGCCACGATTTGTTCCCCTGGTTCAAATCACAGACAAACAGTATCCCACAGCTGTTTATGTTTTTAAACCCATTTTGCACAGAGAGGCATTTTTTGAAAAATGTATTGATCGCAATGTTGAATATTATTACACAGGAAAAAAAACAACTACATGTAAAATAATCACACCGTGACACCTCTGCCTTTGTAAATGGAGGGACAGTAACTGCGTGTAAAAACTGCAGATAGTCAGATTAACAGTATTTCGTCTCTATCTGCCATTCTGCAATTCATCTCATGTAAACAATAACATGGCGCACAGCGTGACGTGAAAAAAGGCACAAACCTTTGACGTTGCGTGACGAACTCTCGTCCACACGTAAATGCAAAAAAGGAGTTTTAAAAAATCTCTGTTTTCGGTGATTCGAAACGCTGTTTACGTGTGGACGTAGCATAAAAGAGTTAATAGTTTATTTTATTACTGCCTGTAATTTATTGCAGATTACATTTTTCTTGTAAAACAAAGGGGGGCCCAGGAAAAAAAGTTTGGGAACCACTGCCCTAGAGGAACTTCAGAATCATCCCTGGCTCAAATGACTTATTGATGCCAAGCAAAACAGGGTTACAGAGCAGAAGCTCTAACAGAGCCTGAGTCAGCCTGAGTTATGAATACAGTTGTGGTCTAATGTTTTGTCAGTGGTACAAAGTTTGCTTTTGTGCACTTTGCCACTTCAGTTTGTATTTAGAGCCACAACTGTATACACAACAGACCGAACATGCTCAGCTTTGCCAAAGCTTGCAGGAATTGGAGTTTAATTTGATCAATGAATTATTTCCGAATCAACAAAAAAATGGGCAAATGTAAAGAAATGTATCAATCAGGGAATTAGTAGCAACATTAACTGGACAATCTAAATTTGTTGGTTAATTATTAAATGAATCTGGATAACTCATCCTGCATCTCCTGTGATTTTAAGTCACTGATATTGATTTATTAACGATTATTTGTTTGTACTAATGTGTCACAATTTCCTTGAACGTTAAAGGGTCTGGATTTCTTCTCTTAAGCGCCTCAGGGTGATCATCCTGTCCTGTCAGACTAAGAAATGCAGTTGTGAGTTTTTCATTGCTTCGCCTGCACAAAATACCTAGGCACCAAAAATGGTCCAGCTCTCTCCTGCTGTCCTGTTGTATAAGGCGCACACAATTCACCGTGATGAGAGGATAACTTTTGTCACTGCTCCTGTCCTTGATCCTCTGAGCCACTTAAACACCAAACTACTTGTGCGCTGTAGGGGCTTTTCTAATGGTCGTGCTAAGGAGTCCTTTCCCTCCCATCAGTTGCAGAATGCACTCAGAGTTGTACAACACTGGTGTAAATATCAAGATGATGCAACTTTGAACATATTTAGGTCAACAGACTTTTGACTAAAGTAAGAAGAAAAGTGAATCTAACAAATAATATGAATTGGTGTTAAATAGTTACTAGTTAGTAGACAGTAACTAGGCCAGGGGATGCTAATCACCTGCCAAGGAATATTAGTGACTGACTTATTGATGCTAGTTAATAGCTTAGGTATTCTATGTGGTAACCTGGCAAGTAATCACTTGCCTTAAAAGTCTCGCCAGTCCCCTAGGGACACTTGTTGGTGGTATTTATTTGTTCATGTTACAGGCCTTGCTGTAGTGGGCGTGACCACAGATTACAATCCTGTAAAACAGGAGAGATAATGAACAGAGGAAATTTGTTCTTGTTCAGTTTCCCTTTCAGGTGAGGTAACTCTGGGTTGCTCTGACATATAAAATGTGTATTTATTTTCTGGACTCTCTCTGGATTCCTCTGCAGCTGATATGTTGCTCTCAGATTCACTGTTTGATGCTGAGCTTGTGGTGACATATGACATCAATCTGCATGCATATATGACATCACACTGTATGCCTGACCTGACATCAATCTGTATGCCTATATGACATCATACTGTATGCATATATGACATCATACTGTATGCCTATATGACATCATACTGTATGCATATATGACATCATACCGTATGCATATATGACATCATACTGTATGCCTATATGACATCACACTGTATGCCTGACCTGACATCAATCTGTATGCCTATATGACATCAATCTGTATGCCTATATGACATCAATCTGTATGCATATATGATATCAAGCTGTCTCGTTCCAGGACTTCAAGCTGAGTGCATACATGAGACAAGGCTGTATGACATAAATGACACCAAGCTGTATGCCATATATGACATCTGTCACGGCCCAGCGGCACGAGGTAAATGGGATGGACACAAGTGCAAGATCCAAACCGGATTGTTGCTCTCATATTCACTGTTTGATGCTGAGCTTGTGGTGATACTCTAAGCCAGCAGCGTCTCCACTTTCTGAGAGTGCTCAGGAGGAACAACCTGGAGGAGAGGCTGCTGGTGACATTCTACAGAGCCACCATAGAGAGCATCCTAACGTACAGCATAACAACATGGTATGCAGGGTGCTCAGCTGCAGACAGGAAAGCACTGCAGAGGGTCATCAACACAGCCCAGAAGATCACTGGCTGCTCTCTGCCCAGCCTGGAGGTCATTGCAAACTCTCGATACCTCAGCAGAGCTGGCAATATCATCAAGGACCATTCTCACCCCAGCAATCAACTGTTTGAACTATTACCGTCAGGCAGACGGTACAGGTCACATAAAACCAGAACAAACAGATTCAGGGATAGCTTCTTTCCCAGAGCTATCACCATTGCAAATAAGCACAAAAACAATTGAACCTGCTTAGCCATACCATATTGTCACTGCCATTATATTATGCTATTATTATTATGCTGCTATTCATACTGTCATACTGTCATTATATTAATGCTGCTATCCTGTAAATATCATACTTACTTTTGTTGAGTACTTATGTTTGTTTTATTGTACCTTTTATATCTTACTATTTTTTTATTATATTTATTATTGCATTTTGCACCAAGGGAGTGGCACTCCAATTTCGTTGTACCCTGTACAATGACAATAAAGGCTATTCTATTCTACTCTGGCTGTTTCAGAGTTTTCACAGTCACTGCTTTCAGGTGTCTCCAACCAGTCACGTCTCCCAACACGATGACTTCTTTTCTTTTGGTTCCCTCTACGTGGTAGTGGTCCCCCAGTGGTCAACAGGTAGGTCTTTCACGAGGTGTAGGAGATTTCTATGAAGTAAACACATTACGTCTCTGAACACATTTTGTAAATGGGACTGTCACTCACTTGTTGTTTGACGACATACACAGTTTGCTCCCAGTAAGGTCTCAATTTTCCAGGTCCTCCCCTCTCACTCATGTTACAGACTAGGACACTGTCTCACCAGGTTGGAGAGTGACTGTGTTCTGTGTGTGATGATCATAGTTCTTCTTAACCCTTGCACTAGAGTGCTGGCTGTTCTCAGCTGCAATACGATAAGCCTCTTCCATCCACAAAACCCACTTTTTAGCATAGCTCTGAGGTGTTTCAGTCCCATCTCTGGCTAACAGGCCAAAAATTAAGTCTACTAGGAGACGGGGGTGTCGACCAAACATGAGGTAGTGGGGTGAAAAGTCTGTTTCCTCATGCCTGGTGCAGTTGTATGCATGTAGTATCTGAGGCAGATGCTCTTTCCAGCTGCTCTTTGCCTTCTCCTCCAGTGTCCTTAGCATTTGAAGAAATGTCCAATTAGATCGCTCAGCTGGGTTGCCATTTGATGCTGAGCTTGTGGTGACATATGACATCAATCTGCATGCATATATGACACATCGTAGGGTTACTGATGTGTTTGACTGGTTTCTTTTGCTTAATGCAGGGGTGTTTTCTGGTCACATACGCCTCAATGTCCTTCTTCATAAAAGGCCAGTAGAAACGGTCCCGTGCCAAGTGAATGACCCTCTCTGCCCTGCGTGACCCAAGTCATCATGGAGATGTTTAAGCACTAGGAGATGATATTGTGCTGGCAGCACAAGCTGCCTTCGCTGAGCCGCTGTACGATGTTGCAGCTGATTTTCCATATGAAGCTTTCCCCACTCGTGCATAAGCTCTCTCACAGGGCCACTGGCTCTCCTTCTGCCATCATTAGTTATTACTGATTTTGTTTCTTTCAGTTTGATAAGTTAACTGATAGAGGGATCCTTCCTTTGGGATTTTACCAGGTCACTGTGACAGGCTGCAATGGTGACATGTTCACAGGTGTCTCTGGCTGGGCATGTTAGGCACAGGGCAGCGACATATGCAGCATCTTGTCTCTTTGCAGACTCACAACCCTCCCATGTAGCCTGAATGGCCTCTCTCGTCAGCTCTTCAGTACACTTTGTGAGGTAGGTGTCAATGTCAAGTGGAAACCGAGAGAATGAGTCTGCATCGATGTTCACCTTCCCCGGCCTGTATTTGACATCAAACCTGAAATCTGCCAGCTCACCTACCCAGCGGTGGCCTACTGCATTCAGCTTTGCAGTACTCATCACATATGTGAGGGGATTATTGTCTGTATAGACCAGGGGTGAGCCAGCATTTTTCCAAATACAGCAGCGCTAACCAACATCATTTTTTCAAGTAATATAGAAACTATTTTATATATTACCTTTTTAAACATCCCATTTTTCTTTCTAATGTCATTAAAACAAGTTTGCACATTTGTATAACAACAGTCAGACCTCCAGATCTTTTAAGCGTTCAGTTTTTTACTCAGTGTCACACATAGATTAGTTTTCGTCTCTTTCAATAAGAAAGTCAAATCTTCAAACCCTAAAGCAATCTTTGTTTCTTTCAATCATTCCAATATTTTTCATCTCCTGTAATATAATTGCTGTTAACCAGGGCTTAGCTACTCTGATCCACAGTGATTTTGGGGGTGTGGATACTTGTTTTTTTTGACAGGTGCAGAGCCTTTTTCTACAAAATTACGAATAAACTGCATTTTTTAAAAGTACCATTAACATTAATGTAGACTGACAAGTAACTCAACATTTAACACAGTGATCAGTAGAGAAGAAAGAAAATAACCCATTTTACAATTTCTAGTTCAGATCAAAATTATTGTTCTGATTAAGGAAACAGTAAATTTGGCCACATTATTGTCCCGATTCTCCAATTTTCCCTTTCCAATGTGACGAAATAAAATTCAACCTTTTTAAATAAAAGCAGATGCACACCCAGATATTTCTTACAGTAAGAATCCTCCAACAACCTTTCAAAAGAAACATTTTTTGTCTTTCCTTAATTTTTAGACCAACTGAATCCACAAACCTGAAGCTGCAGACCCCAAACTAACCAAATTTAATGTTTCCTTAATCAGCACAGTAATTTTTAGCTCTTTGTGTGTTATGTTTACTCACAGTTTTGATGCTTGCTTCTTCGACTTGATCCATGATTGGCTCTGCACCATCGCTCTGCTGTTTTCTCTCTCCTCATGCTTCTCCTTCATGCGTCCTGTCCTCAGATATAATCCAACCAGCTGCCTCCTTGTTTCCTTCTTGACTTGTATTCGCAAAATTTCCAGTTAAATTAAGAGAAATCCAGAAAAGTTTTCCTGCTTCAAAAGCTCTTCCAATTGCCTGTCTTCTTGTCCTCCTTTAAATGTGCATTTTTGTATATTTGTATTTATTTGACTTCATATTGCCATGACAACATAACACAGAGCATCTTGGTAGATTAAAGCAGGGAGTTCTGTCCTCTGCAGAAATGCTGGTGTTCCATAGTGATGTAAAAGTATGTTAATAATCTTTAAACAGACACTCACTGATCCTGTAAGAGCAGGAATTTAACTACAAACCCTCTTAGTCCCCATCAGTATCATTCATTCTGCTCTGCCGCAATGGTCACAGTGGCTGGTTTAAGTACGTTTGCCCCATAGAAAGCCACTGATGTTCAGTGAGCCCCTTTGATACATATTTAGACCTTCATAATTTTCAGGGTGCATGAGTGTTATATCTCCATCTCATCCTAAATATTTTGCCAACATGTAAAAGGCATACGTCCACAAGATTTTGATTTCTTTAATTTTAATTTAAACTTGTTTTATTCTGTGTTGCATGTTTTGAATAATCTTCTTCAGAGTAGACTTTTGGTGTAAGCTGATAGTGAATGAAAAAAACTATAAAAAGCTGCTGTGGTTTTAATTTTCCAAGAGAGGTAATGCACATAATGCAGAGACGAGCACACGGGGGATATCCAAATTCTAGGAAGGCAGCCTGCTGCTGTACACAGGCACATCCTTCTCAGTCATAGTTCTTAACAACTTGACTGTTTTCTCAAACCACACAAAGAGTGCTGTTTCCATTCTGGGAAGTCTACTCATTGGTGTAGGCAGCTCTTCAAATTATAAGTAGCTATATATGAGCAGCTATATTAGCTTTGACTTAACATATGTTAAATAGTATACTTTCCTCTTTTAAAATTTATGATGGCTCAAAATTCAAACCTTACAAATTAAAACCCTGAATCATCACCACTTGTGTGAACTACAAGGGTGCCATCATTTTTCTTTTCAATCCATTAAGTACCACATTTTACACACTGAGCAAGAAAGGAAGTAAGCTCTTCATGGTGACCCCAGGAATTTTAATGTATCACTTTCTAGCATACGACTGACACTGCTCGACATCTTACAGTGCAGTATAAGAGTCCCGCCACAAGGAGACACTGAAGGCTTTCAAACCAACAGTTTCTGCTTCCAAAGCGGCGCCAACCGTCACCACCGATCATCGTACTTATGTAACACAGACCATGGATGCATGTTTGAGTTGATACATCACTTAAAGCCACCACTGTTCAGGCATCACATCTGTCCATTAGGTTTCCCTTTCATACACAACATTTTTATCCCTGGGTACTAACTTTTTTGTTGTTGTTGACTGTTTATTTATTTGTTTGTTTGTTTGTCCGATGCTCCTTTTGCACTGCTAAATAGGCTGTAGCCAACATGATTTATAAAGGGATTATAAAACTAAGAAATTACTGCATTATTTTACCTACTCCTATTAAACTCACTTTCCTAAAAACTGATTGCAGCTTCTGCTTTGTGATGTCAATGTTATGTCTCTAAATGATTTCATATCATTCATGGGAGATATGCTTGACAAATGAGAAGTTAACAAGTCACTGCTACAAGCTGAATCAATTCATTGAGGCGACCTGCGTGTTGTGTTGCATTGTCTGATTTGGTCATAGTGTGTAAACACCTCTAGAGGCCACTGTTGTATAGCTGCTGCAAACTGAATGTGCCCGTACCAGAGGTTATACTTAAAATGGCAGCTGTCAGGAAGTCTCTTTGGAAATTTGTGTTCGCCCTTTATGAAATAGATATGTTGTATTACAAGGTACTAATGCACCCTTGCATTGGTAAAATGAATTCTGTTAGAATAGCTGATACTCCCTCACAGAAGATTTATTTTGACCTTTCTAAAGCCTTCTTTAAAATTTAGAAAATAAAATGAAAACAGGCATATCAAAACAAGCCTACTAGAAATACTACTCTGTATTACATCCTAACACTTGGCTAAATCCTAATATGTAATTCTGGTTTAATAGTTTATTACACTAAATGCACACAGATGTTTTACTTTGGCAGGAGCTTAAACAACTGAGTTGAATTAACACAAGTTATTCATATTCAATAAACCTGTGCAATTTGTGTTGATAAAATATAATTGAAACATGTTTTGGTGAAGTAATTTGAGCTCTTGGAATATTTTAATCCTTCATAATTTTCACACTTTATTCCAACACTATTCAGTGGCAAACAAACAAAACCGTACATTTTCTGAAATATTTGTGGGTTTTTCTCGTTTGTTTTTATACTACTTAAACACTAAAGTGACCCTCCAATGTGATGACAGTGCCAGCAGTGGCCCACAGCTCATTTAACGCTTTCTCCTAATTGGCTCATAATAGTCTTGCATATGTATGAACTATGTAGGCTATCTCTATTTTAAAATAATGAGTGGGCAATGAGAGCATCTCCTCACGGTGTACTTTACTGACAACAGGACAACAGGGAATACAGAGAACTGACTGAGGACTTTGTCAACTGGTGCCAGCAGAACCACTTCCAGATCAACACTCCGAAAACCAGCGAGCAGGTAGTGGACTCCACCTACACCAGTGAACATCCAGAGAATGGGCATTAAGATAGCTGACTCATATAAGTGATCTAACCAATAAACTGATCTGGAGTAACAACAGAGAGTCCATCTACACAAAAGGATAGAGACGGTTGTATTTGCAACAGAGAAGTCTTTTGGAAGGGAGCAGGGAGAGCTCCTGAAGACCTTCTAGGACTCTGTGGTGGTATTGTCCATGTTTTATGGTGTGGTCTGCTGGGGATAGGAAGAAACTGAACAGGTTGATCAAGAAAACTAGCTCTGTTCTTGGATGCCCTCTTGACCCAGTGGAGGTAGTTATCTCTGTCAGATAACAGCTCCCACCCCATACAGGCCACCCTGACAACACTAACCTGTTTTCCCTCCAGTGATAGGCTGCTGCACCCACAGTGTGCAAAGGGGAGATTTTGGAGGCTTTTCCCTCCAGCTGCTGTCAGACTGTACACTGCACAACAGCAGTGAATGTACACCACATATGCACACACTGGGGTCTTTACATAAATCAGTGTGCAATACCTGTTAATACCTATTAACACCCAAACACTGCACTATGAAATGTTTCATTCTTCTCCTACTAGTAATCTGTATTATTGCATCATATATATATATATGTATATAGATCTATATATAGATAGATAGATATAGATATATAAACTTACATATATAAGTACATATCTATTTCTTGGTCTATATTTCTTCTATTTTTGCACAGCATTATTGCTGTTAGTTATGCTGCATGTGTTCATTTGTTCCTGCCTTGTGTCCTCTGCTGCAGTAACAATTTGAATTTCCCAACTCTGGGACTAACAAGGGTTATCTTATCTGAAATGTATCTAAACCCAGCTGATGTCTGGCTACATTTTCTGCTGAGCATCCAAATCACACTGCACTGAAGTTTACACACTGTATAATGCCTGATTTCTTGTAAATATTTAACGATGACCTTATGAAATATATATTGACAAAATGCTTACCAGGCCACATTGAACAATGAAAAATAAACAAAATTAAAACAAATAATTAAAAACACTGAAAAACACTCAAAAATATCTTTTTTTTTTAGAGATGACTTAACCTGGTTATGCTGTACCATCCAGATGAAGACGTGAGCCAAAGATTCTTTAAGTTTCATTTACATGGACATAACTAAGCACAAACAGAACATGATGGCTGGGGGGAAAACACACGTGACAGAAGGAATGGGTCACAAGGGGAAAACATGTAAACAAGAGGAGGAGACGGGAGAAAAAGACATTACTGAAATACATGAAGGGCCAGGGCTGGGGCAGCCAACCAGTCAGAGACAAAGAGCCACATTTTTTACTGTGTCACCGCAAAGAGCCACATCATACACCTGGGCACACATGAACATCCCTTCCTCTGTCCTGAGTTCAGTTCCGGGTTAGGGTATCAAACTCAGGACCCTAGCCCCATCAGGCCGGGGTCTTTGCGTGCAGTTTGCATGTTCTCTCCGGCTTCCTCCCACAGTCTAAAGACATGCAGTTAGTGGGGATCGGTGTGAATGGTTGTCTGTGTGTTAGCCCTGCCACGGGCTGGCGACCTGTGGAACCAGGGTGGACCCCGCCTCTCGCCCTATGACAGCTGTGATAGGCTCCAGCCCCCCACGACCCTGATAAGTGAAAGACGGTGGACGGACTTTGATGACCTCAGTGGATGTCAGGCAAACTTTGACTGGATTGTTAACACTGGGCCGCTCTACATGCCTGTTTCCAGTTATCATGTTTACAGACACAGTGACACCAACGCTACCAAACACAGAAGCTGCTTGGCAGAAGTTATGTCACATTATTGTAACTGAGAAACGTCACAGCATTGCTCACAATGTGAGGGCGGGGCTGCAATAACACTGCTGTGCTTTCTAATGTTTCATATTAAGACTAATCTGTGTAGACCTTTCTCTGATTATTGTTTCATAATGAAGAAAGGTCAAATATTACCAAACACATATGAAAAACTCATCTAAACAACATGTAGTGTAAAAATAAATGTCAGATATTTTAATTGTCGGGTTTGGATTCATGTTTTTTAAAAGTTGAGGACATTTTGAGTTTTGTTGATGATAGCGTTAACGTTTAGAGCGTTCCTAGAATTCATATCCTTGGTAATAACGATTCCCAAATATATTACACAACTTTTCACTGGGATACCGGAAACATAGGACACGGTACACTTGTTCACTGGTAGCAGTTCACACTTATTGCGGTTTAGGAAGAGGCCCGATGCTCTGGAGAAAGACTCAAGGGTGCTGATTGCAACTGAAACCTGAGAAACATCTTTAAGGAAGAGCACTGTGTCATCTGCCAGCTGACTGATAAAAATCTCTCTTCCTGAGGTCTGAGTCCAGCTTTGCAACTCCAGCCAGGTCACATGACACAGGGGTGTGCTCTGATGTCAGCAGGCAGGTCGGTGGAGCCCTCTGGTGATGGATATATGTCAGTGAAACAGGAGGAGGCCTGAGAACAGACAGCAGGCTTAACTAGCAGGACAAAGTAGCATGTAGTACTTGAAGGAGTCATCACAGCCAATCAGTTCTCAGGAAAATGGAACATCACATAAATATTTCTCTTCTTTGATTTTCATCAATGTATTTCCTTTGATATATTTTCTGTCAATACTTCTGCCTGATTAGAAGCTCATAGGCAGTTCCTGTCACTCTACAATAAAATAATGTAAAGGCTGCCCTCTCTGCCCTCCCACTAGCTGACCTAACTGACACAAGTAAACTGTGCTAAGATACCCTACATGGACTAAGGTTCTTGGCCACATACATATAGATTTGCTTGGCTGTAGAAAACCATGCCATGAAGCTCCCAGCGCACATTTTTGATGCTTCTGTTTGTGGCAGAGGAGGTTTGGAGCTCTGCAGAGCCTTGGTGACTTTTACTGACTATGCACCCCTACCCATTTATTATGAACAAACAGCACAACGGTTTTTGCTTTTTTTTTCTATAATACACATGTATGATTTAGATTTGTACTTATGTGGCAGCTATTTACTGACCTGACAAAGTTATTGGAAATGATGTCATGCCATGAATAACACAAGTTATTTTCCATGAAAACTAAAAGTGGGGAGATTCTCAAAAAATGAATGAGACGTGCATGACCTTCTATGACTCTGTGGCGGCCTCAGCCATCTTTTAGGGTGTGGTCTGCTGGGGCAGCAGCATCTCTGCTGGGGACAGGAAGAGACTGAACAGGCTGATCAGAAGGGCCAGCTGTGTTCTAGGACGCCCTCTGGACCCAGTGGAGGTGGTGAGTGACAGGAGAATGGTGGCTAAGCTGTCATCCCTGTTGGACAACATCTCCCACCCCGTGCAAGAGACTCTGACAACACTGAGCAGCTCCTTCAGTGGCAGGCTGCGGCACCCACGATGAGGGATGGAGAGATTTCGCAGGTCTTTCCTCCCTACTGCTGTCAGACTCCACAACAAAGACTTCAACTGATCAAACACACCCATCCACACATGTGCAATAGCAATAACAGTAAGTGCAATACTCTTTTCCGGCATCGTTGTATTATACTCAATTGTATATAGCATTTGTATTCTATTGTTTTTGATTGTATATATATTTATTTTATTTTATTCTATTCTATTGTGTACAGTTTCTATTGATATCACACTCCATTCCAGTGTTTTTCTTTTTTCTAATTCTCCATGTAACTTTGCAGTTTCCACCGCTGTAACAAAACAAATTTCCCGCGCGTGGGACTAATAAAGGTTATCTTATCTTATCTTATGTAATTTGACATATTTTGTTGTTTTGTGTGTGTGTTTGTCTGTGTGAAGCTTTGATGTGTATCTGAAAAACACAATCTTGAAAACACTGGAAAAAGACCTCAAGACATTTTTTCCTTTACTTTCTATGCAAACAAAAATTCCCACCAAGGCTTTTTAGTGTGAAATTTAGTGCGTATAGAAAATACCTGTGGCAGGTTGTCACCATCTAGTGGTGAACATGGCCTTACCACTACATCAGGTGAGTTTTTCACTGTGCACAGTGACACAAAACTTATTTAACAACACAAACTATTTTTAAAAAATGCATTTTAAAATGATGTAGGCAGATCAAGGCAATGTTATAGATTCAGTAAGAACTGAAGTTTATCGTAATCCTTCAAATATGCAGGGCGTCACACTAACACAGTTGCTTATGTCCAGCATAGCTCTGTTATTATCAATTGGATTCAAAGCGCGACCAGTTTAATGTCTTAAACTAAACTGGCATTGAAGTTTCAGTGAACTAAAGTGGTCAATAAAGAGATGCTGAAGAGCATGTTCATGCAAACATCGTCGGGTCTGCCGTGGTAAGTTTAATATGGGACTTCTGCTCCTGAACCTCTGCGCACAGCGTCTGCAAATCAGGGCGTCATGAAGTCACTTTCATCTACGCAGGACTGTAAGCTGTCGTCTGTGAGGCGTGAGTTGTGTTTGTTTGTAACACAGTTCATGGTGGAGAATAGCTGCTCACATACGTATGTGGATCTGAAGATCGACAGGACTCCAAATGCATATTTCTTCATGTTTATGTGTCGGGGATGGCATTCAATGTTTCAAACAAGGTTCTCAGTATCACTCCATTTGTGATTCTGAACAAGAGTGGCCTTCTGATGGGCAACATCTTCAAGATACTCTGTCAAGCGTTTGAATTTGGACACCCTCATATCTTTGTCAGCTATGTCAGCCAGCTCCAGCTCCAGATCAGGTTGACTTATACCTGAAAATCCAGTCACATTTAACAGGGATGGATCGATGGTCAGGGCAGTGACGGGGAAGGATAATGTGGGTTTTTCCTCTCTGAACTCGTGGAATTATTTCCCAAATAATTATGGTGTTTGCAGACTGCAAATGCTCTGAATTTATCACCTTGTGAGCTTGTTTGAACTCCCTTAAAGAGGGGAAGTGAAACAGTGTGCCTCTCTGTGAATCTCTGGCTAAAACTGTCAGTTTGCACTCAAACGCTAACACCTCCTCCAGCATGTGTAACGCTGTGCCTCCTCTCCCCTGCAGAGTTGTATTCAGCTTCTTCAGGTTCGCTGTAATGTCCACGAAGTGCAGCTTTTTCAGCCACTCTGGCTGTTCCAGCTCAGAAAAGGTGAGCCCTTTGCTGCTCATGAAAGTTTTCACCTCTCCCAGACATGCAGCAAAGCGTTTCAGCACCTCTCCTCTGGACAGCAGGACTCTGTTATACAGCAGGAGATCAGGGTAAATGCTCTCCACCTCATCCAGTAATGAACAGTTCTGGATTTAAACCTTTTGCCATTATTTTATTGATGATCTGAATGACAACATTTATGGCCTCTGTGCATTCTGGAGGAAAGGTTTGCGCACACAATGCCTCTTGGTGCAGGATGCAGTGAAACGTCAGCAGCTTTCTATCCAGTGACTTCTGCAGCCAGGCCACAAAGCCCCTGTGCCCTCCAGTCATACTTGGTGCCCCATCAGTAGCCACTGACACTAGGTGGCTTGTTTTTATTTCTTTGACTCTTAAACAATCATCACAGCCTCACAGATGTCCTCCCCCGTGTCTGGCATTTTAGTGCTATCAGCTCAATCATTTCTTGCTGTGGTCAGCAGAGTTCACATATTGCTAAAACAGCGCTATTTGTTCACTGTCACTTTTGTCTTTGGACTCATCACAGGCAATTGAGTACGCTGCAGCTGAACTGACGTCTTTAATTTGCTGTCTTGTGATATTTTCTGCCATTTTGATGGTTCTGTCTTTGATAGTCTTCGCAGAGCGAGGCATCGCTCAGATTTTCTGCACGGAGATTGTGCACTCTGGTTTTTAAAGTCAGCGAATAGGTGTTCTGAAATCTTAATGAATGATTCCTTCATATATTCTCTGTCCGTCAACGGCTTCCCACGCCTGACTATTTCCTGAGCGGCCACAAAACTTGCATATGCAGACTTCATCCACTTCTTGAATTGATGTTTCCACAGATCAGCCTTCCAAATCACTTCCAAAAAGGCTTTTTTCCTCTCTTCTCCCTCTGGATATTTTTCAGCAAAGGCTGTGTTTTTATTTCGACATTTGACCTTTTATTGTTAGCCAGTCTCTCTCCACAAATTAGGCATACTGGTAGGCCACTCTCGTCAGAAGTAAATGCAAATGAATCTGCCCAGGCATCATTAAATGTTCTATTTTCTTCTGATATTTTTCTTTTCTTACATTTCTCCATACTTGGCCTACCCGAGGTTGAAAGTCTCGATAAATGCATGGCGTTTTGGCGGGTACACCGGCTTCCACGTTATGCGATGCTTATTTTGAGCAACAAAAATAATAAAATATAATTTTATTATATTTATTATATAACTTAATACTTATCATTAAATACTTATCAATTTAATGATAAGTATTAAATGGAAGTGTATTGTCCCAAGCCACGCGGAGCCGCAGTATAAGGATGAAAGAGCCACATGCGACCCCTGGTCTATACAGACAATAATCCCCTCACATATGTGATGAGTACTGCAAAGCTGAATGCAGTAGGCCACTGCTGGGTAGGTGAGCTGGCAGATTTCAGGTTTGATGTCAAATACAGGCCGGGGAAGGTGAACATTGATGCAGACTCATTCTCTTGGAATCGCGCACTGCTGGCACGGTCTCTGCACACAAAAACAAAATCTAACCTGAATTGAAATTAAAATCAAAACTTTAACAATTCTGTTTTGCAGTGTTAGTCAGTAAGTGACTGGCTGCTCCCGTATGGGATTAGAACGATGCCGCCTTATCCCATAGTCCAGCCAATAATGCGATTCACATTCGTATATACGCTGCTAATGAACGTCGTCGACAGGCTATGACAGCGTCCTTATGTGCACCGGTGTTTTAGCTAGCAAAGCGGCGTGGCTGATGTGGAGTGAAGCCACGTTAATGACAACGTGTACAACCACTGGAGATGTGAGCAGGACAGACGGAACAATTGATGGAAAAAGTGTGGACTTTATACCAGTTTTTAAATTGTGTTGATAGGCCACGTAAAACCAGAGTTATGATAAAAATATCTGCAATGTTTGGTTTTCTTCCTGAATACTAGCGTTGTTTATATTTACTGCGGGAAGAAACGGTAAAAATGGCGTTTTATAAGGAAAACACTCGAAAGCACTCTCCGCCTGTGAGCAAAACCAAAACCAAAACCAAAAAAACCCTTTCCTATTGGTCGAAAAATGTACCATGTCGACCAATCAAATAATGATATGGCGGCATTTAGTTGTTTAGGAAGGGGGAAGTTTTAGGAGTGACGGCGGTGTTTTGAGATGCGAGAGATTTGCGACGTTTAGTGCAAATCTTGTGTAGTTAGTGTGTAGTGTAGTCAATAGTTTTGTTGTGTGTGTCAGAACAATGAGGCAACTACTGAGTGTTATCATGGTCACCACCCATCTTGAGGAGTTTGCCCCCTCACACATACTAATGTGCCACAAACAGGACTTTAATATCACCAACCATTCCCATTTTATTACGGTGTATCCATATAAATGGCACACCCTGTAGTTAAATTTTCTTTGTACATTTCATTTATCCACCATCATACATTAAGCCAAGAGAGGTCATTATACTAACAAGACAAATCAACGCTGGGCCAAAGTTCAGCACGTGGTTAAAGATTGTAATCCAGCCAGGGTGTAAATATCACTCAGCAGCCAGTCGTAGAGCTGAAGCAGGCAGTATCAACACATAAGTCTACTCTACCCGGCTTAAATCACAAGACCACCTCTGACCGAAAAGCTGTAGATTTTTCTTGTTTGCAAAAATCAATTCAGATTCACATTAATTCTGTTCACAGCTCCAACAACATGAGGAAGACGAGAGGGAGAAAAACAATTAGATTGAATTACAATTGGATGGAAGTCGAGGACAAGGAGAAGGAAGCTTAGGATGAGGAGGAAGAAAAGCAGCAGGAGCATCTTTAGGGATCTCTATGATGTCATTGAGGTTTGTTTCATTAATATTGTCCTCTCACAAAGAAAGATGACTTGTTTTAGTTCACCTACTTCCTGTATTAAATAGTGATGTGCAAAACGTTGTGGAAAACCACGGAGCAGGCACGTATAGTGCATCTGCAGGTAAATGAACATCAAATCTCTCAGACTAAAATCTGTATTATACTTTTAGTCTTAAAAACATATGTTGTATATTTATCACCCTTATGATAAAACCCATGTCAGCCATTGGTTTATGGACTTTGTATTTTGAAGCCTCAACATTTGCTTTATTGCTATTGCTATGTGGGTATTTGTTAGCCTTTTGGGACCATATTAGGTGGAGGGATCAGAATCTGGAGTTGTGCAAACTTCTGTTTCATTTAGCATGTATCCATAAGATTTGTACAGCAGATCCAAGTTGTGCCTTGAAAACAGGAACGTTGTCTGCATAGAGGAGAACTTTAATAGCAGGCTTGTACAAAGTGAGGCTTTGTGCTCACATTTGCTGCAAACACTCATTTTAATTCTGTTACCCTGTTTTGATGCAGAATTCACTTGAAATCAGGCAAGAACTGGACTTGTTTTTTATAATGTGTTCTTGTGAATTGATTGTGTATCGCATACATTTTATTTGACTTTCTGCGAGGCAACAGTCGTCCGCTGGCCAAAAAAGTTTTCCAAATACCTTCACGTTATCAAGCCTGGATTTAGAAAAGAACAGCAAAAAAATCTGCACCTCCTGCTTCACATGCAATTTGTTTTCGTGTGTTCAGAGGCGGCGGTGAGAGGGGAAACCTCGGCTCACCCAGCTGGAGAGACTGACCAGGAAGAGTCGAACATTAACTCTGCTCTTCCAGGGCACCCTGCAGACTCGGCTGCTGGCATTGGTGAGGGAGTGCGGCCGCCGCTGTGATGACGCCAAACTGGAGTCCATCATAGGTTGACTGCAGGTATGCGAGTCAGACCTTCTGAGGATGGTTTCACTTTTCTCTCTTCTTTATAATTGACCCTTGTTTTCTCTCTCTCAGCTCCTTGTCTAAGAGTGGGAGGGATTTGAAGCACAAAGGGAGGAGCTTGTCGTTTGGTTGGCTGATATGGATGTCCACCTGAGTGCGGTTGACCAGCTGACAGGAAACACATGTGAAAAACTGAAACAACTGCAGGTGTGGGCTTGTTTTGATATGACATATATTTGATATGATACATATGTCAGAGACATTGTCCTAAACTGGACTAACAAAGAACCATGAGTTCAACATGAAACTTACCTTACATAACGTAAGGCTGAAGTTCATTGATAATTTTAATCAAAAACTTGTTGAAATATTTTTACAGATTATGCAAACATCTGCTGATGAAAATGTGTTGATTTATTCGTCTGTTATGAAGCAATTGCTATTTCTAATGTGTCTTTATCACTTTCTGATGTTTTATTAATTAAATAATACATGTATTAATTGTTGTGTTATCTATAGATATAGTATTCATATATATATTTATTTAAAGTATAGTAAAAATGTTTAATTATTACTGTTTAAATGACTAATATGTAACATGTATTAGTAGTGATGTGGTGCTGAGGGTTAAAATGCCTTTTTGTCTTTTGGTATATTATGAAATGACAATAAACCATTAATATATGTCTATGCTGTGCTCGTATTTATTTTATCCTACCTAAATTCAATTTATGATACATTTTATTTTGAAA
Source organism: Pelmatolapia mariae (assembly GCF_036321145.2). Taxonomy (NCBI): domain Eukaryota; kingdom Metazoa; phylum Chordata; class Actinopteri; order Cichliformes; family Cichlidae; genus Pelmatolapia; species Pelmatolapia mariae. The sequence continues at coordinate 26,680,254 of NC_086238.1, read as the reverse complement.
GATTTAAAATGGTTCTTTAAAATGTTTTTTTTAAAGAACCATTTGAAGGAGCTTTTAAAAATGGTTCTCTAAAGAACCATTTTAAAAAAGGTTCTTTGAAAAACCATTAAAGGTTCTTCAATGAACGACTGAAAGAAATGGTTCTTCAAAGAACCATTGTTTGAAAGGTTCTTTGTGGCACCAAAAAAGGTTCTTCTATGGCATCAGTCTAAAGAACCACTTTTGGTTTCAGTTGGCACCTTTATTTTTCTGAGTGTATATATATATATATATATATATATATATATATATATATATATATATATATATATATATATATGTGTGTAACACTTTTACCACCGGCTCGTGTAATAAAACCCACCTTATGCCTTCGGGTGAAGTCTTAACCCTGGTTAAACATTCTGTGATAAAAGATACATCTCGAAAAGTAAATATCAGTCTAGGGTATCGTATGATTCTCACGTCTAAATAATCAATTGGAGGCTATGGGAAATACACTTGGCCTGTAAACGCTTATGTATCTGAATACTTAAATGTTAAAACACCATGCAATAAAACCAACACGAGATCTCAGTTTTAGAAAATGTATTAAACATTTGCGGGAAACTCACATTCAAACCCTTTTTTTTTATGAAGAAGAACGAATATAGAAAATAAAATAGAACCCCGGGGGATAGGTTTTAATCTCTCTTTTCTCAAACTGTCTAATTTTATTTTGAGTGCACTCTTAGTCTGTTTTTGTTGGCGCGCTTTAGTTGGAGCTCTTTTTAATAACGATACCTCCGTGTATCCATGAAGTCTTGGCCGCACCCGATGAATCACTCGCTCGTTGCGGTAGCAACCGTCTCCGCTCGCAGCAGCTAGCAACGAATCTCCGGTTCCCTCGGTAGTAGCGAATCGTCCTCCGTCAACGACTCTCTCCCGAGACGACTCTCAAAACTCCTGCTGTCCGTTCAGGCGGTATCTCCTTCAGCAAGGACCGTGGCGTTAGCCTAGCTCCGGCTAGCTAACGTAACCAAACTTGCCTCGTGTTCACCAAGCACAAATGGATACGGAAAGCCCAGCTCAAACGCTCCGAGTAAATACCGGGAAGTCCACAGTCTGTTGGTTTGTTGTTGCTGAACAACCTCAACATTGGTGACATACGCAGTCCCGGAGTCTTTGCTCTGTCTACACCATTTTCACATTACTCCCTTTTTCCTCTCTTGTTCTCGAGTCTTTCCCCCCGGAAGTGAAAAAAAACTCAAGGTCATGAACTCACATAACGTAGCGTAAGAAAATAATTTTTAAACCTCTTCTCTTTTTAAAGACATTCACATTCCATGAAATTATGTTTTAAAGTAACTGATTTCAAACACAACAATTTATGCATTTTAATACATTTATTTATATCAAATATTTATGCAAATTTTAGCTTCACCATGAACTGTAATTTTATCTTTAACTTATTCCCATGAAAAAAAAATACAAAATAAATACCACTGATATTTATCAGAGTATTACACTCTCCCCCCACCAAATAAAAGCATGCCCTCATGACTTTGTACCTTGAAAACATAAACCATTATGGCACAACTGGTGAGTAAAACACACAACTAAGCAAAGATGGGTGTACCTATCCACTTGTAAATACAAGAGACATATTTCACTGTAGGGGCTGCTACAACACTGGGATGACCTGGTTCATCATAAGTTAACCTTAAAGGAGCCCTCCTTAACCTCTGAGGTCGGGTCTTAATGTCAAAGTCAGGATTAGTCTCAGAGTTAAGTTCAGTGTCTTCTTCTGGCAAGAGAATGTCTTCAGTCAGTGTTTTGTCTTTGTCAGTCTCTTCGTGATTCTCGCAAGTCTCTGGTAGTTCAGTTTCGGTTGTCTCAGTAGACTCAAATTCATTTACACTGTCCATTTCAGGTTCCTCCACACATTCCTGCGTTACTCCCAGCTCAACTGTTTTTGGTTGTTCAGTCAAGTCGCTTAAGGAAATATCCAAATCCAGACTGAATGGTTCCAGAGTATCATCATCCATGTTGTTTCTGAGAGGTTCAACGGTTGAATCATACCAAAGTCCATAGTCCTCATCCTCTGAGTCAGTGTACTCTTTTTCAACTTGATCACTGGGTGTAACTCCTTCTCTTTCAGAGTCTTTATCTGGCGTTTTCTGTGATAGTGTCTTTTCCTCTTCAGGCTTGTCTGTGCGTTCTTTCTGTTTTCTCCGTCGAAGAACTCTCCTCGTAGGTGTAAGATCCGTATGGGATTCAGGATCTAGACATATCCTCTTCCCAAGAGGCAGTAGGTGATTTCGATGGAGGATCTTGATTGGTCCATCACCATCTTCAGGTTTCAGCCGGAACACTGGTAGGTTCGGCATCTTGCTTTCCACAACATATGGTTTTGACGCCCAGCGATCGGCCAGTTTATGCTTCCCTTGTAAGCCGAGGTTTCGTAGCAAGACTCTGTCTCCAGGTAACAACTGTGTGAATCTGATTCTTTTGTCATACCTCTGCTTATTGTTATCATTTTGCTTGGCAGCGACGGACTCTGCTAGTTCATAGGCAGCCTTTAACTCCTTCCTCATGTCAGAAACGTACTTGAGGTAAGTTTTCTGTTGTGTGCCATCACTGGAAGTCTCAAAACATAGATCCACAGGTAATCTGGCTTCACGCCCAAACATAAGAAAATAGGGAGAGAATCCTGTAGCTTCATTAGGAGTGCAATTATAAGCGTGAACCAAATGAACAATGTGCTGACTCCATTTTTTCTTTTTGTTCGGTTCCAGAGTCCCTAACATGTCCAACAATGTCCTATTAAACCTCTCGGGTTGGGGGTCTCCTTGAGGATGATAGGGCGTCGTTCTTGATTTTTCAACTCCAAGTGAACTCAAAACTTCATGGACAAGACGACTTTCAAAATCTCTGCCCTGATCACTGTGCATCCTCTGTGGCAATCCATAATGAACAAAATACTTCTCCAGCAACACTTTTGCAACTGTAGAGGCTTTCTGGTCTTTTGTTGGAAAAGCTTGAGCATAGCGAGTGTAGTGATCAGTAATGACCAGAACATTTTCTGTGTTGCTCGAATCAGGCTCAATGGACAGAAAGTCCATACAAACGAGGTCAAATGGTCCATCACTTTGCAAATGCGACAAAGGTGCAACTCTCTTGGGTAGAGTCTTTCTTTTTATGCACCTCTCACAAGACTTGCAATACTCTTCAATCTCTGACTTCATCCGAGGCCAGTAAAACCGATCTTTAATCAGGCCGTATGTCTTGTCGAGGCCCAAATGACCTGAGTCATCGTGCAGTGATTTCAGTACGGTGGTTCTGTACTTTTCTGGTAGTACCAACTGAGAACAGCGTGATTTACCTGGAGGAGTTACAATGCGATACACCACTCCTTTCTGCATCTTTAACCTGTCCCACTCTCTCAACAGCAAAGAGCAAGTTGGATGCTTGGTCTTGTCAACTTGGTTGCTATTGCCATTACTCAGAGCTGACCACACTTGTCCTATGCCAGGATCTTCCCGCTGAGCGGTTGACAACTCAGTAAGACTCACAAAGGGCATATTTTTAACACTCAAAGAAGCCAGATTGCAATAAGCTTGTGGGATAGCTTGTGGAGAAGTGCCAAAAGGGTCAATGGCTCTTCCAGAGTGTGGATTTCTGTGCTTTATCACCACAGACATTTGACACATGGCCCTCACGCCTGCTGCAGGAATGTCGTTCCACTCTGACTTGTGTATTGAACTCGGATGTGGGCAGCGAGAGAGAGCGTCGGCATCAATGTTTTGGACTCCTGATCTGTACTTGAGACTGAAGTCATATGTAGATAGAGCAGCAAGCCAACGGTGACCCGTCGCGTCTAGCTTGGCAGACGTTAGCACATATGTCAGAGGGTTGTTGTCTGTCCTCACCTCAAACTTGGTCCCATACAGATAGTCATGCAGTTTGTCCACTACCGCCCACTTCAGCGCCAAAAATTCCAATTTATGGGCTGGGTAATTCTTCTCTGAAGGAGTCAAACTCCGACTGACGAAAGCCACAGGTCTCAATCCTTCACCTTGATCCTGGTACAACACTCCTCCTAGCCCTTCCCGGCTAGCGTCTACATGTAGCACATAAGGTAGCTGAGGATTCGCAAAAGCCAACACAGGAGCTTGGGTAAGTCGTCGCTTCAGCTCCTCGAAGGCTGCTTCACATTCTTCACTCCATCGACCACCAAAAGGCTCTGAGGGGTTAAGGTAAGTGCTATCCTGCTTTTCCTTTGCTTTCTTCTTTGCAGCTGGGGGGTAACCGGACAACAGTTGGTTCAATGGGTGAGCTACCTTGGAATAATCCTTCACGAAGCGCCTGTAGTACCCACAGAATCCAAGAAATGACCGTAATGCAGTCACAGTGTTGGGTCTCGGCCATGTGGTTACAGCTTCAGTCTTCTTTGGATCGGTAGATACCCCATCTTGAGATATAATGTGTCCAACATAAGTTACTGATGGCTGACAAAACTGGCATTTATCCAGTGACAACTTCAGTCCTTCGTCCCTTAAACGGTCAAGCACCTTTAGCAACCTGGTCTCATGCTCCTCAAGCGTTGCTCCAAACACAATGAGATCATCGAGATAAACCAATACCTCAAGCAAGTTCATGTCTCCAACAGTCTGTTCCATTACCCGCTGAAACGTAGCAGGAGCCCCTGTCACTCCCTGTGGCATTCTTTCAAATTGGAAGAATCCAGCCGGGCAAATGAATGCTGTCTTGTCTTTGTCGGAGTCTGCCATAGGCACTTGATAATATCCACTCCGAAGATCAAGCACACTAAACCACTTGCTTCCACTGAGACAGGCCAAAGCATCTTCAATTCTTGGCACCGTGTATTGGTCTGGGACAGTGCGGCGGTTTAGAGTCCGGAAATCCACACACATCCTTATTTTCCCATTCTTCTTCCTCACGACCACAATGGGTGAGGCATAAGGACTGCGTGACTCTGTAACAACACCAGCGTTTTTTAGCTGCGATAGATGCTGTCTCAATGCCTCCACGTCTGCAGGCGGCAGCCGACGAGACCTCTCACGAAATGGTTTGTCCTCTGTGGTTTTGATAGTGTGCTGGGTGCTCTTACTGCATCCTACATCAAACTCATGCAGAGAGAAAACCTCACTCCGTTCCATCATTTTTGTCACCAATCTTTCTTTCCACTCCTTAGGAACTGGTGAGTCTCCAAAGTTGAAAGAAGAGGAGCTCAACTTTCCAGGTGACTCAACTTCAGACTCTTCCTTCCCAGGTGGAGATGACACAACGTCGACTGGAAACAGATGAGCTATTGGCGTCCCTCTGGTCAAGGTAATTTCCCGTGCTGACATGTTTCTAACTAGAACAGTAATTCTTTTGGCCGTCACACCAGTGGAGGTCTGCAACTCTGGTCTCACCAGGAGTCCATCGGGAAACCGTGACTCGTTCGCAGGGTCATCAGGCGAGTCTACAAGGATTGTCTGAGTGCTCAGCACTCCCTGAAACTTTGGTGCCCCAGTCACTTTGGCGACTCCCCCAGGCCGTATGGTGACAGGTTTGGTTTGAGTGAACCACACAGTTCCTCTCTGGTTATTATCAGTATCAGGTGGCAGAACTGAGATCTCACTGAAAACTTTTCTGAAGACCGGGTGAATGTGCATGGATCTCACAAAGCTTTCTCCTCCCTTTTCACTGCAGTGGCTAAGCAATCGCCTCACAGTGGGTGTGTTTGTGCCAACAAGCAGGGAAGCTTCACCTCTCACAACTGGGTCGGGACATACCAACACAAGTGCATCAATGGTCTCACTCACGCCTACGTCTGCTTCCAAAAACTCCAGCCTAAGTGACAAATAGCCATCATAAGGGTACTCGGCGGAACTAAGACCCCATATCGCCAAAGTGTCGATAGACGTCAATGGCAGGTGTGTCAAATATCTGTCGTAGAAGGATCTGTACAGCAGGGTTACTTGAGAACCAGAATCGAGTATGGCTTTAGAGTAAATGCCTTCAATCTGTACTGACACTACAGAGCTAGGGCCCACTAAGCCTGCAGGTACATTGTCGTTCACTTTTCCATCTAAGTTGCTGCACTTGGTGGAACGTTTTACAACCACCGGGATGCCAGGCCGTTCCTCTACTGGATCCCGCGGTAGTTTCCCGATTTCTTTGTCAGTTTAATGAGGCGCTTATTGACTTTGAGTAGGTTTTCTTCACCCTCACATTCTCTCTTAAAATGTCCATCCTCCCCACATCTATAGCAAAATATTCCAGGTTTATCCTCTTGATAGCCAGACCTTTGTGGGGTAGCATTTTTTTTGTAAGGTGTCTTGGCAGGGATTTCTAGTTGTGGAATCTGGGTGTCTGGATGTGATGCGACTGTAGCAGCTTTAAGACTAAGCATCTCAGCTTTCATGACACTTATCTCTTTTTTCAGCTTTGCTACTTCAGGATCGACTTCTTGTTCAGGTGCCGACTTGGAAACAGGAATTACAGACTGTGACATTACTGGGTTCTTAAGATCGTTTCTGCTTTGGAGCATATCCTCTTCCTCCCTTACTTCTTTTAGCAACTCACTGAAAGAAGGAGGTTCTCGCAGCTTGTGAGTCATACGAAGACGAAGTGCAATCATGTCTTGTTGCAGTGCTCCTCTCACAACCTGCTCCATCCGCAATCGATTCATGTCAGACAGTGCCACGCCTCCTTTTCTGAAAATACAGTGCAGCAGTTTATCCAGCCTCAACAGGTAAGTAGACAGTTTTTCGCCAACATTTTGGTATGTATGTCTAAATTTCACCAGAAGATCGGATGCACTCTCAGTTGTTCCAAAAGCTGTCTCCAAAACTTGCATGTAGTCATATGAAGTTGCAGTGGGCTTCTGCACTCTTAGGAATCTTACAATGTCAGCAGCTGGACCTTTCAGACTTTCCACTATCCTCTGTTTCTTTATATTGTCACTGCACTGCCACTCTTCTAGCAGATGTGTTGTCTGCTCTGCCCAGGCATCATACTCTTCCTCCCCATTGGGCGTAGGTTTCACACCAGAGAACATGCGCAGCTTACGATAGCTCTGAGAATCAACAGATGTGGTGTTACATTTATCCACTAAGGAACTGATGGCATGTATCAGAGCAGTGTTCACGTCAAGGGGTGAAGGCTGAAGTAAGCCACTAACATCAGTAAGAGTTTTACCTTCAGTCTTCAGGAATAACATTAGCTTAGATTGAAACCCGTCATTATCTGCAGGAGCAGTGAGCACATGAGCCGGCCATGGACCAGCCTCCCCAGGAAGTCCAACAACACCAGGTAAGGTTTGATTGGTCAAGTCAGTTGAAGTCTTGATCAGTACAAACTGTGTCTTAGAAGCTACGTCAAGACAACGGTCAACTATCTCGGATTTCCCAAATACTTTGACCTGACTCAAAGCTGATAGCAGAACTGCATCTGTGACATCTGGGTCCACATCACTCAAGACAACTGCATGTTCATAAGCTAACTGCTTCTTTTTGCACCAGGCTTCAATTTCAACGGCTTCCATTTTTCTTTTTAGCTCAAACAGTAAAAGATCTCACAATAAATGTAACCACACTTGACAATTCCCTGTTATTAGCAATGAAAATAATTACCTTAGCAATCTCAAAAAAAAAAATTAATTCCCTCTCTTTGTTGAATAAAGGAAAACCAGGTCAGTCATAACAAAAATACATCTATCCCGGACGAGCCCCCAAAAATGTAACACTTTTACCACCGGCTCGTGTAATAAAACCCACCTTATGCCTTCGGGTGAAGTCTTAACCCTGGTTAAACATTCTGTGATAAAAGATACATCTCGAAAAGTAAATATCAGTCTAGGGTATCGTATGATTCTCACGTCTAAATAATCAATTGGAGGCTATGGGAAATACACTTGGCCTGTAAACGCTTATGTATCTGAATACTTAAATGTTAAAACACCATGCAATAAAACCAACACGAGATCTCAGTTTTAGAAAATGTATTAAACATTTGCAGGAAACTCACATTCAAACCCTTTTTTTTTATGAAGAAGAACGAATATAGAAAATAAAATAGAACCCCGGGGGATAGGTTTTAATCTCTCTTTTCTCAAACTGTCTAATTTTATTTTGAGTGCACTCTTAGTCTGTTTTTGTTGGCGCGCTTTAGTTGGAGCTCTTTTTAATAACGATACCTCCGTGTATCCATGAAGTCTTGGCCACACCCGATGAATCACTCGCTCGTTGCGGTAGCAACCGTCTCCGCTCGCAGCAGCTAGCAACGAATCTCCGGTTCCCTCGGTAGTAGCGAATCGTCCTCCGTCAACGACTCTCTCCCGAGACGACTCTCAAAACTCCTGCTGTCCGTTCAGGCGGTATCTCCTTCAGCAAGGACCGTGGCGTTAGCCTAGCTCCGGCTAGCTAACGTAACCAAACTTGCCTCGTGTTCACCAAGCACAAATGGATACGGAAAGCCCAGCTCAAACGCTCCGAGTAAATACCGGGAAGTCCACAGTCTGTTGGTTTGTTGTTGCTGAACAACCTCAACATTGGTGACATACGCAGTCCCGGAGTCTTTGCTCTGTCTACACCATTTTCACATTACTCCCTTTTTCCTCTCTTGTTCTCGAGTCTTTCCCCCCAGAAGTGAAAAAAAACTCAAGGTCATGAACTCACATAACGTAGCGTAAGAAAATAATTTTTAAACCTCTTCTCTTTTTAAAGACATTCACATTCCATGAAATTATGTTTTAAAGTAACTGATTTCAAACACAACTATTTATGCATTTTAATACATTTATTTATATCAAATATTTATGCAAATTTTAGCTTCACCATGAACTGTAATTTTATCTTTAACTTATTCCCATGAAAAAAAAATACAAAATAAATACCACTGATATTTATCAGAGTATTACATATATAAAAATAATTCCCCACTCGCCCCTGTGGGCGGTTAATCCTTCAAGCTCGGGTCCTCTACCAGAGGCCTGGGAGCTTGAGGGTCCTGCGCAGTATCTTAGCTGTTCCCAGGACTGCGCTCTTCTGGACAGAGATCTCCGATGTTGTTCCCGGGATCTGCTGGAGCCACTCGCCTAGCTTGGGAGTCACCGCACCTAGTGCTCCGATTACCACGGGGACCACCGTCACCTTCACCCTCCACATCTTCTCGAGCTCTTCTCTGAGCCCTTCGTATTTCTCCAGCTTTTCGTGTTCCTTCTTCCTGATATTGCTGTCATTCGGAACCGCTACATCGATCACTACAGCCGTCTTCTTCTGTTTGTCTACCACCACTATGTCCGGTTGGTTAGCCACCACCATTTTGTCCGTCTGTATCTGGAAGTCCCACAGGATCTTAGCTCGGTCATTCTCCATCACCCTTGGGGGCATCTCCCATTTTGACCTCGGGACTACCAGGTTATACTCGGCACAGATGTTCCTGTACACTATGCCGGCCACTTGGTTATGGCGTTCCATGTATGCCTTGCCTGCTAGCATCTTGCACCCTGCTGTTATGTGCTGGATTGTCTCAGGGGCATCTTTACACAGCCTGGGGTCTTGCCTGGTGTGATAGACCCCAGCCTCTATGGATCTTGTGCTCAGTGCTTGTTCCTGTGCTGCCATGATTAGTGCCTCCGTGCTGTCTTTCAGACCAGCTTTGTCCAGCCACTGGTTGGATTTCTGGATATCAGCCACCTCCGCTATCTGCCGGTGGTACATACCGTGCAGGGGCCTGTCCTTCCATGATGGTTCCTTGCCTTCCTCCTCTTTCTTGGGTTTCTGCTGCCTGAGGTATTCACTGAGCACGCTGTCAGTTGGGGCCATCTTCGTGATGTATTTGTGGATGTTCCTTGTCTCATCCTGGACTGTGGTGCTGACACTCACCAGTCCCCGGCCTCCTTCCTTCCACTTAGCGTACAGCCTCAGGATGCTGGACTTGGGGTGAAACCCTCCATGCATGGTAAGGAGCTTTCTTGTCTTTATGTCAGTGGCTTCTATCTCCTCCTTTGGCCAGCCTATTACCCCAGCAGGGTACCTGATCACAGGCAGGGCGTGTGTGTGTATATAAAAAACACCCAGCACGCCCCTGCGGGCGGTTTATCCTTCAAGCTCGGGTCCTCTACCAGAGGCCTGGGAGCTTGAGGGTCCTGCGCAGTATCTTAGCTGTTCCCAGGACTGCGCTCTTCTGGACAGAGATCTCCGATGTTGTTCCCGGGATCTGCTGGAGCCACTCGCCTAGCTTGGGAGTCACCGCACCTAGTGCTCCGATTACCACGGGGACCACTGTTACCTTCACCCTCCACATCCTCTCGAGCTCTTCTCTGAGCCCTTGGTCTTTCTCCAGCTTCTCGTGTTCCTTCTTCCTGATATTGCTGTCATTCGGAACCGCTACATCGATCACTACAGCCGTCTTCTTCTGTTTGTCTACCACCACTATGTCCGGTTGGTTAGCCACCACCATTTTGTCCGTCTGTATCTGGAAGTCCCACAGGATCTTAGCTCGGTCATTCTCCATCACCCTTGGGGGCATCTCCCATTTTGACCTCGGGACTTCCAGGTTATACTCGGCACAGATGTTCCTGTACACTATGCCGGCCACTTGGTTATGGCGTTCCATGTATGCCTTGCCTGCTAGCATCTTGCACCCTGCTGTTATGTGCTGGATTGTCTCTGGGGCATCTTTACACAGCCTGCACCTGGGGTCTTGCCTGGTGTGATAGACCCCAGCCTCTATGGATCTTGTACTCAGAGCTTGTTCTTGTGCTGCCATGATTAGTGCCTCTGTGCTGTCTTTCAGTCCAGCTTTGTCCAGCCACTGGTAGGATTTCTGGATATCAGCCACCTCCTCTATCTGCCGGTGGTACATACCGTGCAGGGGCCTGTCCTTCCATGATGGTTCCTCGTCTCCCTCCTCTTTCTTGGGTTTCTGCTGCCTGAGGTATTCACTGAGCACTCGGTCAGTTGGGGCCAGCAGCCTATCACTGGAGGGAAAACAGGTTAGTGTTGTCAGGGTGGCCTGTATGGGGTGGGAGCTGTTATCTGACAGAGATAACTACCTCCACTGGGTCAAGAGGGCATCCAAGAACAGAGCTAGTTTTCTTGATCAACCTGTTCAGTTTCTTCCTATCCCCAGCAGACCACACCATAAAACATGGACAATACCACCACAGAGTCCTAGAAGGTCTTCAGGAGCTCTCCCTGCTCCCTTCCAAAAGACTTCTCTGTTGCAAATACAACCGTCTCTATCCTTTTGTGTAGATGGACTCTCTGTTGTTACTCCAGATCAGTTTATTGGTTAGATCACTTATATGAGTCAGCTATCTTAATGCCCATTCTCTGGATGTTCACTGGTGTAGGTGGAGTCCACTACCTGCTCGCTGGTTTTCGGAGTGTTGATCTGGAAGTGGTTCTGCTGGCACCAGTTGACAAAGTCCTCAGTCAGTTCTCTGTATTCCCTGTTGTCCTGTTGTCAGTAAAGTACACCGTGAGGAGATGCTCTCATTGCCCACTCATTATTTTAAAATAGAGATAGCCTACATAGTTCATACATATGCAAGACTATTATGAGCCAATTAGGAGAAAGCATTAAATGAGCTGTGGGCCACTGCTGGCACTGTCATCACATTGGAGGGTCACTTTAGTGTTTAAGTAGTATAAAAACAAACGAGAAAAACCCACAAATATTTCAGAAAATGTACGGTTTTGTTTGTTTGCCACTGAATAGTGTTGGAATAAAGTGTGAAAATTATGAAGGATTAAAATATTCCAAGAGCTCAAATTACTTCACCAAAACATGTTTCAATCATATTTTATCAACACAAATTGCACAGGTTTATTGAATATGAATAACTTGTGTTAATTCAACTCAGTTGTTTAAGCTCCTGCCAAAGTAAAACATCTGTGTGCATTTAGTGTAATAAACTATTAAACCAGAATTACATATTAGGATTTAGCCAAGTGTTAGGATGTAATACAGAGTAGTATTTCTAGTAGGCTTGTTTTGATATGCCTGTTTTCATTTTATTTTCTAAATTTTAAAGAAGGCTTTAGAAAGGTCAAAATAAATCTTCTGTGAGGGCGTATCAGCTATTCTAACAGAATTCATTTTACCAATGCAAGGGTGCATTAGTACCTTGTAATACAACATATCTATTTCATAAAGGGCGAACACAAATTTCCAAAGAGACTTCCTGACAGCTGCCATTTTAAGTATAACCTCTGGTACGGGCACATTCAGTTTGCAGCAGCGGTGGCACCAAGATGGCAGCTTGAACGGTCGTGTTTTTTCAGGAGCTCCGAAAGACCGCAAAATTTGCTAAGGAACTTTATTCTCTTTCCACTCGAATTACAACTATGGATGCCCAAAAGGTTATTAAGAATGCAAAGCTGCAATTTGTGCCGTCAAACCCCAATGTTAAGACGTCTTCGCATGCTAAAGTCAGTGACCATGGCTATGCTAGCACTGAAGCTGCCAACGTGAGCCTAAACAAGCGAGAACGGGGAGCAGACTCTGCGCCGCCAACTCCATCAAAACAACCGCCGGAGGAGAAAAGAACAAAATCTTCAGAGAAGGAAGATGATATCTCCAATAAAACTATTTTTGAAGCCATTCTGGGACTTGAGAAGAAATTTGAAGTACAACTGGAAGATATCAAGGAACAAAACAGACAAAGTGCAGCTATGGTTGCCAGCTTGGCTAAGGCTGTGGAGTTTAATGCTGCAGAGATAGTTGATTGCAAACTGAAAGTTGTTAAACTGGCAAATGCGAATGAACAGCTGCTTAAAGAAAACGAAGACTTGAAAAGAAGAGTGAGAGAACAAGAGCGCTACCGAATGAGGTGGTGCTTAAAGCTGAAAGGGGTGAAGGAAGACAAAGACGAAAACATTAGAGTGAAGGTTTTGCAAACGCTTCAGAAGATTGCCCCTGACTTGAACTTAGAAGAGGCCGTTGATATTGTTCATCGCTTAGGGAAACGAGTTGATGGCAGAAACAGAAACATCATTATTTTATTCACACAAAGGCGAATCAAAGAAGAATTGTGGAGGCGCACCAAAGATTCTTCAATCTGCAAACAAGAAGGCATCAGCTTTGCAGAGATGTTGCCGCAGGAGGACATACAAGATCGACAGCGCCTATGGCCTCTGGTGGAGGAGGCAAGACGTGCGGGTAAACGAGCCTACTTTCGTGGTCCACATGCCTTCATTGATGGACGCAAAGTTGAAGAAACACAGGAGAACTAAAAATGACAAAAACTGAAATAGTGGAAACTTGTTCGCGGTCTGAGGAGCTCAGCATGTAGTACTTTTTTTTCTTTTTTCTTTTTTTCACGTGGTGAGTGATATTCTGTCTATAGTTCATGTTGAATGTTAACATTTGTTTTGGTTCTTTAAATGTTAGGGGTTTAAGAGAATCTGTTAAAAGAAAAGCCTTATTTTTGTACTGCAAAGGTAAAAAATCAAACTGTATTTTTCTACAAGAGACTCATTCATCTGATAGTGATGTATCTTTTTGGTCAAACCAATGGGGTAGCAAAATCCTGTTTAGCCATGGCTCAACGAGGTCGGGGGCTGTAGCAATTTTATTCAATAACTTTCCTGGGGATCTTGTAATACAACGGACTGACTTGAATGGTCATTGGTTGATTGCTGTAATGAGAGTTGAAAGTTTGTTTTTCATTTTAGTCAACGTTTATGGATATAATAATGAAAGTCAGAATAAAAATATGTTAGAAGATATAACTTTAAATATTTTTGAACTTAAAGATCGATACCCTACGGAATATATTTTAATGGGTGGTGATTGGAATATGACTCCTGATGAATGGACTGATAGATGGCCCTCAAGGACAGGTAGACCACAAAAAAATAACCTAATTATAGATTTTTTGATAAACAACAATTTGACAGATATTTGGAGAGTAAGAAATCCAGGAATTAAAAGCTTTTCCTGGTTTAAACCAAATGGAGCTTGTAAATCTAGAATAGACTATTGGCTAGGAAGTGACAACATTCTTAACCACACTGTAAAAGTTGTGATGTCAAATGCACCTCTTTCTGATCATTGCTTTATTGAACTATGCTTAGAATCGGAAATTAGACAATCAAATAAAAGAACTTATTGGAAGTTCAATGCCAAACTTTTACAAAATGAAGATTACTGCAACATAGTCAAAAAAATTATAAAAGATATTATGGCTGACCATTTAATTGTAGGATATATCAGTAAATGGGAATTCATTAAATTCAAAATTAGAGAATTTAGTATTCAATTCAGTAAAAACATAAGTCGAAAGCAAAGAGAATATGAATGTAAATTATTCCAAGAAATTACTTATTGCTGTAGTAAAGAAGATCTAAATAGTCAAGAAAGGAGTAAACTTATGGAGTTGCAAACTAAATTAGATCAGCTCTACCTAAATAAAGCAGAAGGAGCTTTTGTGCGTTCACGCGCCAAGTGGATTGAGGAGGGGGAAAGAAATTCCTCATATTTTTTTAATTTAGAAAAGAGCAGACAGAAAAGAAATTTTATATCTTCCCTGTTAATTGATGGCATTGAATGTGACGACCCTAAAATTTTGGAGAATGAAACTTATACATTCTATTCCAATTTATACTCCTCACAGTTCTCCCAAGCAGATTGTGATGTCTTTTTTGATCAAATAGATAATCTGATCCCTAAAATTGATGAATCATTTAAGGAATTTTGTGAATCTGACTTTAGAATTGAAGAGTTAGATGCATCTGTTAAGAAAATGGCGCTTAATAAATCCCCTGGTCCAGATGGGCTTACAGTTAATTTCTTCCAATTTCTTTGGGAAGACTTAAGGGAAATTTTATTCAAAGCTATACTGGCCAGTATTGAAAAGGGAGAATTGATGTCTAGCATGAAACAAGGATTAATTACATTAATTCCTAAACCAAACAAAGATAAACGACAATTGGATAACTTAAGGCCCATAACTTTATTAAATACAGATTATAAAATTTTCTCTAGCTCAATTGCGACAAGGCTCAAACAAGGGGTTTCAAGTATAATTAGTGAGACACAATCAGGGTTTTTGAAAGACAGGAACATTCATAATAATATCAGATTGGCTTTAGACTTACTGGACTACAATGATCTAATTAGTGATGACAGTTTTATTCTTTTCTTGGACTTTTATAAAGCTTTCGATTCAGTAGAACATCCTTTTATTTTAGAAACACTAACTCGATTTGGATTTGGGGATAAATTTAGGAAGATAATAGATATACTGTATAATGATATAAATAGCTCTGTGTCGTTAGGCTATGGCACTGGTAAAAGATTTAGCGTCAAAAGAGGAATTAGGCAAGGGTGTGGAAGCTCTCCGCTGTTATTCATAATGGTTGTGGAGATGCTCGCAATTTTAATTAAAAACAGCAGCGTTGCCGGAATTGAGATTATGGATAATTTTTTAATAATTAGTCAACTTGCGGATGACACTACTCTTTTCTTAAAAAATGAACATCAGATTCCCCTGGTAAAACAAATAATCACTACATTCTCAAAAGCTTCAGGCTTAAAGTTAAATTTAAATAAATGTGAACTATTGGCGTTAAAGGAGTGTCATTCACAATTACTGTACGATATAAAGGTGAAGAAGGAGGTAAAATATTTGGGCATCACAATTTCAAAAGATCACAAAGTCTTAGAAAAAGTAAATATTTCAGATAATGTTGACAAATGTAAGACAATCTTAAATAAGTGGTTACAAAGAGACATCACAATTTTTGGAAGAATATTATTAACCAAAATGGATAGTTTATCTAGATTTATATAGCCAGCTTACTCTTTATCAATATCAAATAAAGTTATTAAAACAATTAATAGCTTGAATTTTAATTTTATTTGGAGGAATAAGTGCCATTATATATCTAAAGATGATTTGGTTAAACCATACATTGAAGGTGGTGGAAACGCAATTGACTTCGATATAATGAATGGTGTTTTGAAACTTAAATGGTTAAAATCCTTCCTAAATAATCCACACTCCATTTGGTTTTTTATACCAAGTAAGGTCTTTAACACATTGGGGGGTATCGATTTTCTCCTAAAGTGTGACTTTGAAATTACTAAGCTACCTGTTAAACTCTCTGAATTCCATAAACAGGTCCTTCTTTATTGGAAAATGTTATTTAAACATAATTTCACTCCACATAATAGCCCAATTTGGAACAATAGATATATACTAATGAACAGAAAATCTATTTTTATTCAAGATTGGTTATCAAAAGGTGTTTGGGCAATTGCCCATTTTGTAGATGAGGAAGGACATGTTCTAGAACATCAAGATTTTTGCCAAAAGTTTAATATCCAATGTTCTAAAAGTAAATTTAATCGGGTTATAAAATCCATTCCATTGTCACTTAAAAACATAGTTGTAAATGATATAATATATTCTGACATATCCCCCAAGTTAAGGCATTTATATATAGATGATATTCGATTTTGTGATGTTAAATGCAATAATAAGTTTCTAAGATCTTCATTAAGGAGCCTTTATTCTCCAAATTTACTTAGACGTAATTACATATTAAAAGATTTCCAAAGGGAAGAAATTGAAAAAATAAGAACTGATTATATCACCTTCCCTATCCCTCCTAAAGGGAAAGAAGTCCAATTTAAAATTTTGAATAAAATTTACCCGACAAATAGACTCCTTGGTGATAGATTCAAAATAGAAACTGGTAATTGTGTATTTTGTGAAACAGAAGAGGAGGATTTGGACCATCTATTCTTTTTGTGCAATTTTATACAAATATTTTGGTTGGATTTTCATACCTGGCTTTTTTCCAGTGGGATTCAAATTACCCCACTTACCTTAAATATGATCATGTTTGGAGTGTTTTTGAAAGAAAAGAAAGCTAATTATGGTGTTAATGTGTTATTAATCTTGTGCAAGCAATTTATACATAAATGTCATTTTTTTAAGACCAAACCAACACTAGCTTACTGGAAAAACGACTTAAACCTGTTGGTTAAATCTTTGACTTTAGTTAAAAAGAAAAAGGCTGCTTTTTTTGTCTCCTTTGTGGAAGATTTTGATTTAGTGAGTTAATAATCTGTTAAATTATGTGACCCCATCTTTATATATATTTTTTTTTCCTATGTATGAAAGTTGTTAATATGTAAGGAATGTTTATTCTCTGAATGTATAATATATGGTGCATTTTATTTGTATGTTATCTTTACTAATAATAAAAAAAAAAACACACTATGACCAAATCAGACAATGCAACACAACACGCAGGTCGCCCCAATGAATTGATTCAGCTTGTAGCAGTGACTTGTTAACTTCTCATTTGTCAAGCATATCTCCCATGAATGATATGAAATCATTTAGAGACATAACATTGACATCACAAAGCAGAAGCTGCAATCAGTTTTTAGGAAAGTGAGTTTAATAGGAGTAGGTAAAATAATGCAGTAATTTCTTAGTTTTATAATCCCTTTATAAATCATGTTGGCTACAGCCTATTTAGCAGTGCAAAAGGAGCATCGGACAAACAAACAAACAAATAAATAAACAGTCAACAACAACAAAAAAGTTAGTACCCAGGGATAAAAATGTTGTGTATTAAAGGGAAACCTAATGGACAGATGTGATGCCTGAACAGTGGTGGCTTTAAGTGATGTATCAACTCAAACATGCATCCATGGTCTGTGTTACATAAGTACGATGATCGGTGGTGACGGTTGGCGCCGCTTTGGAAGCAGAAACTGTTGGTTTGAAAGCCTTCAGTGTCTCCTTGTGGCGGGACTCTTATACTGCACTGTAAGATGTCGAGCAGTGTCAGCCGTATGCTAGAAAGTGATACATTAAAATTCCTGGGGTCACCATGAAGAGCTTACTTCCTTTCTTGCTCAGTGTGTAAAATGTGGTACTTAATGGATTGAAAAGAAAAATGATGGCACCCTTGTAGTTCACACAAGTGGTGATGATTCAGGGTTTTAATTTGTAAGGTTTGAATTTTGAGCCATCATAAATTTTAAAAGAGGAAAGTATACTATTTAACATATGTTAAGTCAAAGCTAATATAGCTGCTCATATATAGCTACTTATAATTTGAAGAGCTGCCTACACCAATGAGTAGACTTCCCAGAATGGAAACAGCACTCTTTGTGTGGTTTGAGAAAACAGTCAAGTTGTTAAGAACTATGACTGAGAAGGATGTGCCTGTGTACAGCAGCAGGCTGCCTTCCTAGAATTTGGATATCCCCCGTGCGCTCGTCTCTGCATTATGTGCATTACCTCTCTTGGAAAATTAAAACCACAGCAGCTTTTTATAGTTTTTTTCATTCACTATCAGCTTACACCAAAAGTCTACTCTGAAGAAGATTATTCAAAACATGCAACACAGAATAAAACAAGTTTAAATTAAAATTAAAGAAATCAAAATCTTGTGGACGTATGCCTTTTACATGTTGGCAAAATATTTAGGATGAGATGGAGATATAACACTCATGCACCCTGAAAATTATGAAGGTCTAAATATGTATCAAAGGGGCTCACTGAACATCAGTGGCTTTCTATGGGGCAAACGTACTTAAACCAGCCACTGTGACCATTGCGGCAGAGCAGAATGAATGATACTGATGGGGACTAAGAGGGTTTGTAGTTAAATTCCTGCTCTTACAGGATCAGTGAGTGTCTGTTTAAAGATTATTAACATACTTTTACATCACTATGGAACACCAGCATTTCTGCAGAGGACAGAACTCCCTGCTTTAATCTACCAAGATGCTCTGTGTTATGTTGTCATGGCAATATGAAGTCAAATAAATACAAATATACAAAAATGCACATTTAAAGGAGGACAAGAAGACAGGCAATTGGAAGAGCTTTTGAAGCAGGAAAACTTTTCTGGATTTCTCTTAATTTAACTGGAAATTTTGCGAATACAAGTCAAGAAGGAAACAAGGAGGCAGCTGGTTGGATTATATCTGAGGACAGGATGCATAAAGGAGAAGCATGAGGAGAGAGAAAACAGCAGAGCGATGGTGCAGAGCCAATCATGGATCAAGTCGAAGAAGCAAGCATCAAAACTGTGAGTAAACATAACACACAAAGAGCTAAAAATTACTGTGCTGATTAAGGAAACATTAAATTTGGTTAGTTTGGGGTCTGCAGCTTCAGGTTTGTGGATTCAGTTGGTCTAAAAATTAAGGAAAGACAAAAAATGTTTCTTTTGAAAGGTTGTTGGAGGATTCTTACTGTAAGAAATATCTGGGTGTGCATCTGCTTTTATTTAAAAAGGTTGAATTTTATTTCGTCACATTGGAAAGGGAAAATTGGAGGATCGGGACAATAATGTGGCCAAATTTACTGTTTCCTTAATCAGAACAATAATTTTGATCTGAACTAGAAATTGTAAAATGGGTTATTTTCTTTCTTCTCTACTGATCACTGTGTTAAATGTTGAGTTACTTGTCAGTCTACATTAATGTTAATGGTACTTTTAAAAAATGCAGTTTATTCGTAATTTTGTAGAAAAAGGCTCTGCACCTGTCAAAAAAAACAAGTATCCACACCCCCAAAATCACTGTGGATCAGAGTAGCTAAGCCCTGGTTAACTGCAATTATATTACAGGAGATGAAAAATATTGGAATGATTGAAAGAAACAAAGATTGCTTTAGGGTTTGAAGATTTGACTTTCTTATTGAAAGAGACGAAAACTAATCTATGTGTGACACTGAGAAAAAAACTGAACGCTTAAAAGATCTGGAGGTCTGACTGTTGTTATGCAAATGTGCAAACTTGTTTTAATGACATTAGAAAGAAAAATGGGATGTTTAAAAAGGTAATATATAAAATAGTTTCTATATTACTTGAAAAAATGATGTTGGTTAGCGCTGCTGTATTTGGAAAAATGCTGGGTCACCCCTGGTCTATACAGACAATAATCCCCTCACATATGTGATGAGTACTGCAAAGCTGAATGCAGTAGGCCACCGCTGGGTAGGTGAGCTGGCAGATTTCAGGTTTGATGTCAAATACAGGCCGGGGAAGGTGAACATCGATGCAGACTCATTCTCTCGGTTTCCACTTGACATTGACACCTACCTCACAAAGTGTACTGAAGAGCTGACGAGAGAGGCCATTCAGGCTACATGGGAGGGTTGTGAGTCTGCAAAGAGACAAGATGCTGCATATGTCGCTGCCCTGTGCCTAACATGCCCAGCCAGAGACACCTGTGAACATGTCACCATTGCAGCCTGTCACAGTGACCTGGTAAAATCCCAAAGGAAGGATCCCTCTATCAGTTAACTTATCAAACTGAAAGAAACAAAATCAGTAATAACTAATGATGGCAGAAGGAGAGCCAGTGGCCCTGTGAGAGAGCTTATGCACGAGTGGGGAAAGCTTCATATGGAAAATCAGCTGCAACATCGTACAGCGGCTCAGCAAAGGCAGCTTGTGCTGCCAGCACAATATCATCTCCTAGTGCTTAAACATCTCCATGATGACTTGGGTCACGCAGGGCAGAGAGGGTCATTCACTTGGCACGGGACCGTTTCTACTGGCCTTTTATGAAGAAGGACATTGAGGCGTATGTGACCAGAAAACACCCCTGCATTAAGCAAAAGAAACCAGTCAAACACATCAGTAACCCTACGAAACCAGTGACTGTGAAAACTCTGAAACAGCCAGAGTACAGTACTGGCTTAGAGTATCACCACAAGCTCAGCATCAAACACACACACACACACACACACACACACACATATGAAGAGAGAGAGAGTATGCATAGTATGTAAACGGCTACTAAACAGACATCATAATTCGTCATACAATGAGAACAGGACAAATCAGCAATTGACACTGACTATTTAACATTATATTATTGTATATATTGTTTGGAGTTTAGTCTGCTACTGTTACTATTTTACCATTTCTTCTTGGAGGAACTGTAACCCACATAATTTCCTTAGGGATTAAGAAAGTATTCTGATTCTTAATGTTTTAGGATACATGACCTGCCATTATCCAATGACACATCTGCTTACCTGTATCTTTTGCTCGTTTCTCCTTGTAGGAGCCATAATTAAATGTATTGAATTTTAATGATCACTGGGTTTTCATTTGTTTGGTTGCAATGGTGATGTGTAACGGGAGTCACGTGGGTGGTAGCGGCGACATTAAGAGGGCGTTGTCAGTCTGTCTTTCACTGGTTTGATTTTGACAGAGAGGAGGGCTGGTAGTTTTTGTTGACCGCAGCACAACGAGTTTCCCCTTGTTGCATTAGAGCCTGTGATGTTTTAAGAGTTTGAATCGCGAGCCGATCACGTTTATTAAAGTACTTTTCAAGCACTTTAATAAACAAGCAAGCAATTCCACCTCTGGCATTATTGCGTAAAGTTGACAGCGCGTCAGGCAGGCTCAACGACTGTGGAAGTCGCTACACTCCTCTTCTTTTCTCTTTTTTTTTAAACTTTAAAAACGGGTTGTGTATGAGACTTTAAATCAACAAAATATAAAATATACATTTTAAATTGTTATTGATCCCTTTACCCCAAGTCCTAAAGTGTATATTTATTTGTGAAACTCTTAAATATTTATTGTTCGTTTACTTGCACTGCTGTAACTGGAGCCTCGTCGTCTCGTCTCTCTATATACTGGACTGTATGTAGCGGAGATGACAATAAAGTTTACTTTGACTTCAGCAGCGAGCAGACGCACCGAGGGCTCTCACGCTCACTTTTCGTGTATAGAATTTTGAAAAAACATCGGTGCAAATTATAAGTCTGTATCATAATGTCTGGTGTTTTCGTGTTGTTGGTTTGTTTTTATTTAGTTTTATTTTGCGAGTTGGTTATTAGATGCTGCTCCAGCCAGCCAGAGAATCCCCCGCCGCCCCGCCCTCTCCTCCCTGTGCCGCAAGCAGCAGGCGCACCTCGCAAACTGAGGGCGCCGTTACTCCCAGCTAATGGGCGATAGAAAACCGATCGGTGCCTATGCCATTCCCAATATGCGCTGGCATGATGTCGGGGCAGCATGAGTACAAGCATGTTTTGGGTTTTTTTTGCCGATGCCCGTGATGCCGCCCCCCACCACGATGCCGCCCCGGGCAACCGCCCGTGTCGCCCGTATCTAAAACCGCTACTGTTTATGTCATACAGCCTTGTCTCATGTATGCAGTATGCACTCAGCTTGAAGTCCTGGAACGAGACAGCTTGATATCGTATATGCATACAGATTGATGTCATATAGGCATACAGTATGATGTCATATAGGCATACAGTATGATGTCATATAGGCATACAGTATGATGTCATATTTCACCACAAGCTCAGCATCAAACAGTGAATCTGAGAGCAACATATCAGCTGCAGAGGAATCCAGAGAGAGTCCAGAAAATAAATACACATTTTATATGTCAGAGCAACCCAGAGTTACCTCACCTGAAAGGGAAACTGAACAAGAACAAATTTCCTCTGTTCATTATCTCTCCTGTTTTACAGGATTGTAATCTGTGGTCACGCCCACTACAGCAAGGCCTGTAACATGAACAAATAAATACCACCAACAAGTGTCCCTAGGGGACTGGCGAGACTTTTAAGGCAAGTGATTACTTGCCAGGTTACCACATAGAATACCTAAGCTATTAACTAGCATCAATAAGTCAGTCACTAATATCCCTTGGCAGGTGATTAGCATCCCCTGGCCTAGTTACTGTCTAGTAACTAGTAACTATTTAACACCAATTCATATTATTTGTTAGATTCACTTTTCTTCTTACTTTAGTCAAAAGTCTGTTGACCTAAATATGTTCAAAGTTGCATCATCTTGATATTTACACCAGTGTTGTACAACTCTGAGTGCATTCTGCAACTGATGGGAGGGAAAGGACTCCTTAGCACGACCATTAGAAAAGCCCCTACAGCACACAAGTAGTTTGGTGTTTAAGTGGCTCAGAGGATCAAGGACAGGAGCAGTGACAAAAGTTATCCTCTCATCACGGTGAATTGTGTGCGCCTTATACAACAGGACAGCAGGAGAGAGCTGGACCATTTTTGGTGCCTAGGTATTTTGTGCAGGCGAAGCAATGAAAAACTCACAACTGCATTTCTTAGTCTGACAGGACAGGATGATCACCCTGAGGCGCTTAAGAGAAGAAATCCAGACCCTTTAACGTTCAAGGAAATTGTGACACATTAGTACAAACAAATAATCGTTAATAAATCAATATCAGTGACTTAAAATCACAGGAGATGCAGGATGAGTTATCCAGATTCATTTAATAATTAACCAACAAATTTAGATTGTCCAGTTAATGTTGCTACTAATTCCCTGATTGATACATTTCTTTACATTTGCCCATTTTTTTGTTGATTCAGAAATAATTCATTGATCAAATTAAACTCCAATTCCTGCAAGCTTTGGCAAAGCTGAGCATGTTCGGTCTGTTGTGTATACAGTTGTGGCTCTAAATACAAACTGAAGTGGCAAAGTGCACAAAAGCAAACTTTGTACCACTGACAAAACATTAGACCACAACTGTATTCATAACTCAGGCTGACTCAGGCTCTGTTAGAGCTTCTGCTCTGTGACCCTGTTTTGCTTGGCATCAATAAGTCATTTGAGCCAGGGATGATTCTGAAGTTCCTCTAGGGTGAGGCGGTCTTCATGGTTCTGACAGTAACAACCCAACAGAAAACACTTGAAGTCTGTTCAGAAATACAACAGAGGGGTTTGAGTTTATCACGTTGGTGTTTATATAAGTCTGCATGTGCATTAGTGATACAGATAAAGACAGATAACACCGAAAACAGAATTTTCAAGCCTTGTAATGCGACAGGTTAAAGAATTAACATTCAGCTTACCCTCTGAAATGTCAGTGTGCATCTCAGATGTGTTGTTGTCATCAGGGATGATGTGACGTACCAGCCAATCCATCACCGCACCCAGCTGCAAAACTGTGACGCAATCTGCTGTGGTGGCATTAAAGTCCTGCCAGTTTACAGCGGCTGATTTGGTCCCTAAAATCCAGAGAGTAATTATTCATGGTAAGGAATTCATGTGGACACTAAGCGTGTGGGCAGGCAAGGACATTTAAACAGTGAGGCTGACGACCTACCATTTCTTTGTGTGACTGCTTCTGCTCTAAAAGGGACTCCAATGCCAAAATCGATGAATTTGACACATAGAAATGCTGGACGATCAGGCGATGTGTCAAACACAATATTGTCTGGCTTAATGTCTCGATGGAAGACACCCTTGGATTGCATTTCAGCGGCTGCATGTACCAGCTGTCTCATTATGACCTGACAGACAAATGAAAAATACGTTCAAATAATCAGATTTACATTATCCATTAAAGATTGCCACTAGAAGAATTGTAAAGTGCACACATAAGAAGCCATACTGGGAAATTGTCTTCTCTGCGTTTTCCAAAGAAGACAGTCCCAAAGCCTCCTTCACCCAGCTTATCCTGCTCTTCGTATTTTTCTTCAAAGTCCTCTACAGAGAGACAAAACAAACACAGGGGTTGTGATTAGTTGTATGTAGGAAAGCTGACTTTGCCTCAATGTACACATTCATACAGTCTTTGTTAGAAGCTTCCTAGTGATTAGCAGATGGATACCAGCTAAACTCTGAGAGCTTGGGAAAGAGGCTCTATCACTGCAGGTGTGGTGTGAACTTACCTATGTACTTCTTACCTTTAGTGTGACTTTTGTATGTGCTGTGTGTATCTGACTCGTAGACGGAGCAGCTGGCCTCCTCCTGTGAGCTTGATGTCTTGCTCTTTTTACTGCGTGGTTGTTTTGTTCCATCGCTGCTTGACTTTCCTTTGCTGCTCTTCTTTCTGAAAGCAGCTGCAAAAACCAAAACCAATTAGACCTCTGAACTCCACACAGGCCTACAGATGATCAATAACTGTAAAACAAAAAATCTCTGAATGTCTCACTTACACTTCTCCAAGACAAGATGGCTGAGGCCTGGGGTTGGACTTTTGCTGTCCTTGCTTCTTTTGGAAGCTTTTTCCAGTCTTTCTGTGGCACAATCTTTGCGTTTGGAGCTCTTGATTCGCCCATCTGACGTCCTGTCCTCTATCCTGAGGAACCAGGGATCAGTGTGGCGGTCTGCAGTTTGTACAAAGATCACTTGGTTACTACTGAATCAAAACACCTGAAGTAAAAGCCCCAAATTAAGATGAATTTAACAGGTAAAGGAGACTTTACTCACCTAGATATTTACGCACACCCACAGCACGTGGTGTGGTAAAGGTCGGCCAAGATTTTGACCACATGTCAGAAACTGGTTCAAACTTGTACTAAACTCACTTGAACTCTGACTTTGTATGCACTTAGAACTATCACAAGACATTAAAACAAAACATCGGGCATTGATGACATCACAGCAATCTAACATTCTAATCTATGCAAACTGTCTCCAAGGCTACATAATATCAAATGAAATCATAGCAAAGGAGTAAAAAGCAGGATCAGTCTTAGGGTGTATGTTACATGTTTGCCAGTTTGGATGAGTGAGTGCAATACTTCATCGGCCTGTGTTGTAGCAAGCTGTTGAACCTGCTGAGAAACTTTTCTTTGTCCACTCTGCCCCAAACTTCACATGCTCCATAAAAGTGGAGGCCTAGAGACCTCCGCATAGTTATTGCAATTAGCATTAGGTTATCAGTATCATCTGATATACAGTGGCTTCCAAAAGTATTCGGCCCCCTTGAACTTTTCCACATTTTGTCACATTACAGCCACAAACATGAATCAATTTTATTGGAATTCCACGTGAAAGACCAATACAAAGTGGTGTACACTTGAGAAGTGGAACGAAATTCATACATGATACCAAACATTTTTTACAAATAAATAACTGCAAAGTGGGGACACCTGGCTGGAGATGCTCACTCAAGGACAACACCATACCATCCAAATGGCAACCCATTTCCAGCTGAGCCATTTAATTGGATATTTCTTCAAATGCTAAGGACACTGGAGGAGAAGGCAAAGAGCAGCTGGAAAGAGCATCTGCCTCAGATAGTACATGCATACAACTGCACCAGGCATGAGGCAACAGGCTTTTCACCCCACTACCTCTTGTATGGTCGACACCCCCGTCTCCTAGTAGACTTAATTTTTGGCCTGTTAGCCAGAGATGGGACTGAAAGACCTCAGAGCTATGCCAGATTTGCGTCTCTACTGTGATGTCAAATATCAATACCAGAATGTGTGTCGATGTATGTGCATTCATTTGTGCATGCGTGGAGATCTGAGGTTGGCTGGTAGGGTGGACCTCTGTGCATAATCACAAGTGTGTGCAAACATTTCCATGATTGGATTTCTTGGAATTTGGTTTCTTTGGGGGATTTTTTCAAGTTTTTGTAATGTGACAGGTTAAAGAATTAACATTCAGCTTACCCTCTGAAATGTCAGTGTGCATCTCAGATGTGTTGTTGTCATCAGGGATGATGTGACGTACCAGCCAATCCATCACCGCACCCAGCTGCAAAACTGTGACGCAATCTGCTGTGGTGGCATTAAAGTCCTGCCAGTTTACAGCGGCTGATTTGGTCCCTAAAATCCAGAGAGTAATTATTCATGGTAAGGAATTCATGTGGACACTAAGCGTGTGGGCAGGCAAGGACATTTAAACAGTGAGGCTGACGACCTACCATTTCTTCGTGTGACTGCTTCTGCTCTAAAAGGGACTCCAATGCCAAAATCGATGAATTTGACACATAGAAATGCTGGATGATCAGGTGATGTGTCAAACACAATATTGTCTGGCTTAATGTCTCGATGGAAGACACCCTTGGATTGCATTTCAGCGGCTGCATGTACCAGCTGTCTCATTATGACCTGACAGACAAATGAAAAATACGTTCAAATAATCAGATTTACATTATCCATTAAAGATTGCCACTATGTGCTGTGTGTATCTGACTCGTAGACGGAGCAGCTGGCCTCCTCCTGTGAGCTTGATGTCTTGCTCTTTTTACTGCGTGGTTGTTTTGTTCCATCGCTGCTTGACTTTCCTTTGCTGCTCTTCTTTCTGAAAGCAGCTGCAAAAACCAAAACCAATTAGACCTCTGAACTCCACACAGGCCTACAGATGATCAATAACTGTAAAACAAAAAAATCTCTGAATGTCTCACTTACACTTCTCCAAGACAAGATGGCTGAGGCCTGGGGTTGGACTTTTGCTGTCCTTGCTTCTTTTGGAAGCTTTTTCCAGTCTTTCTGTGGCACAATCTTTGCGTTTGGAGCTCTTGATTCGCCCATCTGACGTCCTGTCCTCTATCCTGAGGAACCAGGGATCAGTGTGGCGGTCTGCAGTTTGTACAAAGATCACTTGGTTACTACTGAATCAAAACACCTGAAGTAAAAGCCCCAAATTAACCCCTCGGATGCACAACCTACCAATACCTACACTCTTCCAGAAGTGGGGTCAAAAATGACCCCAAATAGAAACAATGCATTTTGCTATAAACTCGGTTGTTATTCTTCAAAATCTTTAAAACGAAGAGTTGTAATATTTTCATATTTGAGGTATTCCTCATAAAACATGTTTGTGACATGAGGCCATTTGCATTTTTATTTATTTTTTTATTAATTTTAAGAAATTGCAGTTTTTGTATCACTTGTATCACTTTTGTATGCTTGCTCTGCATATACTGCACAAGCTGGGTCTTCCCTCTGAAAGGCACAAATTGTTCATCCACTGTAACACAATCACTGAGGATGAATTTCTGCCTGCAGTTGACCAGGAACAGGCCCCATATGTAGCGGAAAGCTGCCATGTGATTTGTTTTCAGTCAGTAGGCTCTGGTCCTCTTGTCATCAAAGTGCAAGAAACGGCGAATATCTTTAAATCTTTGAATTGACATAGTGGCCTTGTACAATGGGTTATGCAGAGGACTCCCAAAAAACACACTGACTGGTACATCCCAGTTCTTCTCACTTCCTGCAAGAATGATCAATCAAATGAAGGCTAGGAGCTTATGTTTGATTACTTTTTTC
Source organism: Pelmatolapia mariae (assembly GCF_036321145.2). Taxonomy (NCBI): domain Eukaryota; kingdom Metazoa; phylum Chordata; class Actinopteri; order Cichliformes; family Cichlidae; genus Pelmatolapia; species Pelmatolapia mariae. The sequence continues at coordinate 26,652,257 of NC_086238.1, read as the reverse complement.
TACTCTTTTCCCCTGTCAATGGCTACTCTTCATGCCTCCTTGTTTGTGCATGTCAGAACCTCTTCTATTATATTATCAGACATGAACATCTTCCATGCATCTATTGGGGAGACTAAACCCAGGTGCAAGCCCTGGCCGACTAATTCAGAATATTGTGGCTAGAGCAATAAAAGGGAGGATCATTCTGTTAGACTCAATATCCATTTCCTCTTCAGAGGACTCATCAGAGGACTCCTCTGTATCTGACTGGCCTTGTTCAGTGGGGGGGACAATAGTCTGGGTCCTCTATATCTTAGATGTCAGATTCTGAGTCAGTGCCTCCGATGGGCCCTTCATCCCATCCGTCTTGGATCATTTGTAGGGCAAGGTCTACAGGGATCCTAGCTGGCCTCATAGCAGCCATGTTACTTTAGATATTAAAAAAAACATCAGAAAGGACAATGTTTGAAATGCAGAGGAAATTATAAACAGGGCTGCACATAAATGGTGCGCAGGTGCGCATTCGCTGTCAAAATAAAAGACGCGCACCAGATAAGAAGTTGGAACGCGTGTTTGCGTACATAAGATGTTCTGGAGGAGGACAGACATTTGTTCAGAACTCTTAAGATGTCGAAGAAGCAAGCTTCGTAAGAAATTACTTTGGTGTTCCTCCACCACAAAAGAAGCGCGTATTCTCTGAATTTCCGGGAATACTTTTATTTTGACAGTGAATGCACACCTGCAGACCACTTATGTGCAGCCCTGACTATAAATCATGTATGTTATTGTGTAAAAATTAATTCTTGATCCATCAGAAGTGTAAGTGGGTCAGTCAGAGTTGCTAAGAATGAAAGTTTCATAGAAGATTCCATAGGAACTGCTTGGGGTCATTTTTGACCCCACTTGTGGAAGAGTGGGGTAGTGATACAAAAACTGCATTTTGTTTAAATTAATGAAAAAATAAATAAAAATGCAAATGGCCTCATGTTACAAACATATTTTATGAGGAATACCTGGAATATGAATATATTACAACTTTGCATTTTAAAGATTTTGAAGAAAAACAACCCGTGGGGTCATCTTTGACCCCACGTGTGCATCTAAGGGTTAAGATGAATTTAACAGGTAAAGGAGACTTTACTCACCTAGATATTTACGCACACCCACAGCACGTGGTGTGGTAAAGGTCGGCCAAGATTTTGACCACATGTCAGAAACTGGTTCAAAATTGTACTAAACTCACTTGAACTCTGACTTTGTCTGCACTTAGAACTATCACAAGACATTAAAACAAAACATCGGGCATTGATGACATCACAGCAATCTAACATTCTAATCTATGCAAACTGTCTCCAAGGCTACATAATATCAAATGAAATCATAGCAAAGGAGTAAAAAGCAGGATCAGTCTTAGGGTGTATGTTACATGTTTGCCAGTTTGGATGAGTGAGTGCAATACTTCATCGGCCTGTGTTGTAGCAACCTGTTGAACCTGCTGAGAAACTTTTCTTTGTCCACTCTGCCCCAAACTTCACATGCTCCATAAAGGTCGAGGCCTAGAGACCTCTGCATAGTTATTGCAATTAGCATTAGGTTATCAGTGTCATCTGATATACAGTGGCTTGCAAAAGTATTCGGCCCCCTTGAACTTTTCCACATTTTGTCACATTACAGCCACAAACATGAATCAGTTTTATTGGAATTCCACGTGAAAGACCAATACAAAGTGGTGTACACTTGAGAAGTGGAACGAAAATCATACATGATACCAAACATTTTTTACAAATAAATAACTGCAAAGTGGGGACACCTGGCTGGAGATGCTCACTCAAGGACAACACCATACCATCCAAATGGCAACCCATTTCCAGCTGAGCCATTTAATTGGATATTTCTTCAAATGCTAAGGACACTGGAGGAGAAGGCAAAGAGCAGCTGGAAAGAGCATCTGCCTCAGATAGTACATGCATACAACTGCACCAGGCATGAGGCAACAGGCTTTTCACCCCACTACCTCTTGTATGGTCGACACCCCCGTCTCCTAGTAGACTTAATTTTTGGCCTGTTAGCCAGAGATGGGACTGAAAGACCTCAGAGCTATGCCAGATTTGCGTCTCTACTGTGATGTCAAATATCAATACCAGAATGTGTGTCGATGTATGTGCATTCATTTGTGCATGCGTGGAGATCTGAGGTTGGCTGGTAGGGTGGACCTCTGTGCATAATCACAAGTGTGTGCAAACATTTCCATGATTGGATTTCTTGGAATTTGGTTTCTTTGGGGGATTTTTTCAAGTTTTTGTAATGTGACAGGTTAAAGAATTAACATTCAGCTTACCCTCTGAAATGTCAGAGTGCATCTCAGATGTGTTGTTGTCATCAGGGATGATGTGACGTACCAGCCAATCCATCACCGCACCCAGCTGCAAAACTGTGACGCAATCTGCTGTGGTGGCATTAAAGTCCTGCCAGTTTACAGCGGCTGATTTGGTCCCTAAAATCCAGAGAGTAATTATTCATGGTAAGGAATTCATGTGGACACTAAGCGTGTGGGCAGGCAAGGACATTTAAACAGTGAGGCTGACGACCTACCATTTCTTCGTGTGACTGCTTCTGCTCTAAAAGGGACTCCAATGCCAAAATCGATGAATTTGACACATAGAAATGCTGGATGATCAGGCGATGTGTCAAACACAATATTGTCTGGCTTAATGTCTCGATGGAAGACACCCTTGGATTGCATTTCAGCGGCTGCATGTACCAGCTGTCTCATTATGACCTGACAGACAAATGAAAAATACGTTCAAATAATCAGATTTACATTATCCATTAAAGATTGCCACTAGAAGAATTGTAAAGTGCACACATAAGAAGCCATACTGGGAAATTGTCTTCTCTGCGTTTTCCAAAGAAGACAGTCCCAAAGCCTCCTTCACCCAGCTTATCCTGCTCTTCGTATTTTTCTTCAAAGTCCTCTACAGAGAGACAAAACTAACACAGGGGTTGTGATTAGTTGTATGTAGGAAAGCTGACTTTGCCTCAATGTACACATTCATACAGTCTTTGTTAGAAGCTTCCTAGTGATTAGCAGATGGATACCAGCTAAACTCTGAGAGCTTGGGAAAGAGGCTCTATCACTGCAGGTGTGGTGTGAACTTACCTATGTACTTCTTACCTTTAGTGTGACTTTTGTATGTGCTGTGTGTATCTGACTCGTAGACGGAGCAGCTGGCCTCCTCCTGTGAGCTTGATGTCTTGCTCTTTTTACTGCGTGGTTGTTTTGTTCCATCGCTGCTTGACTTTCCTTTGCTGCTCTTCTTTCTGAAAGCAGCTGCAAAAACCAAAACCAATTAGACCTCTGAACTCCACACAGGCCTACAGATGATCAATAACTGTAAAACAAAAAATCTCTGAATGTCTCACTTACACTTCTCCAAGACAAGATGGCTGAGGCCTGGGGTTGGACTTTTGCTGTCCTTGCTTCTTTTGGAAGCTTTTTCCAGTCTTTCTGTGGCACAATCTTTGCGTTTGGAGCTCTTGATTCGCCCATCTGACGTCCTGTCCTCTATCCTGAGGAACCAGGGATCAGTGTGGCGGTCTGCAGTTTGTACAAAGATCACTTGGTTACTACTGAATCAAAACACCTGAAGTAAAAGCCCCAAATTAAGATGAATTTAACAGGTAAAGGAGACTTTACTCACCTAGATATTTACGCACACCCACAGCACGTGGTGTGGTAAAGGTCGGCCAAGATTTTGACCACATGTCAGAAACTGGTTCAAAATTGTACTAAACTCACTTGAACTCTGACTTTGTCTGCACTTAGAACTATCACAAGACATTAAAACAAAACATCGGGCATTGATGACATCACAGCAATCTAACATTCTAATCTATGCAAACTGTCTCCAAGGCTACATAATATCAAATTAAATCATAGCAAAGGAGTAAAAAGCAGGATCAGTCTTAGGGTGTATGTTACATGTTTGCCAGTTTGGATGAGTGAGTGCAATACTTCATCGGCCTGTGTTGTAGCAAGCTGTTGAACCTGCTGAGAAACTTTTCTTTGTCCACTCTGCCCCAAACTTCACATGCTCCATAAAAGTGGAGGCCTAGAGACCTCTGCATAGTTATTGCAATTAGCATTAGGTTATCAGTGTCATCTGATATACAGTGGCTTCCAAAAGTATTCGGCCCCCTTGAACTTTTCCACATTTTGTCACATTACAGCCACAAACATGAATCAGTTTTATTGGAATTCCACGTGAAAGACCAATACAAAGTGGTGTACACTTGAGAAGTGGAACGAAAATCATACATGATACCAAACATTTTTTACAAATAAATAACTGCAAAGTGGGGACACCTGGCTGGAGATGCTCACTCAAGGACAACACCATACCATCCAAATGGCAACCCATTTCCAGCTGAGCCATTTAATTGGATATTTCTTCAAATGCTAAGGACACTGGAGGAGAAGGCAAAGAGCAGCTGGAAAGAGCATCTGCCTCAGATAGTACATGCATACAACTGCACCAGGCATGAGGCAACAGGCTTTTCACCCCACTACCTCTTGTATGGTCGACACCCCCGTCTCCTAGTAGACTTAATTTTTGGCCTGTTAGCCAGAGATGGGACTGAAAGACCTCAGAGCTATGCCAGATTTGCGTCTCTACTGTGATGTCAAATATCAATACCAGAATGTGTGTCGATGTATGTGCATTCATTTGTGCATGCGTGGAGATCTGAGGTTGGCTGGTAGGGTGGACCTCTGTGCATAATCACAAGTGTGTGCAAACATTTCCATGATTGGATTTCTTGGAATTTGGTTTCTTTGGGGGATTTTTTCAAGTTTTTGTAATGTGACAGGTTAAAGAATTAACATTCAGCTTCCCCTCTGAAATGTCAGAGTGCATCTCAGATGTGTTGTTGTCATCAGGGATGATGTGACGTACCAGCCAATCCATCACCGCACCCAGCTGCAAAACTGTGACGCAATCTGCTGTGGTGGCATTAAAGTCCTGCCAGTTTACAGCGGCTGATTTGGTCCCTAAAATCCAGAGAGTAATTATTCATGGTAAGGAATTCATGTGGACACTAAGCGTGTGGGCAGGCAAGGACATTTAAACAGTGAGGCTGACGACCTACCATTTCTTCGTGTGACTGCTTCTGCTCTAAAAGGGACTCCAATGCCAAAATCGATGAATTTGACACATAGAAATGCTGGATGATCAGGCGATGTGTCAAACACAATATTGTCTGGCTTAATGTCTCGATGGAAGACACCCTTGGATTGCATTTCAGCGGCTGCATGTACCAGCTGTCTCATTATGACCTGACAGACAAATGAAAAATACGTTCAAATAATCAGATTTACATTATCCATTAAAGATTGCCACTAGAAGAATTGTAAAGTGCACACATAAGAAGCCATACTGGGAAATTGTCTTCTCTGCGTTTTCCAAAGAAGACAGTCCCAAAGCCTCCTTCACCCAGCTTATCCTGCTCTTCGTACTTTTCTCCAAAGTCCTCTACAGAGAGACAAAACTAACACAGGGGTTGTGATTAGTTGTATGTAGGAAAGCTGACTTTGCCTCAATGTACACATTCATACAGTCTTTGTTAGAAGCTTCCTAGTGATTAGCAGATGGATACCAGCTAAACTCTGAGAGCTTGGGAAAGAGGCTCTATCACTGCAGGTGTGGTGTGAACTTACCTATGTACTTCTTACCTTTAGTGTGACTTTTGTATGTGCTGTGTGTATCTGACTCGTAGACGGAGCAGCTGGCCTCCTCCTGTGAGCTTGATGTCTTGCTCTTTTTACTGCGTGGTTGTTTTGTTCCATCGCTGCTTGACTTTCCTTTGCTGCTCTTCTTTCTGAAAGCAGCTGCAAAAACCAAAACCAATTAGACCTCTGAACTCCACACAGGCCTACAGATGATCAATAACTGTAAAACAAAAAATCTCTGAATGTCTCACTTACACTTCTCCAAGACAAGATGGCTGAGGCCTGGGGTTGGACTTTTGCTGTCCTTGCTTCTTTTGGAAGCTTTTTCCAGTCTTTCTGTGGCACAATCTTTGCGTTTGGAGCTCTTGATTCGCCCATCTGACGTCCTGTCCTCTATCCTGAGGAACCAGGGATCAGTGTGGCGGTCTGCAGTTTGTACAAAGATCACTTGGTTACTACTGAATCAAAACACCTGAAGTAAAAGCCCCAAATTAAGATGAATTTAACAGGTAAAGGAGACTTTACTCACCTAGATATTTACGCACACCCACAGCACGTGGTGTGGTAAAGGTCGGCCAAGATTTTGACCACATGTCAGAAACTGGTTCAAAATTGTACTAAACTCACTTGAACTCTGACTTTGTCTGCACTTAGAACTATCACAAGACATTAAAACAAAACATCGGGCATTGATGACATCACAGCAATCTAACATTCTAATCTATGCAAACTGTCTCCAAGGCTACATAATATCAAATGAAATCATAGCAAAGGAGTAAAAAGCAGGATCAGTCTTAGGGTGTATGTTACATGTTTGCCAGTTTGGATGAGTGAGTGCAATACTTCATCGGCCTGTGTTGTAGCAACCTGTTGAACCTGCTGAGAAACTTTTCTTTGTCCACTCTGCCCCAAACTTCACATGCTCCATAAAGGTCGAGGCCTAGAGACCTCTGCATAGTTATTGCAATTAGCATTAGGTTATCAGTGTCATCTGATATACAGTGGCTTGCAAAAGTATTCGGCCCCCTTGAACTTTTCCACATTTTGTCACATTACAGCCACAAACATGAATCAGTTTTTTTGGAATTCCACGTGAAAGACCAATACAAAGTGGTGTACACTTGAGAAGTGGAACGAAAATCATACATGATACCAAACATTTTTTACAAATAAATAACTGCAAAGTGGGGACACCTGGCTGGAGATGCTCACTCAAGGACAACACCATACCATCCAAATGGCAACCCATTTCCAGCTGAGCCATTTAATTGGATATTTCTTCAAATGCTAAGGACACTGGAGGAGAAGGCAAAGAGCAGCTGGAAAGAGCATCTGCCTCAGATAGTACATGCATACAACTGCACCAGGCATGAGGCAACAGGCTTTTCACCCCACTACCTCTTGTATGGTCGACACCCCCGTCTCCTAGTAGACTTAATTTTTGGCCTGTTAGCCAGAGATGGGACTGAAAGACCTCAGAGCTATGCCAGATTTGCGTCTCTACTGTGATGTCAAATATCAATACCAGAATGTGTGTCGATGTATGTGCATTCATTTGTGCATGCGTGGAGATCTGAGGTTGGCTGGTAGGGTGGACCTCTGTGCATAATCACAAGTGTGTGCAAACATTTCCATGATTGGATTTCTTGGAATTTGGTTTCTTTGGGGGATTTTTTCAAGTTTTTGTAATGTGACAGGTTAAAGAATTAACATTCAGCTTACCCTCTGAAATGTCAGAGTGCATCTCAGATGTGTTGTTGTCATCAGGGATGATGTGACGTACCAGCCAATCCATCACCGCACCCAGCTGCAAAACTGTGACGCAATCTGCTGTGGTGGCATTAAAGTCCTGCCAGTTTACAGCGGCTGATTTGGTCCCTAAAATCCAGAGAGTAATTATTCATGGTAAGGAATTCATGTGGACACTAAGCGTGTGGGCAGGCAAGGACATTTAAACAGTGAGGCTGACGACCTACCATTTCTTCGTGTGACTGCTTCTGCTCTAAAAGGGACTCCAATGCCAAAATCGATGAATTTGACACATAGAAATGCTGGATGATCAGGCGATGTGTCAAACACAATATTGTCTGGCTTAATGTCTCGATGGAAGACACCCTTGGATTGCATTTCAGCGGCTGCATGTACCAGCTGTCTCATTATGACCTGACAGACAAATGAAAAATACGTTCAAATAATCAGATTTACATTATCCATTAAAGATTGCCACTAGAAGAATTGTAAAGTGCACACATAAGAAGCCATACTGGGAAATTGTCTTCTCTGCGTTTTCCAAAGAAGACAGTCCCAAAGCCTCCTTCACCCAGCTTATCCTGCTCTTCGTATTTTTCTTCAAAGTCCTCTACAGAGAGACAAAACTAACACAGGGGTTGTGATTAGTTGTATGTAGGAAAGCTGACTTTGCCTCAATGTACACATTCATACAGTCTTTGTTAGAAGCTTCCTAGTGATTAGCAGATGGATACCAGCTAAACTCTGAGAGCTTGGGAAAGAGGCTCTATCACTGCAGGTGTGGTGTGAACTTACCTATGTACTTCTTACCTTTAGTGTGACTTTTGTATGTGCTGTGTGTATCTGACTCGTAGACGGAGCAGCTGGCCTCCTCCTGTGAGCTTGATGTCTTGCTCTTTTTACTGCGTGGTTGTTTTGTTCCATCGCTGCTTGACTTTCCTTTGCTGCTCTTCTTTCTGAAAGCAGCTGCAAAAACCAAAACCAATTAGACCTCTGAACTCCACACAGGCCTACAGATGATCAATAACTGTAAAACAAAAAATCTCTGAATGTCTCACTTACACTTCTCCAAGACAAGATGGCTGAGGCCTGGGGTTGGACTTTTGCTGTCCTTGCTTCTTTTGGAAGCTTTTTCCAGTCTTTCTGTGGCACAATCTTTGCGTTTGGAGCTCTTGATTCGCCCATCTGACGTCCTGTCCTCTATCCTGAGGAACCAGGGATCAGTGTGGCGGTCTGCAGTTTGTACAAAGATCACTTGGTTACTACTGAATCAAAACACCTGAAGTAAAAGCCCCAAATTAAGATGAATTTAACAGGTAAAGGAAACTTTACTCACCTAGATATTTACGCACACCCACAGCACGTGGTGTGGTAAAGGTCGGCCAAGATTTTGACCACATGTCAGAAACTGGTTCAAAATTGTACTAAACTCACTTGAACTCTGACTTTGTCTGCACTTAGAACTATCACAAGACATTAAAACAAAACATCGGGCATTGATGACATCACAGCAATCTAACATTCTAATCTATGCAAACTGTCTCCAAGGCTACATAATATCAAATTAAATCATAGCAAAGGAGTAAAAAGCAGGATCAGTCTTAGGGTGTATGTTACATGTTTGCCAGTTTGGATGAGTGAGTGCAATACTTCATCGGCCTGTGTTGTAGCAACCTGTTGAACCTGCTGAGAAACTTTTCTTTGTCCACTCTGCCCCAAACTTCACATGCTCCATAAAGGTCGAGGCCTAGAGACCTCTGCATAGTTATTGCAATTAGCATTAGGTTATCAGTGTCATCTGATATACAGTGGCTTGCAAAAGTATTCGGCCCCCTTGAACTTTTCCACATTTTGTCACATTACAGCCACAAACATGAATCAGTTTTATTGGAATTCCACGTGAAAGACCAATACAAAGTGGTGTACACTTGAGAAGTGGAACGAAAATCATACATGATACCAAACATTTTTTACAAATAAATAACTGCAAAGTGGGGACACCTGGCTGGAGATGCTCACTCAAGGACAACACCATACCATCCAAATGGCAACCCATTTCCAGCTGAGCCATTTAATTGGATATTTCTTCAAATGCTAAGGACACTGGAGGAGAAGGCAAAGAGCAGCTGGAAAGAGCATCTGCCTCAGATAGTACATGCATACAACTGCACCAGGCATGAGGCAACAGGCTTTTCACCCCACTACCTCTTGTATGGTCGACACCCCCGTCTCCTAGTAGACTCAATTTTTGGCCTGTTAGCCAGAGATGGGACTGAAAGACCTCAGAGCTATGCCAGATTTGCGTCTCTACTGTGATGTCAAATATCAATACCAGAATGTGTGTAGATGTATGTGCATTCATTTGTGCATGCGTGGAGATCTGAGGTTGGCTGGTAGGGTGGACCTCTGTGCATAATCACAAGTGTGTGCAAACATTTCCATGATTGGATTTCTTGGAATTTGGTTTCTTTGGGGGATTTTTTCAAGTTTTTGTAATGTGACAGGTTAAAGAATTAACATTCAGCTTACCCTCTGAAATGTCAGAGTGCATCTCAGATGTGTTGTTGTCATCAGGGATGATGTGACGTACCAGCCAATCCATCACTGCACCCAGCTGCAAAACTGTGACGCAATCTGCTGTGGTGGCATTAAAGTCCTGCCAGTTTACAGCGGCTGATTTGGTCCCTAAAATCCAGAGAGTAATTATTCATGGTAAGGAATTCATGTGGACACTAAGCGTGTGGGCAGGCAAGGACATTTAAACAGTGAGGCTGACGACCTACCATTTCTTCGTGTGACTGCTTCTGCTCTAAAAGGGACTCCAATGCCAAAATCGATGAATTTGACACATAGAAATGCTGGATGATCAGGCGATGTGTCAAACACAATATTGTCTGGCTTAATGTCTCGATGGAAGACACCCTTGGATTGCATTTCAGCGGCTGCATGTACCAGCTGTCTCATTATGACCCGACAGACAAATGAAAAATACGTTCAAATAATCAGATTTACATTATCCATTAAAGATTGCCACTAGAAGAATTGTAAAGTGCACACATAAGAAGCCATACTGGGAAATTGTCTTCTCTGCTTTTTCCAAAGAAGACAGTCCCAAAGCCTCCTTCACCCAGCTTATCCTGCTCTTCGTATTTTTCTTCAAAGTCCTCTACAGAGAGACAAAACTAACACAGGGGTTGTGATTAGTTGTATGTAGGAAAGCTGACTTTGCCTCAATGTACACATTCATACAGTCTTTGTTAGAAGCTTCCTAGTGATTAGCAGATGGATACCAGCTAAACTCTGAGAGCTTGGGAAAGAGGCTCTATCACTGCAGGTGTGGTGTGAACTTACCTATGTACTTCTTACCTTTAGTGTGACTTTTGTATGTGCTGTGTGTATCTGACTCGTAGACGGAGCAGCTGGCCTCCTCCTGTGAGCTTGATGTCTTGCTCTTTTTACTGCGTGGTTGTTTTGTTCCATCGCTGCTTGACTTTCCTTTGCTGCTCTTCTTTCTGAAAGCAGCTGCAAAAACCAAAACCAATTAGACCTCTGAACTCCACACAGGCCTACAGATGATCAATAACTGTAAAACAAAAAATCTCTGAATGTCTCACTTACACTTCTCCAAGACAAGATGGCTGAGGCCTGGGGTTGGACTTTTGCTGTCCTTGCTTCTTTTGGAAGCTTTTTCCAGTCTTTCTGTGGCACAATCTTTGCGTTTGGAGCTCTTGATTCGCCCATCTGACGTCCTGTCCTCTATCCTGAGGAACCAGGGATCAGTGTGGCGGTCTGCAGTTTGTACAAAGATCACTTGGTTACTACTGAATCAAAACACCTGAAGTAAAAGCCCCAAATTAAGATGAATTTAACAGGTAAAGGAGACTTTACTCACCTAGATATTTACGCACACCCACAGCACGTGGTGTGGTAAAGGTCGGCCAAGATTTTGACCACATGTCAGAAACTGGTTCAAAATTGTACTAAACTCACTTGAACTCTGACTTTGTCTGCACTTAGAACTATCACAAGACATTAAAACAAAACATCGGGCATTGATGACATCACAGCAATCTAACATTCTAATCTATGCAAACTGTCTCCAAGGCTACATAATATCAAATTAAATCATAGCAAAGGAGTAAAAAGCAGGATCAGTCTTAGGGTGTATGTTACATGTTTGCCAGTTTGGATGAGTGAGTGCAATACTTCATCGGCCTGAGTTGTAGCAAGCTGTTGAACCTGCTGAGAAACTTTTCTTTGTCCACTCTGCCCCAAACTTCACATGCTCCATAAAGGTCGAGGCCTAGAGACCTCTGCATAGTTATTGCAATTAGCATTAGGTTATCAGTGTCATCTGATATACAGTGGCTTGCAAAAGTATTCGGCCCCCTTGAACTTTTCCACATTTTGTCACATTACAGCCACAAACATGAATCAATTTTATTGGAATTCCACGTGAAAGACCAATACAAAGTGGTGTACACTTGAGAAGTGGAACGAACATCATACATGATACCAAACATTTTTTACAAATAAATAACTGCAAAGTGGGGACACCTGGCTGGAGATGCTCACTCAAGGACAACACCATACCATCCAAATGGCAACCCATTTCCAGCTGAGCCATTTAATTGGATATTTCTTCAAATGCTAAGGACACTGGAGGAGAAGGCAAAGAGCAGCTGGAAAGAGCATCTGCCTCAGATAGTACATGCATACAACTGCACCAGGCATGAGGCAACAGGCTTTTCACCCCACTACCTCTTGTATGGTCGACACCCCCGTCTCCTAGTAGACTTAATTTTTGGCCTGTTAGCCAGAGATGGGACTGAAAGACCTCAGAGCTATGCCAGATTTGCGTCTCTACTGTGATGTCAAATATCAATACCAGAATGTGTGTCGATGTATGTGCATTCATTTGTGCATGCGTGGAGATCTGAGGTTGGCTGGTAGGGTGGACCTCTGTGCATAATCACAAGTGTGTGCAAACATTTCCATGATTGGATTTCTTGGAATTTGGTTTCTTTGGGGGATTTTTTCAAGTTTTTGTAATGTGACAGGTTAAAGAATTAACATTCAGCTTCCCCTCTGAAATGTCAGTGTGCATCTCAGATGTGTTCTTGTCATCAGGGATGATGTGACGTACCAGCCAATCCATCACCGCACCCAGCTGCAAAACTGTGACGCAATCTGCTGTGGTGGCATTAAAGTCCTGCCAGTTTACAGCGGCTGATTTGGTCCCTAAAATCCAGAGAGTAATTATTCATGGTAAGGAATTCATGTGGACACTAAGCGTGTGGGCAGGCAAGGACATTTAAACAGTGAGGCTGACGACCTACCATTTCTTCGTGTGACTGCTTCTGCTCTAAAAGGGACTCCAATGCCAAAATCAATGAATTTGACACATAGAAATGCTGGATGATCAGGCGATGTGTCAAACACAATATTGTCTGGCTTAATGTCTCGATGGAAGACACCCTTGGATTGCATTTCAGCGGCTGCATGTACCAGCTGTCTCATTATGACCTGACAGACAAATGAAAAATACGTTCAAATAATCAGATTTACATTATCCATTAAAGATTGCCACTAGAAGAATTGTAAACTGCACACATAAGAAGCCATACTGGGAAATTGTCTTCTCTGCTTTTTCCAAAGAAGACAGTCCCAAAGCCTCCTTCACCCAGCTTATCCTGCTCTTCGTATTTTTCTTCAAAGTCCTCTACAGAGAGACAAAACAAACACAGGGGTTGTGATTAGTTGTATGTAGGAAAGCTGACTTTGCCTCAATGTACACATTCATACAGTCTTTGTTAGAAGCTTCCTAGTGATTAGCAGATGGATACCAGCTAAACTCTGAGAGCTTGGGAAAGAGGCTCTATCACTGCAGGTGTGGTGTGAACTTACCTATGTACTTCTTACCTTTAGTGTGACTTTTGTATGTGCTGTGTGTATCTGACTCGTAGACGGAGCAGCTGGCCTCCTCCTGTGAGCTTGATGTCTTGCTCTTTTTACTGCGTGGTTGTTTTGTTCCATCGCTGCTTGACTTTCCTTTGCTGCTCTTCTTTCTGAAAGCAGCTGCAAAAACCAAAACCAATTAGACCTCTGAACTCCACACAGGCCTACAGATGATCAATAACTGTAAAACAAAAAATCTCTGAATGTCTCACTTACACTTCTCCAAGACAAGATGGCTGAGGCCTGGGGTTGGACTTTTGCTGTCCTTGCTTCTTTTGGAAGCTTTTTCCAGTCTTTCTGTGGCACAATCTTTGCGTTTGGAGCTCTTGATTCGCCCATCTGACGTCCTGTCCTCTATCCTGAGGAACCAGGGATCAGTGTGGCGGTCTGCAGTTTGTACAAAGATCACTTGGTTACTACTGAATCAAAACACCTGAAGTAAAAGCCCCAAATTAAGATGAATTTAACAGGTAAAGGAGACTTTACTCACCTAGATATTTACGCACACCCACAGCACGTGGTGTGGTAAAGGTCGGCCAAGATTTTGACCACATGTCAGAAACTGGTTCAAAATTGTACTAAACTCACTTGAACTCTGACTTTGTCTGCACTTAGAACTATCACAAGACATTAAAACAAAACATCGGGCATTGATGACATCACAGCAATCTAACATTCTAATCTATGCAAACTGTCTCCAAGGCTACATAATATCAAATTAAATCATAGCAAAGGAGTAAAAAGCAGGATCAGTCTTAGGGTGTATGTTACATGTTTGCCAGTTTGGATGAGTGAGTGCAATACTTCATCGGCCTGAGTTGTAGCAAGCTGTTGAACCTGCTGAGAAACTTTTCTTTGTCCACTCTGCCCCAAACTTCACATGCTCCATAAAGGTCGAGGCCTAGAGACCTCTGCATAGTTATTGCAATTAGCATTAGGTTATCAGTGTCATCTGATATACAGTGGCTTGCAAAAGTATTCGGCCCCCTTGAACTTTTCCACATTTTGTCACATTACAGCCACAAACATGAATCAATTTTATTGGAATTCCACGTGAAAGACCAATACAAAGTGGTGTACACTTGAGAAGTGGAACGAACATCATACATGATACCAAACATTTTTTACAAATAAATAACTGCAAAGTGGGGACACCTGGCTGGAGATGCTCACTCAAGGACAACACCATACCATCCAAATGGCAACCCATTTCCAGCTGAGCCATTTAATTGGATATTTCTTCAAATGCTAAGGACACTGGAGGAGAAGGCAAAGAGCAGCTGGAAAGAGCATCTGCCTCAGATAGTACATGCATACAACTGCACCAGGCATGAGGCAACAGGCTTTTCACCCCACTACCTCTTGTATGGTCGACACCCCCGTCTCCTAGTAGACTTAATTTTTGGCCTGTTAGCCAGAGATGGGACTGAAAGACCTCAGAGCTATGCCAGATTTGCGTCTCTACTGTGATGTCAAATATCAATACCAGAATGTGTGTCGATGTATGTGCATTCATTTGTGCATGCGTGGAGATCTGAGGTTGGCTGGTAGGGTGGACCTCTGTGCATAATCACAAGTGTGTGCAAACATTTCCATGATTGGATTTCTTGGAATTTGGTTTCTTTGGGGGATTTTTTCAAGTTTTTGTAATGTGACAGGTTAAAGAATTAACATTCAGCTTCCCCTCTGAAATGTCAGTGTGCATCTCAGATGTGTTGTTGTCATCAGGGATGATGTGACGTACCAGCCAATCCATCACCGCACCCAGCTGCAAAACTGTGACGCAATCTGCTGTGGTGGCATTAAAGTCCTGCCAGTTTACAGCGGCTGATTTGGTCCCTAAAATCCAGAGAGTAATTATTCATGGTAAGGAATTCATGTGGACACTAAGCGTGTGGGCAGGCAAGGACATTTAAACAGTGAGGCTGACGACCTACCATTTCTTCGTGTGACTGCTTCTGCTCTAAAAGGGACTCCAATGCCAAAATCAATGAATTTGACACATAGAAATGCTGGATGATCAGGCGATGTGTCAAACACAATATTGTCTGGCTTAATGTCTCGATGGAAGACACCCTTGGATTGCATTTCAGCGGCTGCATGTACCAGCTGTCTCATTATGACCTGACAGACAAATGAAAAATACGTTCAAATAATCAGATTTACATTATCCATTAAAGATTGCCACTAGAAGAATTGTAAACTGCACACATAAGAAGCCATACTGGGAAATTGTCTTCTCTGCTTTTTCCAAAGAAGACAGTCCCAAAGCCTCCTTCACCCAGCTTATCCTGCTCTTCGTATTTTTCTTCAAAGTCCTCTACAGAGAGACAAAACTAACACAGGGGTTGTGATTAGTTGTATGTAGGAAAGCTGACTTTGCCTCAATGTACACATTCATACAGTCTTTGTTAGAAGCTTCCTAGTGATTAGCAGATGGATACCAGCTAAACTCTGAGAGCTTGGGAAAGAGGCTCTATCACTGCAGGTGTGGTGTGAACTTACCTATGTACTTCTTACCTTTAGTGTGACTTTTGTATGTGCTGTGTGTATCCGACTCGTAGACGGAGCAGCTGGCCTCCTCCTGTGAGCTTGATGTCTTGCTCTTTTTACTGCGTGGTTGTTTTGTTCCATCGCTGCTTGACTTTCCTTTGCTGCTCTTCTTTCTGAAAGCAGCTGCAAAACCAAAACCAATTAGACCTCTGAACTCCACACAGGCCTACAGATGATCAATAACTGTAAAACAAAAAATCTCTGAATGTCTCACTTACACTTCTCCAAGACAAGATGGCTGAGGCCTGGGGTTGGACTTTTGCTGTCCTTGCTTCTTTTGGAAGCTTTTTCCAGTCTTTCTGTGGCACAATCTTTGCGTTTGGAGCTCTTGATTCGCCCATCTGACGTCCTGTCCTCTATCCTGAGGAACCAGGGATCAGTGTGGCGGTCTGCAGTTTGTACAAAGATCACTTGGTTACTACTGAATCAAAACACCTGAAGTAAAAGCCCCAAATTAAGATGAATTTAACAGGTAAAGGAGACTTTACTCACCTAGATATTTACGCACACCCACAGCACGTGGTGTGGTAAAGGTCGGCCAAGATTTTGACCACATGTCAGAAACTGGTTCAAAATTGTACTAAACTCACTTGAACTCTGACTTTGTCTGCACTTAGAACTATCACAAGACATTAAAACAAAACATCGGGCATTGATGACATCACAGCAATCTAACATTCTAATCTATGCAAACTGTCTCCAAGGCTACATAATATCAAATGAAATCATAGCAAAGGAGTAAAAAGCAGGATCAGTCTTAGGGTGTATGTTACATGTTTGCCAGTTTGGATGAGTGAGTGCAATACTTCATCGGCCTGTGTTGTAGCAACCTGTTGAACCTGCTGAGAAACTTTTCTTTGTCCACTCTGCCCCAAACTTCACATGCTCCATAAAGGTCGAGGCCTAGAGACCTCTGCATAGTTATTGCAATTAGCATTAGGTTATCAGTGTCATCTGATATATATGACATTTACAGTACAGTACTCACACATGACATAGGAGGGAAGAAATATGAACTTTTTGACATAAATTTGATCATATGAAATTGGATTTTTTTAAAATATGAAATAATGTAACTTTTTCCTTCCGTCATACTTCAGAAATATAATATCTTAAGTTTTGAACATTTTTAAACATTTAAGTTTGCTCCTACATGGACGTGCTCCACAATCATTGGTCAGTCATGTTAAAATCCATTATCAGTGGAAAACAAACCTGATCCTCTACTAGAGGCGATTGTGCAATACCTTTTAGACATAACACTCAGCAAACAGTTATTATCAGTTAAAAGTAGTGAGATTTGGAGTGATACATGACACATGATGGAATAAGACACGCAGGCTTAATGCACATATGTCTGCACACATCCAGACATTAACAGATACACACACATGGCCACCCTTTATATTGGCGGACCTCCGCCAGGCCACACTGCCCTCCCCTTCTCAGAGAAATCCTCAACAGAAGAGTTGAGAAACACAAAAACTTGTGAAATCTGAATGTTCTGGTGAGTCTCCACCTGTCACAGGTGGGTGCTGCCTGGACTGTCTCAAGACAGACCAGACCAGGTGCACCACAGACACTTCAAACCTCATCTCAGGACAAAAACCAAAAGAACAACATAAAAAATGAGAAAACTTGCCTTAGAAACATGCAGGGTTAGAGGAGACGGCAGCCGTGTAGAGGTGAGCCTGTGTGAGTCTCTTTTCTTTTAGTGAACAACAGAAAAACAGAAAAAAGAAAGAAAACTTACCTTAAAAATCTGTAGGGTTGTTTTCTCTGAGACATGTTGGAATCTGTAAACAGTTACTCCGAAAAGGATCCAGATGTTTCAAAATACTTCTCTGGCGAACGTTTCAATTCTGCATAAACATAACATAAATGCTGTGATTAATGGACTAAAAGTCATCGCTTCTTACCCATATTTATGGATTTAAGGATCAAAGGATCAAATTGGTGGTAAGATTCTAAATATATGTGATGTCATGATCCTGTTAAATAGTCCCAATTTCAAGCCTCATGTGAGGGCAAAAACCACAAGAACAGCATAAAAAAGGAGAAAACGTACCTTAGAAACATGCCGGGATACAGGAGACGGCAGCACTGCAGAGGTGAGGACACGCATCTGTTTGAAATAAACAAAACAATAAGCACAGTTGTACAGACACATACACACACACACACACACTCCCAAAAACTAGCCAGCCCTCATGAGGAGGTTGCGACGCCCTCCAGGTGCGGGAAAGAAAGCAGGAAAAAACGGGAGCGGGCCGCCTCACCGCTCTTTACATTGGTGGACCGGCCCAAAGAAATCCAAACATGGAAATGCTTGCACACACATTTGATTATGAATATAGGTCCATCCTACCAGCCAACATCAGATCTCCACGCATGCACACATGAATGCACATACATCTGAACACATCTAGAGATAAACTCCCCCAAAGAAACCAAATTCCCAGAAATTAAAACATGGAAATGTTTGCACACACTTGTGATTATGCGTAGACGTCCACCCTACCAGCAAACCTCAGGACTCCACGCAGGCACACATGAATGCACATACATTTACACACATCCAGAGATAAACTCCCCAAAAGAAATCCGAACATGGAAATTTTGCGCACACTGCACACACATTCAGAGTTCTGAATGTACTGGTGAGTCTCCACCTGTTACAGGTGGGTGCAACCTGGACTGTCTCAAGACAGACGAGACCAGATCCACCAAAGAAACTGCAGATGTGCATCTTTTTGAAATATATAACACAATAAACACAGTCGTGCAGACACATACACTCACACAGGCTGCGAAAGCCTAGCCAGCCCTCGTGATGGTGTGGCACCACCCCTCAGGTGTGTGAAAGAAAGCAGAAAAAACCCAGACTGGGCCGCCTGGCCACCCATTATAAAGGTGGACCTCCTCCGGAGAGAAACCCTTTATAGAAGAGTTGAGAAAGACAAAATTTGTGAGGTCTGAATGTTCTGGTGAGTCTCCACCTGCTGCAGGTGAGTGCAGCCTGGACTGTCTCGAGACAGACCAGATCAGCTGCACCACAGACACTTCATACCTCATCTCAGGAGAAAAACTGAAAGAGCAACATAAAAAAGGAGAAAACCGACCTCAGAAACATGACCAACATCTGTTTGATTAGACTAACAAATAATGGTTGGCCATTTTCAGGTCCTCGCCTAACCTTCAGTCGATGTTCGAGGTCATCGAAACGCTTAGGTTTATATATCGACTTTCCTTGGACTGATAATCTGTCTCGTATTGAAATTGTTCTTTGGTCAGTTTTGCCTGTTGCAGAATTTCAGGGTCGCTCTTGTTGACTTTAATAGCCACGATCTGTCTGTTTGCTCTGTGAATTGGTTAGAAACAAAACTGAACTTGTTTTGGTTTCTGTCCTAAAATGTTCTCAAAACGTCTCGAAAGGGTTTGGGTTGGTGTCAGGTCAACGTCCGTTATGCCATAAAGTATAATAGGTGAGCGCTGGTATTTATGGGTTTTGGGATCAAAGCAAAGCTACCAGTCATACAGGATCAAAGCAAAGTTACCGCATCACAAGGGATCAAAGTGATTCTAATGTATGCGCAGGCGCACACACACATGTTTGTTTGTGTAATATTGTTCACACTGAATTTGACCGTAGGAAATTTAATATGAGTCAATCAAAGAAAATGTTAGTTTTGAAGAATTTTGAAATTACGAAACTGACAATTACGAGAATTGTTTTTTTTTCTTTTGCATAACATGTCGAGCTTTTCTGTATATAGTCATTTCGTACAAGAAATTGATGAAAATGTTCTATTTTATTTTAACAATCATCAACTTCATATGCAGGTTTCGTACGGGTGCTTGAAATCCTTGAACAATCTTGGATTTTAATATTGTAGTGCTTCTATTTGGGATTTTGTGCTTAAAACGTCTTGAAACTGTATTTCATTCACCACAAATAACGATCTGATTGAATAGTTTTCTTATCAAATAGAGAAATAAAAAGTCTAAAAGCAACATTTCTCTGCCTGGGCTGCCTTGTACCTCTGCACGTCAGTCTGTTTCAATTTGTGACCCCCCACCCCCTCCCCGAACAGTCGGGGGTGAGTGCACTAACGTGCCTGGAGGCCGTTTTAATGAGTGTTTGCTGGAAAACCAAAAATACAAGAAGGATTTGTACGTTTTCACAATGGGGGAGTTTGCGTAAGTCCTAGTAAATCATTTTCTCGAGTGTGTACGTTACACATGCTAATTTTTAAAATCGTTTTTATTATTTTGCTAGCTAGCAAACTCGCGGGATAAATGATTGAAATGCACTCAGTGTGATGCAATACGGTGCCGCTATTATAACAGTTAGTTATTGCAGGGTAATTTATGGAATATGCTGTGAATTTAACCAAGATTACACAGCAGTAGCAGTAATGCGAGTTACTTCTCCAAAGTGAAAGCTTTAAACGTTAGCCCGATGCTTAACTAGCCAACTTAAGGCTTTCTGATTGAAGGCTAAAAGCGGCGTTGTCACCAAGTAAACAGAATATTGATTATATTTTTGTGTATTGCTGCAGTTTTTTCAAGTATTAACTTGGTGCTTTTGGCAACCTTAGGGGGAAATAATGGTAATATGACTGATCCATATGGACACAAAGAATATAGACTTTTTTGTGCTACCGAAGTTCCGTGGCTTTCATTCAAAATCTGTTTATCGTTAAACAACTTAAACATTATAATGGCTTCAAACTCACATTGAGGCCTGTGGGGCACTATCAGCCACTGAAACAGTAGACAAATGAATATTTCATACCTGAAGGCTGCCTGTTTATTTAAGGGAGATAAACAATACATTATAATTAGAATAGAATAATCCTTTAATTGTCCCACAAGGGGAAATTTGGTTGTAACAGCAGCAAAAAGACACATATACAAACAAACAGTACACAGGACACAGAACAGAAACATACACAATTTTTCTTAAATATTTATTTAATTGTATATAATAATATCACAGATGATAGATTAAATAGGTTTTTGATAGATGCTTGTGCATTCTTAAAGTCTTATATGTTGAATTGAACTGAGTATGTCATCTGTTCAAAGCCTCTCCCAGTCAGTGCTGTTCTCTATGCCTGTCTTACTCTACATGATATTTTTTAACATCAGCATGCTAAAGGACTTGTTTGGAAGAGACTGCTATTTTATATGCTAAAATATGTTTTTCTTCTGGGCCAAGTTGGTGAAAACACTTTATTATCCTCTAATAGATTTTGTAAATGCTTGGTGATGGTAGTACCCAAAACTAGCTGCATCAGGTACTTCCCTGTGTATTTGGAGAGGATCAGAAGTCCCAGGAATAAAAAAAGCCCCCAAAACAAAAACGGCAACTAATTATTTATCTGCACAGCCGTACAAGTGGCTGACTGCTAGTTTGGTCCTCTGAGGCCGTGTCCTAGTCAGAGTGTCTCGCTAGATTTCTCTCTCTTCTGTTAATTGAGCGTTTTTTGTTTGTTTGTTTTGTTGCAGTTCTGGGTAATAAGTTAAATTAATAAAATAAATATTGTAATTGCATTTCTGTTTGTTCTGTACTTGCTAACTGTCAATTCAGAAGAAAATGTAGCTGCTGTCTTCCTGTTGCTGTTTGCCAACAAACTCAGTTCCTTTGCCCGATAATTTACTTTAAAAAAATGCCTACATGTATATTTATAAGCTGAGTTATTATATAGCTGAATAATTATATCTTTCAATTCATAACTAATAATGTTTTATTTTAAATTTGTGTCTGTGTCTTTTAGCTTCTTCTGCTTATTATTGTTATCCATCCATTTTCTTCTGCTTATCAAGGACTGGTTTACCCGGGCAGCAGCCTAAGCAGAGAAGCCCACATCTCCCTCTCCCCAGCCACCTCCTCCACTTCTTCTGGGATAACACCAAGACATCCTCAGGCCAGCTGAGAGATATAGCCTCTCCAGAGTGTCCTGGGTCTGCCCTGGGGCCTCTTTCTCCTTTTCTCATCAGCCTCTCTTCAACGTGAAGGAATAGCAGTTCTACTCTGAGCCCCTTTTGAGTAGCTGAACTCCTCAGCCTGTCTTTAAGGGAGAGGCAACACCCTTAGAGAAAGCTCATTTTTTTTCATCTGTCAGTCCTCTGCTCACCTGTCCCCAAACTTGTAAACAAGACCCAGAGAAGATTAAAGTCCTCCGCTTGATGCTGCAAGTCATTGTTTTTTATTGTCTTTTTCTTAATATATTCAGATAATTCTAAAAATATATGTACAACAGTTTGTTTATGCAGTCAGCATTTGTATATATACAGCAGTATTCTCAAACAAGCAATAGTGAACGCACCTGTGTGAGGCAAATTCCACAATCACAGTTCAATCAGTCCCCCCACCCTGACACTTTTTTCCACTTTAAGTGAGGAAATGGAATTAAATCTGGACACATCTTTACCTTTTTTGGACATATCAACATATCTTTTTAAGGTTAAGAGAATATGGTCATCAGTAGGGATGGGTACCGGTGTCTGACATAAACGGTAGTAACCAGACCGAAAAGCAGCGCACATGTGTATTTGTTTTCTGACTCTCTCTGGATTCCTCTGCAGCTGATATGTTGCTCTCAGATTCACTGTTTGATGCTGAGCTTGTGGTGACATATGACATCAATCTGCATGCACATATGACATCACACTGTATGCCTGACCTGACATCAATCTGTATGCCTATATGACATCTTACTGTATGCATATATGACATCATACCGTATGCATATATGACATCATACTGTATGCCTATATGACATCACACTGTATGCCAGACCTGACATCAATCTGTATGCCTATATGACATCATACTGTATGCATATATGACATCATACTGTATGCATATATGACATCATACGACATCATACTGTATGCATATATGACATCATACTGTATGCCTGTCCTGACATCAATCTGTATGCCTATATGACATCATACTGTATGCCTATATGACATCATACTGTATACCTATATGACATCAATCTGAATGCCTATATGACATCAATCTGAATGCCTATATGACATCAATCTGAATGCATATACGATATCAAGCTGTCTCGTTCCAGGACTTCAAGCTGAGTGCATACATGAGACAAGGCTGTATGACATAAATGACACCAAGCTGTATGCCATATATGACATCTGTCACGGCCCAGCGGCACGAGGTAAATGGGATGGACACAAGTGCAAGATCCAAACCGGATTGTTGCTCTCATATTCACTGTTTGATGCTGAGCTTGTGGTGATACTCTAAGCCAGTACTGTACTCTGGCTGTTTCAGAGTTTTCACAGTCACTGCTTTCAGGTGTCTCCAACCAGTCACGTCTCCCAACACGATGACTTCTTTTCTTTTGGTTCCCTCTACGTGGTAGTGGTCCCCCAGTGGTCAACAGGTAGGTCTTTCACGAGGTGTAGGAGATTTCTATGAAGTAAACACATTACGTCTCTGAACACATTTTGTAAATGGGACTGTCACTCACTTGTTGTTTGACGACATACACAGTTTGCTCCCAGTAAGGTCTCAATTTTCCAGGTCCTCCCCTCTCACTCATGTTACAGACTAGGACACTGTCTCACCAGGTTGGAGAGTGACTGTGTTCTGTGTGTGATGATCATAGTTCTTCTTAACCCTTGCACTAGAGTGCTGGCTGTTCTCAGCTGCAATACGATAAGCCTCTTCCATCCACAAAACCCACTTTTTAGCATAGCTCTGAGGTGTTTCAGTCCCATCTCTGGCTAACAGGCCAAAAATGAAGTCTACTAGGAGACGGGGGTGTCGACCAAACATGAGGTAGTGGGGTGAAAAGTCTGTTTCCTCATGCCTGGTGCAGTTGTATGCATGTAGTATCTGAGGCAGATGCTCTTTCCAGCTGCTCTTTGCCTTCTCCTCCAGTGTCCTTAGCATTTGAAGAAATGTCCAATTAGATCGCTCAGCTGGGTTGCCATTTGGATGGCATGGTGTTGTCCTTGAGTGAGCAGCTCCAGCCAGGTGTCGTAGGGTTACTGATGTGTTTGACTGGTTTCTTTTGCTTAATGCAGGGGTGTTTTCTGGTCACATACGCCTCAATGTCCTTCTTCATAAAAGGCCAGTAGAAACGGTCCCGTGCCAAGTGAATGACCCTCTCTGCCCTGCGTGACCCAAGTCATCATGGAGATGTTTAAGCACTAGGAGATGATATTGTGCTGGCAGCACAAGCTGCCTTCGCTGAGCCGCTGTACGATGTTGCAGCTGATTTTCCATATGAAGCTTTCCCCACTCGTGCATAAGCTCTCTCACAGGGCCACTGGCTCTCCTTCTGCCATCATTAGTTATTACTGATTTTGTTTCTTTCAGTTTGATAAGTTAACTGATAGAGGGATCCTTCCTTTGGGATTTTACCAGGTCACTGTGACAGGCTGCAATGGTGACATGTTCACAGGTGTCTCTGGCTGGGCATGTTAGGCACAGGGCAGCGACATATGCAGCATCTTGTCTCTTTGCAGACTCACAACCCTCCCATGTAGCCTGAATGGCCTCTCTCGTCAGCTCTTCAGTACACTTTGTGAGGTAGGTGTCAATGTCAAGTGGAAACCGAGAGAATGAGTCTGCATCGATGTTCACCTTCCCCGGCCTGTATTTGACATCAAACCTGAAATCTGCCAGCTCACCTACCCAGCGGTGGCCTACTGCATTCAGCTTTGCAGTACTCATCACATATGTGAGGGGATTATTGTCTGTATAGACCAGGGGTGACCCAGCATTTTTCCAAATACAGCAGCGCTAACCAACATCATTTTTTCAAGTAATATAGAAACTATTTTATATATTACCTTTTTAAACATCCCATTTTTCTTTCTAATGTCATTAAAACAAGTTTGCACATTTGTATAACAACAGTCAGACCTCCAGATCTTTTAAGCGTTCAGTTTTTTTCTCAGTGTCACACATAGATTAGTTTTCGTCTCTTTCAATAAGAAAGTCAAATCTTCAAACCCTAAAGCAATCTTTGTTTCTTTCAATCATTCCAATATTTTTCATCTCCTGTAATATAATTGCAGTTAACCAGGGCTTAGCTACTCTGATCCACAGTGATTTTGGGGGTGTGGATACTTGTTTTTTTTCACAGGTGCAGAGCCTTTTTCTACAAAATTACGAATAAACTGCACTTTTTAAAAGTACCATTAACATTAATGTAGACTGACAAGTAACTCAACATTTAACACAGTGATCAGTAGAGAAGAAAGAAAATAACCCATTTTACAATTTCTAGTTCAGATCAAAGTTATTGTTCTGATTAAGGAAACAGTAAATTTGGCCACATTATTGTCCCGATCCTCCAATTTTCCCTTTCCAATGTGACGAAATAAAATTCAACCTTTTTAAATAAAAGCAGATGCACACCCAGATATTTCTTACAGTAAGAATCCTCCAACAACCTTTCAAAAGAAACATTTTTTGTCTTTCCTTAATTTTTAGACCAACTGAATCCACAAACCTGAAGCTGCAGACCCCAAACTAACCAAATTTAATGTTTCCTTAATCAGCACAGTAATTTTTAACTCTTTGTGTGTTATGTTTACTCACAGTTTTGATGCTTGCTTCTTCGACTTGATCCATGATTGGCTCTGCACCATCGCTCTGCTGTTTTCTCTCTCCTCATGCTTCTCCTTCATGCATCCTGTCCTCAGATATAATCCAACCAGCTGCCTCCTTGTTTCCTTCTTGACTTGTATTCGCAAAATTTCCAGTTAAATTAAGAGAAATCCAGAAAAGTTTTCCTGCTTCAAAAGCTCTTCCAATTGCCTGTCTTCTTGTCCTCCTTTAAATGTGCATTTTTGTATATTTGTATTTATTTGACTTCATATTGCCATGACAACATAACACAGAGCATCTTGGTAGATTAAAGCAGGGAGTTCTGTCCTCTGCAGAAATGCTGGTGTTCCATAGTGATGTAAAAGTATGTTAATAATCTTTAAACAGACACTCACTGATCCTGTAAGAGCAGGAATTTAACTACAAACCCTCTTAGTCCCCATCAGTATCATTCATTCTGCTCTGCCGCAATGGTCACAGTGGCTGGTTTAAGTACGTTTGCCCCATAGAAAGCCACTGATGTTCAGTGAGCCCCTTTGATACATATTTAGACCTTCATAATTTTCAGGGTGCATGAGTGTTATATCTCCATCTCATCCTAAATATTTTGCCAACATGTAAAAGGCATACGTCCACAAGATTTTGATTTCTTTAATTTTAATTTAAACTTGTTTTATTCTGTGTTGCATGTTTTGAATAATCTTCTTCAGAGTAGACTTTTGGTGTAAGCTGATAGTGAATGAAAAAAACTATAAAAAGCTGCTGTGGTTTTAATTTTCCAAGAGAGGTAATGCACATAATGCAGAGACGAGTGCACGGGGGATATCCAAATTCTAGGAAGGCAGCCTGCTGCTGTACACAGGCACATCCTTCTCAGTCATAGTTCTTAACAACTTGACTGTTTTCTCAAACCACACAAAGAGTGCTGTTTCCATTCTGGGAAGTCTACTCATTGGTGTAGGCAGCTCTTCAAATTATAAGTAGCTATATATGAGCAGCTATATTAGCTTTGACTTAACATATGTTAAATAGTATACTTTCCTCTTTTAAAATTTATGATGGCTCAAAATTCAAACCTTACAAATTAAAACCCTGAATCATCACCACTTGTGTGAACTACAAGGGTGCCATCATTTTTCTTTTCAATCCATTAAGTACCACATTTTACACACTGAGCAAGAAAGGAAGTAAGCTCTTCATGGTGACCCCAGGAATTTTAATGTATCACTTTCTAGCATACGGCTGACACTGCTCGACATCTTACAGTGCAGTATAAGAGTCCCGCCACAAGGAGACACTGAAGGCTTTCAAACCAACAGTTTCTGCTTCCAAAGCGGCGCCAACCGTCACCACTGATCATCGTACTTATGTAACACAGACCATGGATGCATGTTTGAGTTGATACATCACTTAAAGCCACCACTGTTCAGGCATCACATCTGTCCATTAGGTTTCCCTTTCATACACAACATTTTTATCCCTGGGTACTAACTTTTTTGTTGTTGTTGACTGTTTATTTATTTGTTTGTTTGTTTGTCCGATGCTCCTTTTGCACTGCTAAATAGGCTGTAGCCAACATGATTTATAAAGGGATTATAAAACTAAGAAATTACTGCATTATTTTACCTACTCCTATTAAACTCACTTTCCTAAAAACTGATTGCAGCTTCTGCTTTGTGATGTCAATGTTATGTCTCTAAATGATTTCATATCATTCATGGGAGATATGCTTGACAAATGAGAAGTTAACAAGTCACTGCTACAAGCTGAATCAATTCATTGGGGCGACCTGCGTGTTGTGTTGCATTGTCTGATTTGGTCATAGTGTGTAAACACGTCTAGAGGCCACTGTTGTATAGCTGCTGCAAACTGAATGTGCCCGTACCAGAGGTTATACTTAAAATGGCAGCTGTCAGGAAGTCTCTTTGGAAATTTGTGTTCGCCCTTTATGAAATAGATATGTTGTATTACAAGGTACTAATGCACCCTTGCATTGGTAAAATAAATTCTACTAGAATAGCTGATACGCCCTCACAGAAGATTTATTTTGACCTTTCTAAAGCCTTCTTTAAAATTTAGAAAATAAAATGAAAACAGGCATATCAAAACAAGCCTACTAGAAATACTACTCTGTATTACATCCTAACACTTGGCTAAATCCTAATATGTAATTCTGGTTTAATAGTTTATTACACTAAATGCACACAGATGTTTTACTTTGGCAGGAGCTTAAACAACTGAGTTGAATTAACACAAGTTATTCATATTCAATAAACCTGTGCAATTTGTGTTGATAAAATATGATTGAAACATGTTTTGGTGAAGTAATTTGAGCTCTTGGAATATTTTAATCCTTCATAATTTTCACACTTTATTCCAACACTATTCAGTGGCAAACAAACAAAACCGTACATTTTCTGAAATATTTGTGGGTTTTTCTCGTTTGTTTTTATACTACTTGAACACTAAAGTGACCCTCCAATGTGATGACAGTGCCAGCAGTGGCCCACAGCTCATTTAACGCTTTCTCCTAATTGGCTCATAATAGTCTTGCATATGTATGAACTATGTAGGCTATCTCTATTTTAAAATAATGACTGGGCAATGAGAGCATCTCCTCACGGTGTACTTTACTGACAACAGGACAACAGGGAATACAGAGAACTGACTGAGGACTTTGTCAACTGGTGCCAGCAGAACCACTTCCAGATCAACACTCCGAAAACCAGCGAGCAGGTAGTGGACTCCACCTACACCAGTGAACATCCAGAGAATGGGCATTAAGATAGCTGACTCATATAAGTGATCTAACCAATAAACTGATCTGGAGTAACAACAGAGAGTCCATCTACACAAAAGGATAGAGACGGTTGTATTTGCAACAGAGAAGTCTTTTGGAAGGGAGCAGGGAGAGCTCCTGAAGACCTTCTAGGACTCTGTGGTGGTATTGTCCATGTTTTATGGTGTGGTCTGCTGGGGATAGGAAGAAACTGAACAGGTTTATCAAGAAAACTAGCTCTGTTCTTGGATGCCCTCTTGACCCAGTGGAGGTAGTTATCTCTGTCAGATAACAGCTCCCACCCCATACAGGCCACCCTGACAACACTAACCTGTTTTCCCTCCAGTGATAGGCTGCTGCACCCACAGTGTGCAAAGGGGAGATTTTGGAGGCTTTTCCCTCCAGCTGCTGTCAGCCTGTACACTGCACAACAGCAGTGAATGTACACCACATATGCACACACTGGGGTCTTTACATATATCAGTGTGCAATACCTGTTAATACCTATTAACACCCAAACACTGCACTATGAAATGTTTCATTCTTCTCCTACTAGTAATCTGTATTATTGCATCATATATATGTATGTATATAGATCTATATATAGATAGATAGATATAGATATATAAACTTACATATATAAGTACATATCTATTTCTTGGTCTATATTTCTTCTATTTTTGCACAGCATTATTGCTGTTAGGTATGCTGCATGTGTTCATTTGTTCCTGCCTTGTGTCCTCTGCTGCAGTAACAATTTGAATTTCCCAACTCTGGGACTAACAAGGGTTATCTTATCTGAAATGTATCTAAACCCAGCTGATGTCTGGCTACATTTTCTGCTGAGCATCCAAATCACACTGCACTGAAGTTTACACACTGTATAATGCCTGATTTCTTGTAAATATTTAACGATGACCTTATGAAATATATATTGACAAAATGCTTACCAGGCCACATTGAACAATGAAAAATAAACAAAATTAAAACAAATAATTAAAAACACTGAAAAACCCTCAAAAATATCTTTTTTTTTTTAGAGATGACTTAACCTGGTTATGCTGTACCATCCAGATGAAGACGTGAGCCAAAGATTCTTTAAGTTTCATTTACATGGACATAACTAAGCACAAACAGAACATGATGGCTGGGGGGAAAACACACGTGACAGAAGGAATGGGTCACAAGGGGAAAACATGTAAACAAGAGGAGGAGACGGGAGAAAAAGACATTACTGAAATACATGAAGGGCCAGGGCTGGGGCAGCCAACCAGTCAGAGACAAAGAGCCACATTTTTTACTGTGTCACCGCAAAGAGCCACATCATACACCTGGGCACACATGAACATCCCTTCCTCTGTCCTGAGTTCAGTTCCGGGTTAGGGTATCAAACTCAGGACCCTAGCCCCATCAGGCCGGGGTCTTTGCGTGCAGTTTGCATGTTCTCTCCGGCTTCCTCCCACAGTCTAAAGACATGCAGTTAGTGGGGATCGGTGTGAATGGTTGTCTGTGTGTTAGCCCTGCCACGGGCTGGCGACCTGTGGAACCAGGGTGGACCCCGCCTCTCGCCCTATGACAGCTGTGATAGGCTCCAGCCCCCCACGACCCTGATAAGTGAAAGACGGTGGACGGACTTTGATGACCTCAGTGGATGTCAGGCAAACTTTGACTGGATTGTTAACACTGGGCCGCTCTACATGCCTGTTTCCAGTTATCATGTTTACAGACACAGTGACACCAACGCTACCAAACACAGAAGCTGCTTGGCAGAAGTTATGTCACATTATTGTAACTGAGAAACGTCACAGCATTGCTCACAATGTGAGGGCGGGGCTGCAATAACACTGCTGTGCTTTCTAATGTTTCATATTAAGACTAATCTGTGTAGACCTTTCTCTGATTATTGTTTCATAATGAAGAAAGGTCAAATATTACCAAACACATATGAAAAACTCATCTAAACAACATGTAGTGTAAAAATAAATGTCAGATATTTTAATTGTCGGGTTTGGATTCATGTTTTTTAAAAGTTGAGGACATTTTGAGTTTTGTTGATGATAGCGTTAACGTTTAGAGCGTTCCTAGAATTCATATCCTTGGTAATAACGATTCCCAAATATATTACACAACTTTTCACTGGGATACCGGAAACATAGGACACGGTACACTTGTTCACTGGTAGCAGTTCACACTTATTGCGGTTTAGGAAGAGGCCCGATGCTCTGGAGAAAGACTCAAGGGTGCTGATTGCAACTGAAACCTGAGAAACATCTTTAAGGAAGAGCACTGTGTCATCTGCCAGCTGACTGATAAAAATCTCTCTTCCTGAGGTCTGAGTCCAGCTTTGCAACTCCAGCCAGGTCACATGACACAGGGGTGTGCTCTGATGTCAGCAGGCAGGTCGGTGGAGCCCTCTGGTGATGGATATATGTCAGTGAAACAGGAGGAGGCCTGAGAACAGACAGCAGGCTTAACTAGCAGGACAAAGTAGCATGTAGTACTTGAAGGAGTCATCACAGCCAATCAGTTCTCAGGAAAATGGAACATCACATAAATATTTCTCTTCTTTGATTTTCATCAATGTATTTCCTTTGATATATTTTCTGTCAATACTTCTGCCTGATTAGAAGCTCATAGGCAGTTCCTGTCACTCTACAATAAAATAATGTAAAGGCTGCCCTCTCTGCCCTCCCACTAGCTGACCTAACTGACACAAGTAAACTGTGCTAAGATACCCTACATGGACTAAGGTTCTTGGCCACATACATATAGATTTGCTTGGCTGTAGAAAACCATGCCATGAAGCTCCCAGCGCACATTTTTGATGCTTCTGTTTGTGGCAGAGGAGGTTTGGAGCTCTGCAGAGCCTTGGTGACTTTTACTGACTATGCACCCCTACCCATTTATTATGAACAAACAGCACAACGGTTTTTGCTTTTTTTTTCTATAATACACATGTATGATTTAGATTTGTACTTATGTGGCAGCTATTTACTGACCTGACAAAGTTATTGGAAATGATGTCATGCCATGAATAACACAAGTTATTTTCCATGAAAACTAAAAGTGGGGAGATTCTCAAAAAATGAATGAGACGTGCATGACCTTCTATGACTCTGTGGCGGCCTCAGCCATCTTTTAGGGTGTGGTCTGCTGGGGCAGCAGCATCTCTGCTGGGGACAGGAAGAGACTGAACAGGCTGATCAGAAGGGCCAGCTGTGTTCTAGGACGCCCTCTGGACCCAGTGGAGGTGGTGAGTGACAGGAGAATGGTGGCTAAGCTGTCATCCCTGTTGGACAACATCTCCCACCCCGTGCAAGAGACTCTGACAACACTGAGCAGCTCCTTCAGTGGCAGGCTGCGGCACCCACGATGAGGGATGGAGAGATTTCGCAGGTCTTTCCTCCCTACTGCTGTCAGACTCCACAACAAAGACTTCAACTGATCAAACACACCCATCCACACATGTGCAATAGCAATAACAGTAAGTGCAATACTCTTTTCCGGCATCGTTGTATTATACTCAATTGTATATAGCATTTGTATTCTATTGTTTTTGATTGTATATATATTTATTTTATTTTATTTTATTCTATTCTATTGTGTACAGTTTCTATTGATATCACACTCCATTCCAGTGTTTTTCTTTTTTCTAATTCTCCATGTAACTTTGCAGTGTCCACCGCTGTAACAAAACAAATTTCCCACGCGTGGGACTAATAAAGGTTATCTTATCTTATCTTATGTAATTTGACATATTTTGTTGTTTTGTGTGTGTGTTTGTCTGTGTGAAGCTTTGATGTGTATCTGAAAAACACAATCTTGAAAACACTGGAAAAAGACCTCAAGACATTTTTTCCTTTACTTTCTATGCAAACAAAAATTCCCACCAAGGCTTTTTAGTGTGAAATTTAGTGCGTATAGAAAATACCTGTGCCAGGTTGTCACCATCTAGTGGTGAACATGGCCTTACCACTACATCAGGTGAGTTTTTCACTGTGCACAGTGACACAAAACTCATTTAACAACACAAACTATTTTTAAAAAATGCATTTTAAAATGATGTAGGCAGATCAAGGCAATGTTATAGATTCAGTAAGAACTGAAGTTTATCGTAATCCTTCAAATATGCAGGGCGTCACACTAACACAGTTGCTTATGTCCAGCATAGCTCTGTTATTATCAATTGGATTCAAAGCGCGACCAGTTTAATGTCTTAAACTAAACTGGCATTGAAGTTTCAGTGAACTAAAGTGGTCAATAAAGAGATGCTGAAGAGCATGTTCATGCAAACATCGTCGGGTCTGCCGTGGTAAGTTTAATATGGGACTTCTGCTCCTGAACCTCTGCGCACAGCGTCTGCAAATCAGGGCGTCATGAAGTCACTTTCATCTACGCAGGACTGTAAGCTGTCGTCTGTGAGGCGTGAGTTGTGTTTGTTTGTAACACAGTTCATGGTGGAGAATAGCTGCTCACATACGTATGTGGATCTGAAGATCGACAGGACTCCAAATGCATATTTCTTCATGTTTATGTGTCGGGGATGGCATTCAATGTTTCAAACAAGGTTCTCAGTATCACTCCATTTGTGATTCTGAACAAGAGTGGCCTTCTGATGGGCAACATCTTCAAGATCCTCTGTCAAGCGTTTGAATTTGGACACCCTCATATCTTTGTCAGCTATGTCAGCCAGCTCCAGCTCCAGATCAGGTTGACTTATACCTGAAAATCCAGTCACATTTAACAGGGATGGATCGATGGTCAGGGCTGTGACGGGGAAGGATAATGTGGGTTTTTCCTCTCTGAACTCGTGGAATTATTTCCCAAATAATTATGGTGTTTGCAGACTGCAAATGCTCTGAATTTATCACCTTGTGAGCTTGTTTGAACTCCCTTAAAGAGGGGAAGTGAAACAGTGTGCCTCTCTGTGAATCTCTGGCTAAAACTGTCAGTTTGCACTCAAACGCTAACACCTCCTCCAGCATGTGTAACGCTGTGCCTCCTCTCCCCTGCAGAGTTGTATTCAGCTTCTTCAGGTTCGCTGTAATGTCCACGAAGTGCAGCTTTTTCAGCCACTCTGGCTGTTCCAGCTCAGAAAAGGTGAGCCCTTTGCTGCTCATGAAAGTTTTCACCTCTCCCAGACATGCAGCAAAGCGTTTCAGCACCTCTCCTCTGGACACTCTGTTATACAGCAGGAGATCAGGGTAAATGCTCTCCACCTCATCCAGTAATGAACAGTTCTGGATTTAAACCTTTTGCCATTATTTTATTGATGATCTGAATGACAACATTTATGACCTCTGTGCATTCTGGAGGAAAGGTTTGCGCACACAATGCCTCTTGGTGCAGGATGCAGTGAAACGTCAGCAGCTTTCTATCCAGTGACTTCTGCAGCCAGGCCACAAAGCCCCTGTGCCCTCCAGTCATACTTGGTGCCCCATCAGTAGCCACTGACACTAGGTGGCTTGTTTTTATTTCTTTGACTCTTAAACAATCATCACAGCCTCACAGATGTCCTCCCCCGTGTCTGGCATTTTAGTGCTATCAGCTCAATCATTTCTTGCTGTGGTCAGCAGAGTTCACATATTGCTAAAACAGCGCTATTTGTTCACTGTCACTTTTGTCTTTGGACTCATCACAGGCAATTGAGTACGCTGCAGCTGAACTGACGTCTTTAATTTGCTGTCTTGTGATATTTTCTGCCATTTTGATTGTTCTCTCTTAGATAGTCTTCGCAGAGCGAGGCATCGCTCTGATTTTCTGCACGGAGATTGTGCACTTTGGTTTTTAAAGTCAGCGAATAGGTGTTCTGAAATCTTAATGAATGATTCCTTCATATATTCTCTGTCCGTCAACGGCTTCCCACGCCTGACTATTTCCTGAGCGGCCACAAAACTTGCATATGCAGACTTCATCCACTTCTTGAATTGATGTTTCCACAGATCAGCCTTCCAAATCACTTCCAAAAAGGCTTTTTTCCTCTCTTCTCCCTCTGGATATTTTTCAGCAAAGGCTGTGTTTTTATTTCGACATTTGACCTTTTATTGTTAGCCAGTCTCTCTCCACAAATTAGGCATACTGGTAGGCCACTCTCGTCAGAAGTAAATGCAAATGAATCTGCCCAGGCATCATTAAATGTTCTATTTTCTTCTGATATTTTTCTTTTCTTACATTTCTCCATACTTGGCCTACCCGAGGTTGAAAGTCTCGATAAATGCATGGCGTTTTGGCGGGTACACCGGCTTCCACGTTATGCGATGCTTATTTTGAGCAACAAAAATAATAAAATATAATTTTATTATATTTATTATATAACTTAATACTTATCATTAAATTGATAAGTATTTAATGATAAGTATTAAATGGAAGTGTATTGTCCCAAGCCACGCGGAGCCGCAGTATAAGGATGAAAGAGCCACATGCGACCCCTGGTCTATACAGACAATAATCCCCTCACATATGTGATGAGTACTGCAAAGCTGAATGCAGTAGGCCACCGCTGGGTAGGTGAGCTGGCAGATTTCAGGTTTGATGTCAAATACAGGCCGGGGAAGGTGAACATTGATGCAGACTCATTCTCTTGGAATCGCGCACTGCTGGCACGGTCTCTGCACACAAAAACAAAATCTAACCTGAATTGAAATTAAAATCAAAACTTTAACAATTCTGTTTTGCAGTGTTAGTCAGTAAGTGACTGGCTGCTCCCGTATGGGATTAGAACGATGCCGCCTTATCCCATAGTCCAGCCAATAATGCGATTCACATTCGTATATACGCTGCTAATCAACGTCGTCGACAGGCTATGACAGCGTCCTTATGTGCACCGGTGTTTTAGCTAGCAAAGTGGCGTGGCTGATGTGGAGTGAAGCCACGTTAATGACAACGTGTACAACCATTGGAGATGTGAGCAGGACAGACGGAACAATTGACGGAAAAAGTGTGGACTTTATACCAGTTTTTAAATTGTGTTGATAGGCCACGTAAAACCAGAGTTATGATAAAAATATCTGCAATGTTTGGTTTTCTTCCTGAATACTAGCGTTGTTTATATTTACTGCGGGAAGAAACGGTAAAAATGGCGTTTTATAAGGAAAACACTCGAAAGCACTCTCCGCCTGTGAGCAAAACCAAAACCAAAACCAAAAAAACCCTTTCCTATTGGTCGAAAAATGTACCATGTCGACCAATCAAATAATGATATGGCGGCATTTAGTTGTTTAGGAAGGGGGAAGTTTTAGGAGTGACGGCGGTGTTTTGAGATGCGAGAGATTTGCGACGTTTAGTGCAAATCTTGTGTAGTTAGTGTGTAGTGTAGTCAATAGTTTTGTTGTGTGTGTCAGAACAATGAGGCGACTACTGAGTGTTACCATGGTCACCACCCATCTTGAGGAGTTTGCCCCCTCACACATACTAATGTGCCACAAACAGGACTTTAATATCACCAACCATTCCCATTTTAGTACGGTGTATCCATATAAATGGCACACCCTGTAGTTAAATTTTCTTTGTACATTTCATTTATCCACCATCATACATTAAGCCAAGAGAGGTCATTATACTAACAAGACAAATCAACGCTGGGCCAAAGTTCAGCACGTGGTTAAAGATTGTAATCCAGCCAGGGTGTAAATATCACTCAGCAGCCAGTCGTAGAGCTGAAGCAGGCAGTATCAACACATAAGTCTACTCTACCCGGCTTAAATCACAAGACCACCTCTGACCGAAAAGCTGTAGATTTTTCTTGTTTGCAAAAATCAATTCAGATTCACATTAATTCTGTTCACAGCTCCAACAACATGAGGAAGACGAGAGGGAGAAAAACAATTAGATTGAATTACAATTGGATGGAAGTCGAGGACAAGGAGAAGGAAGCTTAGGATGAGGAGGAAGAAAAGCAGCAGGAGCATCTTTAGGGATCTCTATGATGTCATTGAGGTTTGTTTCATTAATATTGTCCTCTCACAAAGAAAGATGACTTGTTTTAGTTCACCTACTTCCTGTATTAAATAGTGATGTGCAAAACGTTGTGGAAAACCACGGAGCAGGCACGTATAGTGCATCTGCAGGTAAATGAACATCAAATCTCTCAGACTAAAATCTGTATTATACTTTTAGTCTTAAAAACATATGTTGTATATTTATCACCCTTATGATAAAACCCATGTCAGCCATTGGTTTATGGACTTTGTATTTTGAAGCCTCAACATTTGCTTTATTGCTATTGCTATGTGGGTATTTGTTAGCCTTTTGGGACCATATTAGGTGGAGGGATC
The DNA here is from genome assembly GCF_036321145.2 of Pelmatolapia mariae. NCBI lineage: Eukaryota > Metazoa > Chordata > Actinopteri > Cichliformes > Cichlidae > Pelmatolapia > Pelmatolapia mariae. Next base: position 26,615,634 of record NC_086238.1, on the reverse strand, counting down.
AGAATCTGGAGTTGTGCAAACTTCTGTTTGCTTTAAGCGTGTATCCATAAGATTTGTACAGCAGATCCAAGTTGTGCCTTGAAAACAGGAACGTTGTCTGCATAGAGGAGAACTTTAATAGCAGGCTTGTACAAAGTGAGGCTTTGTGCTCACATTTGCTGCAAACACTCATTTTAATTCTGTTACCCTGTTTTGATGCAGAATTCACTTGAAATCAGGCAAGAACTGGACTTGTTTTTTATAATGTGTTCTTGTGAATTGATTGTGTATCGCATACATTTTATTTGACTTTCTGCGAGGCAACAGTCGTCCGCTGGCCAAAAAAGTTTTCCAAATACCTTCACGTTATCAAGCCTGGATTTAGAAAAGAACAGCAAAAAAATCTGCACCTCCTGCTTCACATGCAATTTGTTTTCGTGTGTTCAGAGGCGGCGGTGAGAGGGGAAACCTCGGCTCACCCAGCTGGAGAGACTGACCAGGAAGAGTCGAACATTAACTCTGCTCTTCCAGGGCACCCTGCAGACTCGGCTGCTGGCATTGGTGAGGGAGTGCGGCCGCCGCTGTGATGACGCCAAACTGGAGTCCATCATAGGTCGACTGCAGGTATGCGAGTCAGACCTTCTGAGGATGGTTTCACTTTTCTCTCTTCTTTATAATTGACCCTTGTTTTCTCTCTCTCAGCTCCTTGTCTCAGAGTGGGAGGGATTTGAAGCACAAAGGGAGGAGCTTGTCGTTTGGTTGGTTGATATGGATGTCCACCTGAGTGCGGTTGACCAGCTGACAGGAAACACATGTGAAAAACTGAAACAACTGCAGGTGTGGGCTTGTTTTGATATGACATATATTTGATATGATACATATGTCAGAGACATTGTCCTAAACTGGACTAACAAAGAACCATGAGTTCAACATGAAACTTACCTTACATAACGTAAGGCTGAAGTTCATTGATAATTTTAATCAAAAACTTGTTGAAATATTTTTACAGATTATGCAAACATCTGCTGATGAAAATGTGTTGATTTATTCGTCTGTTATGAAGCAATTGCTATTTCTAATGTGTCTTTATCACTTTCTGATGTTTTATTAATTAAATAATACATGTATTAATTGTTGTGTTATCTATAGATATAGTATTCATATATATATTTATTTAAAGTATAGTAAAAATGTTTAATTATTACTGTTTAAATGACTAATATGTAACATGTATTAGTAGTGATGTGGTGCTGAGGGTTAAAATGCCTTTTTGTCTTTTGGTATATTATGAAATGACAATAAACCATTAATATATGTCTATGCTGTGCTCGTATTTATTTTATCCTACCTAAATTCAATTTATGATACATTTTATTTTGAAAGATTTAAAATGGTTCTTTAAAATGTTTTTTTTAAAGAACCATTTGAAGGAGCTTTTAAAAATGGTTCTCTAAAGAACCATTTTAAAAAAGGTTCTTTGAAAAACCATTAAAGGTTCTTCAATGAACGACTGAAAGAAATGGTTCTTCAAAGAACGAAAGACTCAAGGGTGCTGATTGCAACTGAAACCTGAGAAACATCTTTAAGGAAGAGCACTGTGTCATCTGCCAGCTGACTGATAAAAATCTCTCTTCCTGAGGTCTGAGTCCAGCTTTGCAACTCCAGCCAGGTCACATGACACAGGGGTGTGCTCTGATGTCAGCAGGCAGGTCGGTGGAGCCCTCTGGTGATGGATATATGTCAGTGAAACAGGAGGAGGCCTGAGAACAGACAGCAGGCTTAACTAGCAGGACAAAGTAGCATGTAGTACTTGAAGGAGTCATCACAGCCAATCAGTTCTCAGGAAAATGGAACATCACATAAATATTTCTCTTCTTTGATTTTCATCAATGTATTTCCTTTGATATATTTTCTGTCAATACTTCTGCCTGATTAGAAGCTCATAGGCAGTTCCTGTCACTCTACAATAAAATAATGTAAAGGCTGCCCTCTCTGCCCTCCCACTAGCTGACCTAACTGACACAAGTAAACTGTGCTAAGATACCCTACATGGACTAAGGTTCTTGGCCACATACATATAGATTTGCTTGGCTGTAGAAAACCATGCCATGAAGCTCCCAGCGCACATTTTTGATGCTTCTGTTTGTGGCAGAGGAGGTTTGGAGCTCTGCAGAGCCTTGGTGACTTTTACTGACTATGCACCCCTACCCATTTATTATGAACAAACAGCACAACGGTTTTTGCTTTTTTTTTCTATAATACACATGTATGATTTAGATTTGTACTTATGTGGCAGCTATTTACTGACCTGACAAAGTTATTGGAAATGATGTCATGCCATGAATAACACAAGTTATTTTCCATGAAAACTAAAAGTGGGGAGATTCTCAAAAAATGAATGAGACGTGCATGACCTTCTATGACTCTGTGGCGGCCTCAGCCATCTTTTAGGGTGTGGTCTGCTGGGGCAGCAGCATCTCTGCTGGGGACAGGAAGAGACTGAACAGGCTGATCAGAAGGGCCAGCTGTGTTCTAGGACGCCCTCTGGACCCAGTGGAGGTGGTGAGTGACAGGAGAATGGTGGCTAAGCTGTCATCCCTGTTGGACAACATCTCCCACCCCGTGCAAGAGACTCTGACAACACTGAGCAGCTCCTTCAGTGGCAGGCTGCGGCACCCACGATGAGGGATGGAGAGATTTCGCAGGTCTTTCCTCCCTACTGCTGTCAGACTCCACAACAAAGACTTCAACTGATCAAACACACCCATCCACACATGTGCAATAGCAATAACAGTAAGTGCAATACTCTTTTCCGGCATCGTTGTATTATACTCAATTGTATATAGCATTTGTATTCTATTGTTTTTGATTGTATATATATTTATTTTATTTTATTTTATTCTATTCTATTGTGTACAGTTTCTATTGATATCACACTCCATTCCAGTGTTTTTCTTTTTTCTAATTCTCCATGTAACTTTGCAGTGTCCACCGCTGTAACAAAACAAATTTCCCACGCGTGGGACTAATAAAGGTTATCTTATCTTATCTTATGTAATTTGACATATTTTGTTGTTTTGTGTGTGTGTTTGTCTGTGTGAAGCTTTGATGTGTATCTGAAAAACACAATCTTGAAAACACTGGAAAAAGACCTCAAGACATTTTTTCCTTTACTTTCTATGCAAACAAAAATTCCCACCAAGGCTTTTTAGTGTGAAATTTAGTGCGTATAGAAAATACCTGTGCCAGGTTGTCACCATCTAGTGGTGAACATGGCCTTACCACTACATCAGGTGAGTTTTTCACTGTGCACAGTGACACAAAACTCATTTAACAACACAAACTATTTTTAAAAAATGCATTTTAAAATGATGTAGGCAGATCAAGGCAATGTTATAGATTCAGTAAGAACTGAAGTTTATCGTAATCCTTCAAATATGCAGGGCGTCACACTAACACAGTTGCTTATGTCCAGCATAGCTCTGTTATTATCAATTGGATTCAAAGCGCGACCAGTTTAATGTCTTAAACTAAACTGGCATTGAAGTTTCAGTGAACTAAAGTGGTCAATAAAGAGATGCTGAAGAGCATGTTCATGCAAACATCGTCGGGTCTGCCGTGGTAAGTTTAATATGGGACTTCTGCTCCTGAACCTCTGCGCACAGCGTCTGCAAATCAGGGCGTCATGAAGTCACTTTCATCTACGCAGGACTGTAAGCTGTCGTCTGTGAGGCGTGAGTTGTGTTTGTTTGTAACACAGTTCATGGTGGAGAATAGCTGCTCACATACGTATGTGGATCTGAAGATCGACAGGACTCCAAATGCATATTTCTTCATGTTTATGTGTCGGGGATGGCATTCAATGTTTCAAACAAGGTTCTCAGTATCACTCCATTTGTGATTCTGAACAAGAGTGGCCTTCTGATGGGCAACATCTTCAAGATCCTCTGTCAAGCGTTTGAATTTGGACACCCTCATATCTTTGTCAGCTATGTCAGCCAGCTCCAGCTCCAGATCAGGTTGACTTATACCTGAAAATCCAGTCACATTTAACAGGGATGGATCGATGGTCAGGGCTGTGACGGGGAAGGATAATGTGGGTTTTTCCTCTCTGAACTCGTGGAATTATTTCCCAAATAATTATGGTGTTTGCAGACTGCAAATGCTCTGAATTTATCACCTTGTGAGCTTGTTTGAACTCCCTTAAAGAGGGGAAGTGAAACAGTGTGCCTCTCTGTGAATCTCTGGCTAAAACTGTCAGTTTGCACTCAAACGCTAACACCTCCTCCAGCATGTGTAACGCTGTGCCTCCTCTCCCCTGCAGAGTTGTATTCAGCTTCTTCAGGTTCGCTGTAATGTCCACGAAGTGCAGCTTTTTCAGCCACTCTGGCTGTTCCAGCTCAGAAAAGGTGAGCCCTTTGCTGCTCATGAAAGTTTTCACCTCTCCCAGACATGCAGCAAAGCGTTTCAGCACCTCTCCTCTGGACACTCTGTTATACAGCAGGAGATCAGGGTAAATGCTCTCCACCTCATCCAGTAATGAACAGTTCTGGATTTAAACCTTTTGCCATTATTTTATTGATGATCTGAATGACAACATTTATGACCTCTGTGCATTCTGGAGGAAAGGTTTGCGCACACAATGCCTCTTGGTGCAGGATGCAGTGAAACGTCAGCAGCTTTCTATCCAGTGACTTCTGCAGCCAGGCCACAAAGCCCCTGTGCCCTCCAGTCATACTTGGTGCCCCATCAGTAGCCACTGACACTAGGTGGCTTGTTTTTATTTCTTTGACTCTTAAACAATCATCACAGCCTCACAGATGTCCTCCCCCGTGTCTGGCATTTTAGTGCTATCAGCTCAATCATTTCTTGCTGTGGTCAGCAGAGTTCACATATTGCTAAAACAGCGCTATTTGTTCACTGTCACTTTTGTCTTTGGACTCATCACAGGCAATTGAGTACGCTGCAGCTGAACTGACGTCTTTAATTTGCTGTCTTGTGATATTTTCTGCCATTTTGATTGTTCTCTCTTAGATAGTCTTCGCAGAGCGAGGCATCGCTCTGATTTTCTGCACGGAGATTGTGCACTTTGGTTTTTAAAGTCAGCGAATAGGTGTTCTGAAATCTTAATGAATGATTCCTTCATATATTCTCTGTCCGTCAACGGCTTCCCACGCCTGACTATTTCCTGAGCGGCCACAAAACTTGCATATGCAGACTTCATCCACTTCTTGAATTGATGTTTCCACAGATCAGCCTTCCAAATCACTTCCAAAAAGGCTTTTTTCCTCTCTTCTCCCTCTGGATATTTTTCAGCAAAGGCTGTGTTTTTATTTCGACATTTGACCTTTTATTGTTAGCCAGTCTCTCTCCACAAATTAGGCATACTGGTAGGCCACTCTCGTCAGAAGTAAATGCAAATGAATCTGCCCAGGCATCATTAAATGTTCTATTTTCTTCTGATATTTTTCTTTTCTTACATTTCTCCATACTTGGCCTACCCGAGGTTGAAAGTCTCGATAAATGCATGGCGTTTTGGCGGGTACACCGGCTTCCACGTTATGCGATGCTTATTTTGAGCAACAAAAATAATAAAATATAATTTTATTATATTTATTATATAACTTAATACTTATCATTAAATTGATAAGTATTTAATGATAAGTATTAAATGGAAGTGTATTGTCCCAAGCCACGCGGAGCCGCAGTATAAGGATGAAAGAGCCACATGCGACCCCTGGTCTATACAGACAATAATCCCCTCACATATGTGATGAGTACTGCAAAGCTGAATGCAGTAGGCCACCGCTGGGTAGGTGAGCTGGCAGATTTCAGGTTTGATGTCAAATACAGGCCGGGGAAGGTGAACATTGATGCAGACTCATTCTCTTGGAATCGCGCACTGCTGGCACGGTCTCTGCACACAAAAACAAAATCTAACCTGAATTGAAATTAAAATCAAAACTTTAACAATTCTGTTTTGCAGTGTTAGTCAGTAAGTGACTGGCTGCTCCCGTATGGGATTAGAACGATGCCGCCTTATCCCATAGTCCAGCCAATAATGCGATTCACATTCGTATATACGCTGCTAATCAACGTCGTCGACAGGCTATGACAGCGTCCTTATGTGCACCGGTGTTTTAGCTAGCAAAGTGGCGTGGCTGATGTGGAGTGAAGCCACGTTAATGACAACGTGTACAACCATTGGAGATGTGAGCAGGACAGACGGAACAATTGACGGAAAAAGTGTGGACTTTATACCAGTTTTTAAATTGTGTTGATAGGCCACGTAAAACCAGAGTTATGATAAAAATATCTGCAATGTTTGGTTTTCTTCCTGAATACTAGCGTTGTTTATATTTACTGCGGGAAGAAACGGTAAAAATGGCGTTTTATAAGGAAAACACTCGAAAGCACTCTCCGCCTGTGAGCAAAACCAAAACCAAAACCAAAAAAACCCTTTCCTATTGGTCGAAAAATGTACCATGTCGACCAATCAAATAATGATATGGCGGCATTTAGTTGTTTAGGAAGGGGGAAGTTTTAGGAGTGACGGCGGTGTTTTGAGATGCGAGAGATTTGCGACGTTTAGTGCAAATCTTGTGTAGTTAGTGTGTAGTGTAGTCAATAGTTTTGTTGTGTGTGTCAGAACAATGAGGCGACTACTGAGTGTTACCATGGTCACCACCCATCTTGAGGAGTTTGCCCCCTCACACATACTAATGTGCCACAAACAGGACTTTAATATCACCAACCATTCCCATTTTAGTACGGTGTATCCATATAAATGGCACACCCTGTAGTTAAATTTTCTTTGTACATTTCATTTATCCACCATCATACATTAAGCCAAGAGAGGTCATTATACTAACAAGACAAATCAACGCTGGGCCAAAGTTCAGCACGTGGTTAAAGATTGTAATCCAGCCAGGGTGTAAATATCACTCAGCAGCCAGTCGTAGAGCTGAAGCAGGCAGTATCAACACATAAGTCTACTCTACCCGGCTTAAATCACAAGACCACCTCTGACCGAAAAGCTGTAGATTTTTCTTGTTTGCAAAAATCAATTCAGATTCACATTAATTCTGTTCACAGCTCCAACAACATGAGGAAGACGAGAGGGAGAAAAACAATTAGATTGAATTACAATTGGATGGAAGTCGAGGACAAGGAGAAGGAAGCTTAGGATGAGGAGGAAGAAAAGCAGCAGGAGCATCTTTAGGGATCTCTATGATGTCATTGAGGTTTGTTTCATTAATATTGTCCTCTCACAAAGAAAGATGACTTGTTTTAGTTCACCTACTTCCTGTATTAAATAGTGATGTGCAAAACGTTGTGGAAAACCACGGAGCAGGCACGTATAGTGCATCTGCAGGTAAATGAACATCAAATCTCTCAGACTAAAATCTGTATTATACTTTTAGTCTTAAAAACATATGTTGTATATTTATCACCCTTATGATAAAACCCATGTCAGCCATTGGTTTATGGACTTTGTATTTTGAAGCCTCAACATTTGCTTTATTGCTATTGCTATGTGGGTATTTGTTAGCCTTTTGGGACCATATTAGGTGGAGGGATCAGAATCTGGAGTTGTGCAAACTTCTGTTTGCTTTAAGCGTGTATCCATAAGATTTGTACAGCAGATCCAAGTTGTGCCTTGAAAACAGGAACGTTGTCTGCATAGAGGAGAACTTTAATAGCAGGCTTGTACAAAGTGAGGCTTTGTGCTCACATTTGCTGCAAACACTCATTTTAATTCTGTTACCCTGTTTTGATGCAGAATTCACTTGAAATCAGGCAAGAACTGGACTTGTTTTTTATAATGTGTTCTTGTGAATTGATTGTGTATCGCATACATTTTATTTGACTTTCTGCGAGGCAACAGTCGTCCGCTGGCCAAAAAAGTTTTCCAAATACCTTCACGTTATCAAGCCTGGATTTAGAAAAGAACAGCAAAAAAATCTGCACCTCCTGCTTCACATGCAATTTGTTTTCGTGTGTTCAGAGGCGGCGGTGAGAGGGGAAACCTCGGCTCACCCAGCTGGAGAGACTGACCAGGAAGAGTCGAACATTAACTCTGCTCTTCCAGGGCACCCTGCAGACTCGGCTGCTGGCATTGGTGAGGGAGTGCGGCCGCCGCTGTGATGACGCCAAACTGGAGTCCATCATAGGTCGACTGCAGGTATGCGAGTCAGACCTTCTGAGGATGGTTTCACTTTTCTCTCTTCTTTATAATTGACCCTTGTTTTCTCTCTCTCAGCTCCTTGTCTCAGAGTGGGAGGGATTTGAAGCACAAAGGGAGGAGCTTGTCGTTTGGTTGGTTGATATGGATGTCCACCTGAGTGCGGTTGACCAGCTGACAGGAAACACATGTGAAAAACTGAAACAACTGCAGGTGTGGGCTTGTTTTGATATGACATATATTTGATATGATACATATGTCAGAGACATTGTCCTAAACTGGACTAACAAAGAACCATGAGTTCAACATGAAACTTACCTTACATAACGTAAGGCTGAAGTTCATTGATAATTTTAATCAAAAACTTGTTGAAATATTTTTACAGATTATGCAAACATCTGCTGATGAAAATGTGTTGATTTATTCGTCTGTTATGAAGCAATTGCTATTTCTAATGTGTCTTTATCACTTTCTGATGTTTTATTAATTAAATAATACATGTATTAATTGTTGTGTTATCTATAGATATAGTATTCATATATATATTTATTTAAAGTATAGTAAAAATGTTTAATTATTACTGTTTAAATGACTAATATGTAACATGTATTAGTAGTGATGTGGTGCTGAGGGTTAAAATGCCTTTTTGTCTTTTGGTATATTATGAAATGACAATAAACCATTAATATATGTCTATGCTGTGCTCGTATTTATTTTATCCTACCTAAATTCAATTTATGATACATTTTATTTTGAAAGATTTAAAATGGTTCTTTAAAATGTTTTTTTTAAAGAACCATTTGAAGGAGCTTTTAAAAATGGTTCTCTAAAGAACCATTTTAAAAAAGGTTCTTTGAAAAACCATTAAAGGTTCTTCAATGAACGACTGAAAGAAATGGTTCTTCAAAGAACCATTGTTTGAAAGGTTCTTTGTGGCACCAAAAAAGGTTCTTCTATGGCATCAGTCTAAAGAACCACTTTTGGTTTCAGTTGGCACCTTTATTTTTCTGAGTGTATATATATATATATATATATATATATATATATATATATGTGTGTAACACTTTTACCACCGGCTCGTGTAATAAAACCCACCTTATGCCTTCGGGTGAAGTCTTAACCCTGGTTAAACATTCTGTGATAAAAGATACATCTCGAAAAGTAAATATCAGTCTAGGGTATCGTATGATTCTCACGTCTAAATAATCAATTGGAGGCTATGGGAAATACACTTGGCCTGTAAACGCTTATGTATCTGAATACTTAAATGTTAAAACACCATGCAATAAAACCAACACGAGATCTCAGTTTTAGAAAATGTATTAAACATTTGCGGGAAACTCACATTCAAACCCTTTTTTTTATGAAGAAGAACGAATATAGAAAATAAAATAGAACCCCGGGGGATAGGTTTTAATCTCTCTTTTCTCAAACTGTCTAATTTTATTTTGAGTGCACTCTTAGTCTGTTTTTGTTGGCGCGCTTTAGTTGGAGCTCTTTTTAATAACGATACCTCCGTGTATCCATGAAGTCTTGGCCGCACCCGATGAATCACTCGCTCGTTGCGGTAGCAACCGTCTCCGCTCGCAGCAGCTAGCAACGAATCTCCGGTTCCCTCGGTAGTAGCGAATCGTCCTCCGTCAACGACTCTCTCCCGAGACGACTCTCAAAACTCCTGCTGTCCGTTCAGGCGGTATCTCCTTCAGCAAGGACCGTGGCGTTAGCCTAGCTCCGGCTAGCTAACGTAACCAAACTTGCCTCGTGTTCACCAAGCACAAATGGATACGGAAAGCCCAGCTCAAACGCTCCGAGTAAATACCGGGAAGTCCACAGTCTGTTGGTTTGTTGTTGCTGAACAACCTCAACATTGGTGACATACGCAGTCCCGGAGTCTTTGCTCTGTCTACACCATTTTCACATTACTCCCTTTTTCCTCTCTTGTTCTCGAGTCTTTCCCCCCGGAAGTGAAAAAAAACTCAAGGTCATGAACTCACATAACGTAGCGTAAGAAAATAATTTTTAAACCTCTTCTCTTTTTAAAGACATTCACATTCCATGAAATTATGTTTTAAAGTAACTGATTTCAAACACAACTATTTATGCATTTTAATACATTTATTTATATCAAATATTTATGCAAATTTTAGCTTCACCATGAACTGTAATTTTATCTTTAACTTATTCCCATGAAAAAAAAATACAAAATAAATACCACTGATATTTATCAGAGTATTACACTCTCCCCCCACCAAATAAAAGCATGCCCTCATGACTTTGTACCTTGAAAACATAAACCATTATGGCACAACTGGTGAGTAAAACACACAACTAAGCAAAGATGGGTGTACCTATCCACTTGTAAATACAAGAGACATATTTCACTGTAGGGGCTGCTACAACACTGGGATGACCTGGTTCATCATAAGTTAACCTTAAAGGAGCCCTCCTTAACCTCTGAGGTCGGGTCTTAATGTCAAAGTCAGGATTAGTCTCAGAGTTAAGTTCAGTGTCTTCTTCTGGCAAGAGAATGTCTTCAGTCAGTGTTTTGTCTTTGTCAGTCTCTTCGTGATTCTCGCAAGTCTCTGGTAGTTCAGTTTCGGTTGTCTCAGTAGACTCAAATTCATTTACACTGTCCATTTCAGGTTCCTCCACACATTCCTGCGTTACTCCCAGCTCAACTGTTTTTGGTTGTTCAGTCAAGTCGCTTAAGGAAATATCCAAATCCAGACTGAATGGTTCCAGAGTATCATCATCCATGTTGTTTCTGAGAGGTTCAACGGTTGAATCATACCAAAGTCCATAGTCCTCATCCTCTGAGTCAGTGTACTCTTTTTCAACTTGATCACTGGGTGTAACTCCTTCTCTTTCAGAGTCTTTATCTGGCGTTTTCTGTGATAGTGTCTTTTCCTCTTCAGGCTTGTCTGTGCGTTCTTTCTGTTTTCTCCGTCGAAGAACTCTCCTCGTAGGTGTAAGATCCGTATGGGATTCAGGATCTAGACATATCCTCTTCCCAAGAGGCAGTAGGTGATTTCGATGGAGGATCTTGATTGGTCCATCACCATCTTCAGGTTTCAGCCGGAACACTGGTAGGTTCGGCATCTTGCTTTCCACAACATATGGTTTTGACGCCCAGCGATCGGCCAGTTTATGCTTCCCTTGTAAGCCGAGGTTTCGTAGCAAGACTCTGTCTCCAGGTAACAACTGTGTGAATCTGATTCTTTTGTCATACCTCTGCTTATTGTTATCATTTTGCTTGGCAGCGACGGACTCTGCTAGTTCATAGGCAGCCTTTAACTCCTTCCTCATGTCAGAAACGTACTTGAGGTAAGTTTTCTGTTGTGTGCCATCACTGGAAGTCTCAAAACATAGATCCACAGGTAATCTGGCTTCACGCCCAAACATAAGAAAATAGGGAGAGAATCCTGTAGCTTCATTAGGAGTGCAATTATAAGCATGAACCAAATGAACAATGTGCTGACTCGATTTTTTCTTTTTGTTCGGTTCCAGAGTCCCTAACATGTCCAACAATGTCCTATTAAACCTCTCGGGTTGGGGGTCTCCTTGAGGATGATAGGGCGTCGTTCTTGATTTTTCAACTCCAAGTGAACTCAAAACTTCATGGACAAGACGACTTTCAAAATCTCTGCCCTGATCACTGTGCATCCTCTGTGGCAATCCATAATGAACAAAATACTTCTCCAGCAACACTTTTGCAACTGTAGAGGCTTTCTGGTCTTTTGTTGGAAAAGCTTGAGCATAGCGAGTGTAGTGATCAGTAATGACCAGAACATTTTCTGTGTTGCTCGAATCAGGCTCAATGGACAGAAAGTCCATACAAACGAGGTCAAATGGTCCATCACTTTGCAAATGCGACAAAGGTGCAACTCTCTTGGGTAGAGTCTTTCTTTTTATGCACCTCTCACAAGACTTGCAATACTCTTCAATCTCTGACTTCATCCGAGGCCAGTAAAACCGATCTTTAATCAGGCCGTATGTCTTGTCGAGGCCCAAATGACCTGAGTCATCGTGCAGTGATTTCAGTACGGTGGTTCTGTACTTTTCTGGTAGTACCAACTGAGAACAGCGTGATTTACCTGGAGGAGTTACAATGCGATACACCACTCCTTTCTGCATCTTTAACCTGTCCCACTCTCTCAACAGCAAAGAGCAAGTTGGATGCTTGGTCTTGTCAACTTGGTTGCTATTGCCATTACTCAGAGCTGACCACACTTGTCCTATGCCAGGATCTTCCCGCTGAGCGGTTGACAACTCAGTAAGACTCACAAAGGGCATATTTTTAACACTCAAAGAAGCCAGATTGCAATAAGCTTGTGGGATAGCTTGTGGAGAAGTGCCAAAAGGGTCAATGGCTCTTCCAGAGTGTGGATTTCTGTGCTTTATCACCACAGACATTTGACACATGGCCCTCACGCCTGCTGCAGGAATGTCGTTCCACTCTGACTTGTGTATTGAACTCGGATGTGGGCGGCGAGAGAGAGCGTCGGCATCAATGTTTTGGACTCCTGATCTGTACTTGAGACTGAAGTCATATGTAGATAGAGCAGCAAGCCAACGGTGACCCGTCGCGTCTAGCTTGGCAGACGTTAGCACATATGTCAGAGGGTTGTTGTCTGTCCTCACCTCAAACTTGGTCCCATACAGATAGTCATGCAGTTTGTCCACTACCGCCCACTTCAGCGCCAAAAATTCCAATTTATGGGCTGGGTAATTCTTCTCTGAAGGAGTCAAACTCCGACTGACGAAAGCCACAGGTCTCAATCCTTCACCTTGATCCTGGTACAACACTCCTCCTAGCCCTTCCCGGCTAGCGTCTACATGTAGCACATAAGGTAGCTGAGGATTCGCAAAAGCCAACACAGGAGCTTGGGTAAGTCGTCGCTTCAGCTCCTCGAAGGCTGCTTCACATTCTTCACTCCATCGACCACCAAAAGGCTCTGAGGGGTTAAGGTAAGTGCTATCCTGCTTTTCCTTTGCTTTCTTCTTTGCAGCTGGGGGGTAACCGGACAACAGTTGGTTCAATGGGTGAGCTACCTTGGAATAATCCTTCACGAAGCGCCTGTAGTACCCACAGAATCCAAGAAATGACCGTAATGCAGTCACAGTGTTGGGTCTCGGCCATGTGGTTACAGCTTCAGTCTTCTTTGGATCGGTAGATACCCCATCTTGAGATATAATGTGTCCAACATAAGTTACTGATGGCTGACAAAACTGGCATTTATCCAGTGACAACTTCAGTCCTTCGTCCCTTAAACGGTCAAGCACCTTTAGCAACCTGGTCTCATGCTCCTCAAGCGTTGCTCCAAACACAATGAGATCATCGAGATAAACCAATACCTCAAGCAAGTTCATGTCTCCAACAGTCTGTTCCATTACCCGCTGAAACGTAGCAGGAGCCCCTGTCACTCCCTGTGGCATTCTTTCAAATTGGAAGAATCCAGCCGGGCAAATGAATGCTGTCTTGTCTTTGTCGGAGTCTGCCATAGGCACTTGATAATATCCACTCCGAAGATCAAGCACACTAAACCACTTGCTTCCACTGAGACAGGCCAAAGCATCTTCAATTCTTGGCACCGTGTATTGGTCTGGGACAGTGCGGCGGTTTAGAGTCCGGAAATCCACACACATCCTTATTTTCCCATTCTTCTTCCTCACGACCACAATGGGTGAGGCATAAGGACTGCGTGACTCTGTAACAACACCAGCGTTTTTTAGCTGCGATAGATGCTGTCTCAATGCCTCCACGTCTGCAGGCGGCAGCCGACGAGACCTCTCACGAAATGGTTTGTCCTCTGTGGTTTTGATAGTGTGCTGGGTGCTCTTACTGCATCCTACATCAAACTCATGCAGAGAGAAAACCTCACTCCGTTCCATCATTTTTGTCACCAATCTTTCTTTCCACTCCTTAGGAACTGGTGAGTCTCCAAAGTTGAAAGAAGAGGAGCTCAACTTTCCAGGTGACTCAACTTCAGACTCTTCCTTCCCAGGTGGAGATGACACAACGTCGACTGGAAACAGATGAGCTATTGGCGTCCCTCTGGTCAAGGTAATTTCCCGTGCTGACATGTTTCTAACTAGAACAGTAATTCTTTTGGCCGTCACACCAGTGGAGGTCTGCAACTCTGGTCTCACCAGGAGTCCATCGGGAAACCGTGACTCGTTCGCAGGGTCATCAGGCGAGTCTACAAGGATTGTCTGAGTGCTCAGCACTCCCTGAAACTTTGGTGCCCCAGTCACTTTGGCGACTCCCCCAGGCCGTATGGTGACAGGTTTGGTTTGAGTGAACCACACAGTTCCTCTCTGGTTATTATCAGTATCAGGTGGCAGAACTGAGATCTCACTGAAAACTTTTCTGAAGACCGGGTGAATGTGCATGGATCTCACAAAGCTTTCTCCTCCCTTTTCACTGCAGTGGCTAAGCAATCGCCTCACAGTGGGTGTGTTTGTGCCAACAAGCAGGGAAGCTTCACCTCTCACAACTGGGTCGGGACATACCAACACAAGTGCATCAATGGTCTCACTCACGCCTACGTCTGCTTCCAAAAACTCCAGCCTAAGTGACAAATAGCCATCATAAGGGTACTCGGCGGAACTAAGACCCCATATCGCCAAAGTGTCGATAGACGTCAATGGCAGGTGTGTCAAATATCTGTCGTAGAAGGATCTGTACAGCAGGGTTATTTGAGAACCAGAATCGAGTATGGCTTTAGAGTAAATGCCTTCAATCTGTACTGACACTACAGAGCTAGGGCCCACTAAGCCTGCAGGTACATTGTCGTTCACTTTTCCATCTAAGTTGCTGCACTTGGTGGAACGTTTTACAACCACCGGGATGCCAGGCCGTTCCTCTACTGGATCCCGCGGTAGTTTCCCGATTTCTTTGTCAGTTTAATGAGGCGCTTATTGACTTTGAGTAGGTTTTCTTCACCCTCACATTCTCTCTTAAAATGTCCATCCTCCCCACATCTATAGCAAAATATTCCAGGTTTATCCTCTTGATAGCCAGACCTTTGTGGGGTAGCATTTTTTTTGTAAGGTGTCTTGGCAGGGATTTCTAGTTGTGGAATCTGGGTGTCTGGATGTGATGCGACTGTAGCAGCTTTAAGACTAAGCATCTCAGCTTTCATGACACTTATCTCTTTTTTCAGCTTTGCTACTTCAGGATCGACTTCTTGTTCAGGTGCCAACTTGGAAACAGGAATTACAGACTGTGACATTACTGGGTTCTTAAGATCGTTTCTGCTTTGGAGCATATCCTCTTCCTCCCTTACTTCTTTTAGCAACTCACTGAAAGAAGGAGGTTCTCGCAGCTTGTGAGTCATACGAAGACGAAGTGCAATCATGTCTTGTTGCAGTGCTCCTCTCACAACCTGCTCCATCCGCAATCGATTCATGTCAGACAGTGCCACGCCTCCTTTTCTGAAAATACAGTGCAGCAGTTTATCCAGCCTCAACAGGTAAGTAGACAGTTTTTCGCCAACATTTTGGTATGTATGTCTAAATTTCACCAGAAGATCGGATGCACTCTCAGTTGTTCCAAAAGCTGTCTCCAAAACTTGCATGTAGTCATATGAAGTTGCAGTGGGCTTCTGCACTCTTAGGAATCTTACAATGTCAGCAGCTGGACCTTTCAGACTTTCCACTATCCTCTGTTTCTTTATATTGTCACTGCACTGCCACTCTTCTAGCAGATGTGTTGTCTGCTCTGCCCAGGCATCATACTCTTCCTCCCCATTGGGCGTAGGTTTCACACCAGAGAACATGCGCAGCTTACGATAGCTCTGAGAATCAACAGATGTGGTGTTACATTTATCCACTAAGGAACTGATGGCATGTATCAGAGCAGTGTTCACGTCAAGGGGTGAAGGCTGAAGTAAGCCACTAACATCAGTAAGAGTTTTACCTTCAGTCTTCAGGAATAACATTAGCTTAGATTGAAACCCGTCATTATCTGCAGGAGCAGTGAGCACATGAGCCGGCCATGGACCAGCCTCCCCAGGAAGTCCAACAACACCAGGTAAGGTTTGATTGGTCAAGTCAGTTGAAGTCTTGATCAGTACAAACTGTGTCTTAGAAGCTACGTCAAGACAACGGTCAACTATCTCGGATTTCCCAAATACTTTGACCTGACTCAAAGCTGATAGCAGAACTGCATCTGTGACATCTGGGTCCACATCACTCAAGACAACTGCATGTTCATAAGCTAACTGCTTCTTTTTGCACCAGGCTTCAATTTCAACGGCTTCCATTTTTCTTTTTAGCTCAAACAGTAAAAGATCTCACAATAAATGTAACCACACTTGACAATTCCCTGTTATTAGCAATGAAAATAATTACCTTAGCAATCTCAAAAAAAAAAATTAATTCCCTCTCTTTGTTGAATAAAGGAAAACCAGGTCAGTCATAACAAAAATACATCTATCCCGGACGAGCCCCCAAAAATGTAACACTTTTACCACCGGCTCGTGTAATAAAACCCACCTTATGCCTTCGGGTGAAGTCTTAACCCTGGTTAAACATTCTGTGATAAAAGATACATCTCGAAAAGTAAATATCAGTCTAGGGTATCGTATGATTCTCACGTCTAAATAATCAATTGGAGGCTATGGGAAATACACTTGGCCTGTAAACGCTTATGTATCTGAATACTTAAATGTTAAAACACCATGCAATAAAACCAACACGAGATCTCAGTTTTAGAAAATGTATTAAACATTTGCAGGAAACTCACATTCAAACCCTTTTTTTTTATGAAGAAGAACGAATATAGAAAATAAAATAGAACCCCGGGGGATAGGTTTTAATCTCTCTTTTCTCAAACTGTCTAATTTTATTTTGAGTGCACTCTTAGTCTGTTTTTGTTGGCGCGCTTTAGTTGGAGCTCTTTTTAATAACGATACCTCCGTGTATCCATGAAGTCTTGGCCGCACCCGATGAATCACTCGCTCGTTGCGGTAGCAACCGTCTCCGCTCGCAGCAGCTAGCAACGAATCTCCGGTTCCCTCGGTAGTAGCGAATCGTCCTCCGTCAACGACTCTCTCCCGAGACGACTCTCAAAACTCCTGCTGTCCGTTCAGGCGGTATCTCCTTCAGCAAGGACCGTGGCGTTAGCCTAGCTCCGGCTAGCTAACGTAACCAAACTTGCCTCGTGTTCACCAAGCACAAATGGATACGGAAAGCCCAGCTCAAACGCTCCGAGTAAATACCGGGAAGTCCACAGTCTGTTGGTTTGTTGTTGCTGAACAACCTCAACATTGGTGACATACGCAGTCCCGGAGTCTTTGCTCTGTCTACACCATTTTCACATTACTCCCTTTTTCCTCTCTTGTTCTCGAGTCTTTCCCCCCGGAAGTGAAAAAAAACTCAAGGTCATGAACTCACATAACGTAGCATAAGAAAATAATTTTTAAACCTCTTCTCTTTTTAAAGACATTCACATTCCATGAAATTATGTTTTAAAGTAACTGATTTCAAACACAACTATTTATGCATTTTAATACATTTATTTATATCAAATATTTATGCAAATTTTAGCTTCACCATGAACTGTAATTTTATCTTTAACTTATTCCCATGAAAAAAAAATACAAAATAAATACCACTGATATTTATCAGAGTATTACATATATAAAAATAATTCCCCACTCGCCCCTGTGGGCGGTTAATCCTTCAAGCTCGGGTCCTCTACCAGAGGCCTGGGAGCTTGAGGGTCCTGCGCAGTATCTTAGCTGTTCCCAGGACTGCGCTCTTCTGGACAGAGATCTCCGATGTTGTTCCCGGGATCTGCTGGAGCCACTCGCCTAGCTTGGGAGTCACCGCACCTAGTGCTCCGATTACCACGGGGACCACCGTCACCTTCACCCTCCACATCTTCTCGAGCTCTTCTCTGAGCCCTTCGTATTTCTCCAGCTTTTCGTGTTCCTTCTTCCTGATGTTGCTTCCTGACCGCTACCGTTTTGTCCGTCTGTATCTGGAAGTCCCACAGGATCTTAGCTCGGTCATTCTCCATCACCCTTGGGGGCATCTCCCATTTTGACCTCGGGACTACCAGGTTATACTCGGCACAGATGTTCCTGTACACTATGCCGGCCACTTGGTTATGGCGTTCCATGTATGCCTTGCCTGCTAGCATCTTGCACCCTGCTGTTATGTGCTGGATTGTCTCAGGGGCATCTTTACACAGCCTGGGGTCTTGCCTGGTGTGATAGACCCCAGCCTCTATGGATCTTGTGCTCAGTGCTTGTTCCTGTGCTGCCATGATTAGTGCCTCCGTGCTGTCTTTCAGACCAGCTTTGTCCAGCCACTGGTTGGATTTCTGGATATCAGCCACCTCCGCTATCTGCCGGTGGTACATATCGTGCAGGGGCCTGTCCTTCCATGATGGTTCCTTGCCTTCCTCCTCTTTCTTGGGTTTCTGCTGCCTGAGGTATTCACTGAGCACGCTGTCAGTTGGGGCCATCTTCGTGATGTATTTGTGGATGTTCCTTGTCTCATCCTGGACTGTGGTGCTGACACTCACCAGTCCCCGGCCTCCTTCCTTCCACTTAGCGTACAGCCTCAGGATGCTGGACTTGGGGTGAAACCCTCCATGCATGGTAAGGAGCTTTCTTGTCTTTATGTCAGTGGCTTCTATCTCCTCCTTTGGCCAGCCTATTACCCCAGCAGGGTACCTGATCACAGGCAGGGCGTGTGTGTGTATATAAAAAACACCCAGCACGCCCCTGCGGGCGGTTTATCCTTCAAGCTCGGGTCCTCTACCAGAGGCCTGGGAGCTTGAGGGTCCTGCGCAGTATCTTCGCTGTTCCTATGACTGCGATCTTCTGGACAGAGATCTCCGATGTTGTTCCCGGGATCTGCTGGAGCCACTCGCCTAGCTTGGGAGTCACCGCACCTAGTGCTCCGATTACCACGGGGACCACCGTTACCTTCACCCTCCACATCCTCTCGAGCTCTTCTCTGAGCCCTTGGTATTTCTCCAGCTTCTCGTGTTCCTTCTTCCTGATATTGCTGTCATTCGGAACCGCTACATCGATCACTACAGCCGTCTTCTTCTGTTTGTCTACCACCACTATGTCCGGTTGGTTAGCCACCACCATTTTGTCCGTCTGTATCTGGAAGTCCCACAGGATCTTAGCTCGGTCATTCTCCATCACCCTTGGGGGCATCTCCCATTTTGACCTCGGGACTTCCAGGTTATACTCGGCACAGATGTTCCTGTACACTATGCCGGCCACTTGGTTATGGCGTTCCATGTATGCCTTGCCTGCTAGCATCTTGCACCCTGCTGTTATGTGCTGGATTGTCTCTGGGGCATCTTTACACAGCCTGCACCTGGGGTCTTGCCTGGTGTGATAGACCCCAGCCTCTATGGATCTTGTACTCAGAGCTTGTTCTTGTGCTGCCATGATTAGTGCCTCTGTGCTGTCTTTCAGTCCAGCTTTGTCCAGCCACTGGTAGGATTTCTGGATATCAGCCACCTCCTCTATCTGCCGGTGGTACATACCGTGCAGGGGCCTGTCCTTCCATGATGGTTCCTCGTCTCCCTCCTCTTTCTTGGGTTTCTGCTGCCTGAGGTATTCACTGAGCACTCAGTCAGTTGGGGCCAGCAGCCTATCACTGGAGGGAAAACAGGTTAGTGTTGTCAGGGTGGCCTGTATGGGGTGGGAGCTGTTATCTGACAGAGATAACTACCTCCACTGGGTCAAGAGGGCATCCAAGAACAGAGCTAGTTTTCTTGATCAACCTGTTCAGTTTCTTCCTATCCCCAGCAGACCACACCATAAAACATGGACAATACCACCACAGAGTCCTAGAAGGTCTTCAGGAGCTCTCCCTGCTCCCTTCCAAAAGACTTCTCTGTTGCAAATACAACCGTCTCTATCCTTTTGCGTAGATGGACTCTCTGTTGTTACTCCAGATCAGTTTATTGGTTAGATCACTTATATGAGTCAGCTATCTTAATGCCCATTCTCTGGATGTTCACTGGTGTAGGTGGAGTCCACTACCTGCTCGCTGGTTTTCGGAGTGTTGATCTGGAAGTGGTTCTGCTGGCACCAGTTGACAAAGTCCTCAGTCAGTTCTCTGTATTCCCTGTTGTCCTGTTGTCAGTAAAGTAGACCATGAGGAGATGCTCTCATTGCCCAGTCATTATTTTAAAATAGAGATAGCCTACATAGTTCATACATATGCAAGACTATTATGAGCCAATTAGGAGAAAGCATTAAATGAGCTGTGGGCCACTGCTGGCACTGTCATCACATTGGAGGGTCACTTTAGTGTTTAAGTAGTATAAAAACAAACGAGAAAAACCCACAAATATTTCAGAAAATGTACGGTTTTGTTTGTTTGCCACTGAATAGTGTTGGAATAAAGTGTGAAAATTATGAAGGATTAAAATATTCCAAGAGCTCAAATTACTTCACCAAAACATGTTTCAATCATATTTTATCAACACAAATTGCACAGGTTTATTGAATATGAATAACTTGTGTTAATTCAACTCAGTTGTTTAAGCTCCTGCCAAAGTTAAACATCTGTGTGCATTTAGTGTAATAAACTATTAAACCAGAATTACATATTAGGATTTAGCCAAGTGTTAGGATGTAATACAGAGTAGTATTTCTAGTAGGCTTGTTTTGATATGCCTGTTTTCATTTTATTTTCTAAATTTTAAAGAAGGCTTTAGAAAGGTCAAAATAAATCTTCTGTGAGGGCGTATCAGCTATTCTAACAGAATTCATTTTACCAATGCAAGGGTGCATTAGTACCTTGTAATACAACATATCTATTTCATAAAGGGCGAACACAAATTTCCAAAGAGACTTCCTGACAGCTGCCATTTTAAGTATAACCTCTGGTACGGGCACATTCAGTTTGCAGCAGCGGTGGCACCAAGATGGCAGCTTGAACGGTCGTGTTTTTTCAGGAGCTCCGAAAGACCGCAAAATTTGCTAAGGAACTTTATTCTCTTTCCACTCGAATTACAACTATGGATGCCCAAAAGGTTATTAAGAATGCAAAGCTGCAATTTGTACCGTCAAACCCCAATGTTAAGACGTCTTCGCATGCTAAAGTCAGTGGCCATGGCTATGCTAGCACTGAAGCTGCCAACGTGAGCCTAAACAAGCGAGAACGGGGAGCAGACTCTGCGCCGCCAACTCCATCAAAACAACCGCCGGAGGAGAAAAGAACAAAATCTTCAGAGAAGGAAGATGATATCTCCAATAAAATTATTTTTGAAGCCATTCTGGGACTTAGAAGAAATTTGAAGTACAACTGGAAGATATCAAGGAACAAAACAGACAAAGTGCAGCTATGGTTGCCAGCTTGGCTAAGGCTGTGGAGTTTAATGCTGCAGAGATAGTTGATTGCAAACCGAAAGTTGTTAAACTGGCAAATGCGAATGAACAGCTGCTTAAAGAAAACGAAGACTTGAAAAGAAGAGTGAGAGAACAAGAGCGCTACCGAATGAGGTGGTGCTTAAAGCTGAAAGGGGTGAAGGAAGACAAAGACGAAAACATTAGAGTGAAGGTTTTGCAAACGCTTCAGAAGATTGCCCCTGACTTGAACTTAGAAGAGGCCGTTGATATTGTTCATCACTTAGGGAAACGAGTTGATGGCAGAAACAGAAACATCATTATTTTATTCACACAAAGGCGAATCAAAGAAGAATTGTGGAGGCGCACCAAAGATTCTTCAATCTGCAAACAAGAAGGCATCAGCTTTGCAGAGATGTTGCCGCAGGAGGACATACAAGATCGACAGCGCCTATGGCCTCTGGTGGAGGAGGCAAGACGTGCGGGTAAACGAGCCTACTTTCGTGGTCCACATGCCTTCATTGATGGACGCAAAGTTGAAGAAACACAGGAGAACTAAAAATGACAAAAACTGAAATAGTGGAAACTTGTTCGCGGTCTGAGGAGCTCAGCATTTAGTACTTTTTTTTCTTTTTCGTTTTTTTCACGTGGTGAGTGATATTCTGTCTATAGTTCATGTTGAATGTTAACATTTGTTTTGGTTCTTTAAATGTTAGGGGTTTAAGAGAATCTGTTAAAAGAAAAGCCTTATTTTTGTACTGCAAAGGTAAAAAATCAAACTGTATTTTTCTACAAGAGACTCATTCATCTGATAGTGATGTATCTTTTTGGTCAAACCAATGGGGTAGCAAAATCCTGTTTAGCCATGGCTCAACGAGGTCGGGGGCTGTAGCAATTTTATTCAATAACTTTCCTGGGGATCTTGTAATACAACGGACTGACTTGAATGGTCATTGGTTGATTGCTGTAATGAGAGTTGAAAGTTTGTTTTTCATTTTAGTCAACGTTTATGGATATAATAATGAAAGTCAGAATAAAAATATGTTAGAAGATATAACTTTAAATATTTTTGAACTTAAAGATCGATACCCTACAGAATATATTTTAATGGGTGGTGATTGGAAAATGACTCGTGATGAATGGACTGATAGATGGCCCTCAAGGACAGGTAGACCACAAAAAAATAACCTAATTATAGATTTTTTGATAAACAACAATTTGACAGATATTTGGAGAGTAAGAAATCCAGGAATTAAAAGCTTTTCCTGGTTTAAACCAAATGGAGCTTGTAAATCTAGAATAGACTATTGGCTAGGAAGTGACAACATTCTTAACCACACTGTAAAAGTTGTGATGTCAAATGCACCTCTTTCTGATCATTGCTTTATTGAACTATGCTTTGAATCGGAAATTAGACAATCAAATAAAAGAACTTATTGGAAGTTCAATGCCAAACTTTTACAAAATGAAGATTACTGCAACATAGTCAAAAAAAATTATAAAAGATATTATGGCTGACCATTTAATTGTAGGATATATCAGTAAATGGGAATTCATTAATTTCAAAATTAGAGAATTTAGTATTCAATTCAGTAAAAACATAAGTCGAAAGCAAAGAGAATATGAATGTAAATTATTCCAAGAAATTACTTATTGCTGTAGTAAAGATGATCTAAATAGTCAAGAAAGGAGTAAACTTATGGAGTTGCAAACTAAATTAGATCAGCTCTACCTAAATAAAGCAGAAGGAGCTTTTGTGCGTTCACGCGCCAAGTGGATTGAGGAGGGGGAAAGAAATTCCTCATATTTTTTTAATTTAGAAAAGAGCAGACAGAAAAGAAATTTTATATCTTCCCTGTTAATTGATGGCATTGAATGTGACGACCCTAAAATTTTGGAGAATGAAACTTATACATTCTATTCCAATTTATACTCCTCACAGTTCTCCCAAGCAGATTGTGATGTCTTTTTTGATCAAATAGATAATCTGATCCCTAAAATTGATGAATCGTTTAAGGAATTTTGTGAATCTGACTTTAGAATTGAAGAGTTAGATGCATCTGTTAAGAAAATGGCGCTTAATAAATCCCCTGGTCCAGATGGGCTTACAGTTAATTTCTTCCAATTTCTTTGGGAAGACTTAAGGGAAATTTTATTCAAAGCTATACTGGCCAGTATTGAAAAGGGAGAATTGATGTCTAGCATGAAACAAGGATTAATTACATTAATTCCTAAACCAAACAAAGATAAACGACAATTGGATAACTTAAGGCCCATAACTTTATTAAATACAGATTATAAAATTTTCTCTAGCTCAATTGCGACAAGGCTCAAACAAGGGGTTTCAAGTATAATTAGTGAGACACAATCAGGGTTTTTGAAAGACAGGAACATTCATAATAATATCAGATTGGCTTTAGACTTACTGGACTACAATGATCTAATTAGTGATGACAGTTTTATTCTTTTCTTGGACTTTTATAAAGCTTTCGATTCAGTAGAACATCCTTTTATTTTAGAAACACTAACTCGATTTGGATTTGGGGATAAATTTAGGAAGATAATAGATATACTGTATGATGATATAAATAGCTCTGTGTCGTTAGGCTATGGCACTGGTAAAAGATTTAGCGTCAAAAGAGGAATTAGGCAAGGGTGTGGAAGCTCTCCGCTGTTATTCATAATGGTTGTGGAGATGCTCGCAATTTTAATTAAAAACAGCAGCGTTGCCGGAATTGAGATTATGGATAATTTTTTAATAATTAGTCAACTTGCGGATGACACTACTCTTTTCTTAAAAAATGAACATCAGATTCCCCTGGTAAAACAAATAATCACTACATTCTCAAAAGCTTCAGGCTTAAAGTTAAATTTAAATAAATGTGAACTATTGGCGTTAAAGGAGTGTCATTCACAATTACTGTACGATATAAAGGTGAAGAAGGAGGTAAAATATTTGGGCATCACAATTTCAAAAGATCACAAAGTCTTAGAAAAAGTAAATATTTCAGATAATGTTGACAAATGTAAGACAATCTTAAATAAGTGGTTACAAAGAGACATCACAATTTTTGGAAGAATATTATTAACCAAAATGGATAGTTTATCTAGATTTATATAGCCAGCTTACTCTTTATCAATATCAAATAAAGTTATTAAAACAATTAATAGCTTGAATTTTAATTTTATTTGGAGGAATAAGTGCCATTATATATCTAAAGATGATTTGGTTAAACCATACATTGAAGGTGGTGGAAACGCAATTGACTTCGATATAATGAATGGTGTTTTGAAACTTAAATGGTTAAAATCCTTCCTAAATAATCCACACTCCATTTGGTTTTTTATACCAAGTAAGGTCTTTAACACATTGGGGGGTATCGATTTTCTCCTAAAGTGTGACTTTGAAATTACTAAGCTACCTGTTAAACTCTCTGAATTCCATAAACAGGTCCTTCTTTATTGGAAAATGTTATTTAAACATAATTTCACTCCACATAATAGCCCAATTTGGAACAATAGATATATACTAATGAACAGAAAATCTATTTTTATTCAAGATTGGTTATCAAAAGGTGTTTGGGCAATTGCCCATTTTGTAGATGAGGAAGGACATGTTCTAGAACATCAAGATTTTTGCCAAAAGTTTAATATCCAATGTTCTAAAAGTAAATTTAATCGGGTTATAAAATCCATTCCATTGTCACTTAAAAACATAGTTGTAAATGATATAATATATTCTGACATATCCCCCAAGTTAAGGCATTTATATATAGATGATATTCGATTTTGTGATGTTAAATGCAATAATAAGTTTCTAAGATCTTCATTAAGGAGTCTTTATTCTCCAAATTTACTTAGACGTAATTACATATTAAAAGATTTCCAAAGGGAAGAAATTGAAAAAATAAGAACTGATTATATCACCTTCCCTATCCCTCCTAAAGGGAAAGAAGTCCAATTTAAAATTTTGAATAAAATTTACCCGACAAATAGACTCCTTGGTGATAGATTCAAAATAGAAACTGGTAATTGTGTATTTTGTGAAACAGAAGAGGAGGATTTGGACCATCTATTCTTTTTGTGCAATTTTATACAAATATTTTGGTTGGATTTTCATACCTGGCTTTTTTCCAGTGGGATTCAAATTACCCCACTTACCTTAAATATGATAATGTTTGGAGTGTTTTTGAAAGAAAAGAAAGCTAATTATGGTGTTAATGTGTTATTAATCTTGTGCAAGCAATTTATACATAAATGTCGTTTTTTTAAGACCAAACCAACACTAGCTTACTGGAAAAACGACTTAAACCTGTTGGTTAAATCTTTGACTTTAGTTAAAAAGAAAAAGGCTGCTTTTTTTGTCTCCTTTGTGGAAGATTTTGATTTAGTGAGTTAGTAATCTGTTAAATTAGAATAGAATAATCCTTTAATTGTCCCACAAGGGGAAATTTGGTTGTAACAGCAGCAAAAAGACACATATACAAACAAACAGTACACAGGACACAGAACAGAAACATACACAATTTTTCTTAAATATTTACATTAAGGACAATGGTTACTATATACAGAGTATTGTACAGTTATTAAATTAAATAAAAATAACTACAGATAAGAGGCAAACCAGGTTGTAGTGCAACTCGGTTAATTAACTTATTGCAGTTACAGTGCTGATGTAAACATCTATGTTTGTTGGGAGCAGTTCTGATTGTACAGTCTGACAGCTGCAGGGAGGAAGGACCTGCGGAAACGCTCCTTCATGCATCTAGGATGCAGCAGTCTGTCACTGAAGGAGCTCTGCAGTTCAGCAACATTTACATGCATGGGGTGGGAGACTCTGTCCATCAGAGATGTTATTTTGGCCAGAGTCCTTCTGTCTCCCACCACCTGCACTGGGTCCAGGGTGCATCCCAGAACAGAGCTGGCCTTCCTGATGAGTTTATCCAACCTCTTCCTTTCAGCTGCCGATAAACCGCTGCTCCAACATACCACACTGTAAAAAATGACAGATGCCACCACAGAGTCATAGAAGGTCTTTAAAAGCGCTCCCTGGACTCCAAATGACCTCAGCCGCCTCAGCAGGTAGAGTCTGCTCTGACCCTTCCTGTAAAGAGCATCAGTGTTGTGGCTCCAGTCCAGTTTATTATTCAGGTGAACACCCAGGTACCTATACGAGTCCACTATCTCAATGTCCACTCCCTGGATGTTCACCGGTGTCAGTGTGGTGGGTCTGCGTCTCCGGAAGTCCACCACCAACTCCTTGGTTTTCCCGGCGTTGATCAGCAGCTGGTTCTGCTGACACCAGTCCACAAAGTCCAGAGTCCACTGTCTGTACTCTGAGTCGTCCTCACCTGTGATGAGGCCGACTATGGCAGAGTCGTCAGAGAACTTCTGTAGGTGGCAGCGTGGGGAGTTGATGGAGAAGTCTGCAGTGTAGAGGGTGAAGAGGAACGGTGCCAACACAGTTCCCTGTGGGGCCCCCGTACTGCAGACCAGCGTGTCAGAGACACAGCCCTGTGACCTCACATACTGTGGACGTTCTGTGAGGTAGTCCAGTATCCACTGGGACATGTGGTGGTCCACTCCCGATAGCTCCAGCTTGTCCCTCAGAAGTCGTGGCTGGATGGTGTTGAAAGCACTGGAGAAATCAAAGAACATGATCCTCACAGTGCTTCCAGGCTTCTCCAGGTGAGTCAGAGCTCGGTGCAGGAGGTAGATGATGGCGTCCTCCACCCCAATGCCAGGCTGGTAAGCAAACTGCAGCGGATCCAATGAAGACCTCACCAGGGGGCGCAGACGGTTTAGAACCAACCTCTCGAGGGTCTTCATCAGATGCGATGTGAGGGCTACCGGCCTGTAGCTGCTGAGGTCCTTGGGATGGGAGGTCTTTGGTACCGGTACCACACAGGAGGTCTTCCACAGCTGTGGTACTTTCCCCAGTGACAGGCTCAGGTTGAACAGATAACCTAGGATGCCACACAGTTCATCTGCGCAGCACCTCAGGAGCCTGGAGCTGACGCCATCTGGACCTGCAGCCTTCCGCACCTTGATCTTGCGAAGCTCGTTCCTCACTTGAAGTGCTGAGATGGAGAGAGGGGGTTTTGGGGGAGGGGTGTGTATGTTGGAGTCCACAGAAGCCGGGGGTGGGTGTAATGACTGGGAGCTGGGAGGTGTGAAGCTGAGAGGTGTGAAGTCCTGAGATGAAGGACAGGCAGTCCCTGAAGATGAAGGAGATTGCAGCAGGGGGGACGATGCTGTGGGAGGGGTGGGTGGTTGATCAAACCTATTAAAATATTTATTTAGGTCATTCACCCACCCCAAGTCTCCTGCAGCCTGGGGGGTTGGTTTTTGTCCTGAGATTGTCTTCAGGCTGTTCCAAACCCCTCTGATGTTGTCCTGTTGCAGCTGCTCTTCCATCTTCCTCCTGTAGTTTTCCTTCCCCTGCCTTATCTTCCATTTCAGCTTCTTCTGAACAACTCTCAGCTCCTGTTTGTCTCCAGCTCTAAAGACTCTCTTCTTCTCCTTGAGGAGAGCCTTAATTTCAGGATTTATCCATGGCTTGTTGTTAGAAAAACACCGTACCTTTTTGATGGGTACGGTGTTGTCCACACAGAAGTTCATGTAATCCGTAATGCAGTCTGTGATGCTGTTGAGGTCATCCTCCAGGGGGCTGCAGAGGTTGTCCCACACAGTAGAACGGAAACAGTCCCTCAGGGCCTCTTCAGTCTCTGCCGACCATTTCCTAACTGTGCGTTTCACTACTGGTTCTCTGTGTACTAGAGGTTTATACACAGGCTGGAGATGAACCAGATTGTGATCTGAGCCCCCCAGGGGAGGGAGAGGTGATGAGCTGTATGCCTCCTTGGTGTTGGCATACAATAAGTCCAATGTTTTATTGTCTCTGGTGTGGCAGGTAACATACTGGGTGAAGGTGGGGAGAGTGGAGGACAGGGAGATGTGATTAAAGTCCCCAGAGATCAGGAAAAGGGCCTGAAGGTGCTGTGTTTGGAGTCTGCTTGTTACGGTGTGCAGGACCTCACAGGCTGCTGCAGCGCTAGCAGAGGGCGGGACATACACAGCTATCATAATCACGTGTGTAAACTCTCGCGGTAGATAGTACGGTCTCATGCTAACCGCTAGCAGCTCAATGTCCTTACAGCATAGCGTCTCTTTGATAGATAAATGCCCAGAGTTACACCATCTATCGTTCACAAACACAGCCAGACCCCCTCCTCTCTTCTTACCGCTCTCCGTTGTTCTGTCGGCCCGGATCAGATGAAAACCATCCATGTTTACGTGTGAGTCCGGAGTTAGCGCAGTTAGCCACGACTCTGTGAAGCACATCAGGCTGCACTCCCTGTAGCTCCTCTGATGTCGGGTAAGGGCTGCCAGTTCGTCTACTTTTTTGGGGAGAGATCTCACATTCCCCATAATAATAGATGGAATATTTATGTGACCCCATCTTTATATATATATTTTTTTCCTATGTATGAAAGTTGTTAATATGTAAGGAATGTTTATTCTCTGAATGTATAATATATGGTGCATTTTATTTGTATGTTATCTTTACTAATAATAAAAAATAAAAAATAAAAAAAAATAAAAAAGTTTGCAGCAGCTATACAACAGTGGCCTCTAGAGGTGTTTACACACTATGACTAAATCAGACAATGCAACACAACACGCAGGTCGCCCCAATGAATTGATTCAGCTTGTAGCAGTGACTTGTTAACTTCTCATTTGTCAAGCATATCTCCCATGAATGATATGAAATCATTTAGAGACATAACATTGACATCACAAAGCAGAAGCTGCAATCAGTTTTTAGGAAAGTGAGTTTAATAGGAGTAGGTAAAATAATGCAGTAATTTCTTAGTTTTATAATCCCTTTATAAATCATGTTGGCTACAGCCTATTTAGCAGTGCAAAAGGAGCATCGGACAAACAAACAAACAAATAAATAAACAGTCAACAACAACAAAAAAGTTAGTACCCAGGGATAAAAATGTTGTGTATTAAAGGGAAACCTAATGGACAGATGTGATGCCTGAACAGTGGTGGCTTTAAGTGATGTATCAACTCAAACATGCATCCATGGTCTGTGTTACATAAGTACGATGATCGGTGGTGACGGTTGGCGCCGCTTTGGAAGCAGAAACTGTTGGTTTGAAAGCCTTCAGTGTCTCCTTGTGGCGGGACTCTTATACTGCACTGTAAGATGTCGAGCAGTGTCAGCCGTATGCTAGAAAGTGATACATTAAAATTCCTGGGGTCACCATGAAGAGCTTACTTCCTTTCTTGCTCAGTGTGTAAAATGTGGTACTTAATGGATTGAAAAGAAAAATGATGGCACCCTTGTAGTTCACACAAGTGGTGATGATTCAGGGTTTTAATTTGTAAGGTTTGAATTTTGAGCCATCATAAATTTTAAAAGAGGAAAGTATACTATTTAACATATGTTAAGTCAAAGCTAATATAGCTGCTCATATATAGCTACTTATAATTTGAAGAGCTGCCTACACCAATGAGTAGACTTCCCAGAATGGAAACAGCACTCTTTGTGTGGTTTGAGAAAACAGTCAAGTTGTTAAGAACTATGACTGAGAAGGATGTGCCTGTGTACAGCAGCAGGCTGCCTTCCTAGAATTTGGATATCCCCCGTGCGCTCGTCTCTGCATTATGTGCATTACCTCTCTTGGAAAATTAAAACCACAGCAGCTTTTTATAGTTTTTTTCATTCACTATCAGCTTACACCAAAAGTCTACTCTGAAGAAGATTATTCAAAACATGCAACACAGAATAAAACAAGTTTAAATTAAAATTAAAGAAATCAAAATCTTGTGGACGTATGCCTTTTACATGTTGGCAAAATATTTAGGATGAGATGGAGATATAACACTCATGCACCCTGAAAATTATGAAGGTCTAAATATGTATCAAAGGGGCTCACTGAACATCAGTGGCTTTCTATGGGGCAAACGTACTTAAACCAGCCACTGTGACCATTGCGGCAGAGCAGAATGAATGATACTGATGGGGACTAAGAGGGTTTGTAGTTAAATTCCTGCTCTTACAGGATCAGTGAGTGTCTGTTTAAAGATTATTAACATACTTTTACATCACTATGGAACACCAGCATTTCTGCAGAGGACAGAACTCCCTGCTTTAATCTACCAAGATGCTCTGTGTTATGTTGTCATGGCAATATGAAGTCAAATAAATACAAATATACAAAAATGCACATTTAAAGGAGGACAAGAAGACAGGCAATTGGAAGAGCTTTTGAAGCAGGAAAACTTTTCTGGATTTCTCTTAATTTAACTGGAAATTTTGCGAATACAAGTGAAGAAGGAAACAAGGAGGCAGCTGGTTGGATTATATCTGAGGACAGGATGCATGAAGGAGAAGCATGAGGAGAGAGAAAACAGCAGAGCGATGGTGCAGAGCCAATCATGGATCAAGTCGAAGAAGCAAGCATCAAAACTGTGAGTAAACATAACACACAAAGAGTTAAAAATTACTGTGCTGATTAAGGAAACATTAAATTTGGTTAGTTTGGGGTCTGCAGCTTCAGGTTTGTGGATTCAGTTGGTCTAAAAATTAAGGAAAGACAAAAAATGTTTCTTTTGAAAGGTTGTTGGAGGATTCTTACTGTAAGAAATATCTGGGTGTGCATCTGCTTTTATTTAAAAAGGTTGAATTTTATTTCGTCACATTGGAAAGGGAAAATTGGAGGATCGGGACAATAATGTGGCCAAATTTACTGTTTCCTTAATCAGAACAATAACTTTGATCTGAACTAGAAATTGTAAAATGGGTTATTTTCTTTCTTCTCTACTGATCACTGTGTTAAATGTTGAGTTACTTGTCAGTCTACATTAATGTTAATGGTACTTTTAAAAAGTGCAGTTTATTCGTAATTTTGTAGAAAAAGGCTCTGCACCTGTGAAAAAAAACAAGTATCCACACCCCCAAAATCACTGTGGATCAGAGTAGCTAAGCCCTGGTTAACAGCAATTATATTACAGGAGATGAAAAATATTGGAATGATTGAAAGAAACAAAGATTGCTTTAGGGTTTGAAGATTTGACTTTCTTATTGAAAGAGACGAAAACTAATCTATGTGTGACACTGAGAAAAAAACTGAACGCTTAAAAGATCTGGAGGTCTGACTGTTGTTATACAAATGTGCAAACTTGTTTTAATGACATTAGAAAGAAAAATGGGATGTTTAAAAAGGTAATATATAAAATAGTTTCTATATTACTTGAAAAAATGATGTTGGTTAGCGCTGCTGTATTTGGAAAAATGCTGGCTCACCCCTGGTCTATACAGACAATAATCCCCTCACATATGTGATGAGTACTGCAAAGCTGAATGCAGTAGGCCACCGCTGGGTAGGTGAGCTGGCAGATTTCAGGTTTGATGTCAAATACAGGCCGGGGAAGGTGAACATCGATGCAGACTCATTCTCTCGGTTTCCACTTGACATTGACACCTACCTCACAAAGTGTACTGAAGAGCTGACGAGAGAGGCCATTCAGGCTACATGGGAGGGTTGTGAGTCTGCAAAGAGACAAGATGCTGCATATGTCGCTGCCCTGTGCCTAACATGCCCAGCCAGAGACACCTGTGAACATGTCACCATTGCAGCCTGTCACAGTGACCTGGTAAAATCCCAAAGGAAGGATCCCTCTATCAGTTAACTTATCAAACTGAAAGAAACAAAATCAGTAATAACTAATGATGGCAGAAGGAGAGCCAGTGGCCCTGTGAGAGAGCTTATGCACGAGTGGGGAAAGCTTCATATGGAAAATCAGCTGCAACATCGTACAGCGGCTCAGCGAAGGCAGCTTGTGCTGCCAGCACAATATCATCTCCTAGTGCTTAAACATCTCCATGATGACTTGGGTCACGCAGGGCAGAGAGGGTCATTCACTTGGCACGGGACCGTTTCTACTGGCCTTTTATGAAGAAGGACATTGAGGCGTATGTGACCAGAAAACACCCCTGCATTAAGCAAAAGAAACCAGTCAAACACATCAGTAACCCTACGAAACCAGTGACTGTGAAAACTCTGAAACAGCCAGAGTACAGTACTGGCTTAGAGTATCACCACAAGCTCAGCATCAAACAGTGAATATGAGAGCAACAATCCGGTTTGGATCTTGCACTTGTGTCCATCCCATTTACCTCGTGCCGCTGGGCCGTGACAGATGTCATATATGGCATACAGCTTGGTGTCATTTATGTCATACAGCCTTGTCTCATGTATGCACTCAGCTTGAAGTCCTGGAACGAGACAGCTTGATATCGTATATGCATTCAGATTGATGTCATATAGGCATACAGATTGATGTCATATAGGCATACAGTATGATGTCATATTTCACCACAAGCTCAGCATCAAACAGTGAATCTGAGAGCAACATATCAGCTGCAGAGGAATCCAGAGAGAGTCCAGAAAATAAATACACATTTTATATGTCAGAGCAACCCAGAGTTACCTCACCTGAAAGGGAAACTGAACAAGAACAAATTTCCTCTGTTCATTATCTCTCCTGTTTTACAGGATTGTAATCTGTGGTCACGCCCACTACAGCAAGGCCTGTAACATGAACAAATAAATACCACCAACAAGTGTCCCTAGGGGACTGGCGAGACTTTTAAGGCAAGTGATTACTTGCCAGGTTACCACATAGAATACCTAAGCTATTAACTAGCATCAATAAGTCAGTCACTAATATCCCTTGGCAGGTGATTAGCATCCCCTGGCCTAGTTACTGTCTAGTAACTAGTAACTATTTAACACCAATTCATATTATTTGTTAGATTCACTTTTCTTCTTACTTTAGTCAAAAGTCTGTTGACCTAAATATGTTCAAAGTTGCATCATCTTGATATTTACACCAGTGTTGTACAACTCTGAGTGCATTCTGCAACTGATGGGAGGGAAAGGACTCCTTAGCACGACCATTAGAAAAGCCCCTACAGCGCACAAGTAGTTTGGTGTTTAAGTGGCTCAGAGGATCAAGGACAGGAGCAGTGACAAAAGTTATCCTCTCATCACGGTGAATTGTGTGCGCCTTATACAACAGGACAGCAGGAGAGAGCTGGACCATTTTTGGTGCCTAGGTATTTTGTGCAGGCGAAGCAATGAAAAACTCACAACTGCATTTCTTAGTCTGACAGGACAGGATGATCACCCTGAGGCGCTTAAGAGAAGAAATCCAGACCCTTTAACGTTCAAGGAAATTGTGACACATTAGTACAAACAAATAATCGTTAATAAATCAATATCAGTGACTTAAAATCACAGGAGATGCAGGATGAGTTATCCAGATTCATTTAATAATTAACCAACAAATTTAGATTGTCCAATTAATGTTGCTACTAATTCCCTGATTGATACATTTCTTTACATTTGCCCATTTTTTTGTTGATTCAGAAATAATTCATTGATCAAATTAAACTCCAATTCCTGCAAGCTTTGGCAAAGCTGAGCATGTTCGGTCTGTTGTGTATACAGTTGTGGCTCTAAATACAAACTGAAGTGGCAAAGTGCACAAAAGCAAACTTTGTACCACTGACAAAACATTAGAC